>NW_028261401.1:0-317259 GCF_051295495.1 Thamnophis sirtalis | reverse complement strand
ACGGAATGGTTAATATTAAGCGAGGAATTTTCCAGGGTGATTCACTTTCACCTCTTCTCTTCATCATCGCAATGATCCCACTATCAGTAATCTTAAAAAAAAAATGAAATTAGGCTACCAAACAAACAAAGAAGCTGAAAAAAATTCGCATTTACTATATATGGATGATTTGAAACTCTATGGAAACTCAGAAATAGAAATCCAATCATTGACAAACACAGTCCGAGTATTCAGCACCGATATTTCAATGCAGTTTGGCATGGAAAAATGTGCCACTGTATCCATAAAAAGAGGCAAAATCACTGCATGTGAGGGAATTGAAATGCCCAATGGCCAACTAATTAAATGCAATGAAAATGAAGCCTACAAATACTTAGGCATTCTACAGTTGGATAATATCAAGCATGAAGAAGTAAAAACTATTGTCAGGCAAGAGTACACCAACAGGGTTAGGAAAATTTTGAAATCTAAATTGAATGGTGGAAATACAATCAAGGCCATAAATACCTGGGCAATACCAGTTATAAGATACACAGCTGGTATAGTTAACTGGACATAAGCTGATTTGGACATTTTGGACCGAAAAACCAGGAAACTAATGACAATGCACTATAGTTTACATCCATGTGGTGATATTGATAGACTGTACCTGCCCTGAAAATCAGGTGGCAGAGGATTATTACAAGTGAAGCAAACAGTTGAAGAAGAAAAACATGCACAGGCTGATTATTTAAAAGAAAGTCAAGAACATCTATTAATTGAAGTAAAGAACAAAAAACTACTGAAGGCCCAACAGACGAAACAAGAATACAGAAAAGATGTGATAAAATTAAGAATGCAGAGTTGGCAAAACAAAGCACTGCATGGCCAATTTCTGGAAAAAATAAAAGATAAAGTGGACAGTGAACAAACTTGGTTATGGTTAAAAACAGGTACATTAAAGAAAGAAACAGAGTCACTAATCCTGGCTGCGCAAGAACAAGCTATCCGCACAAATGCCATTAAGGCCAAAATCGAAAAATCCTCTGATGATGCCAAATGCAGACTTTGCAAAGAAGCTGATGAAACTGTTGATCACATACTCAGCTGCTGTAAAAAAATCGCGCAGACTGATTATAAATTGCGGCACAATTCAGTAGCACAAATGATCCATTGGAATTTGTGCAAAAATTATAATATTAAAACAGCAACAAACTGGTGGGAACATCAGCCTGAAAAAGTCACCGAAAATCAGATGGTCAAGATCTTGTGGGATTTCCGTATACAAACCGACAAAATACTGGCGCATAATACACCAGACATCACACTGGTTGAGAAAAATAAGGTCACAATCATAGACACCGCAATACCAGGTGATAGCAGGGTCGCCGAGAAGGAACATGAAAAAAATCGCAAGATACCAGGACTTAAAAATCAAAATTCAACGACTATGGCACAAACCAGCAGTGGTAATTCCAGTGGTAATTGGCACACTGGGTGCTATTCCAAAAGCACTGGAATTACATTTAAAACAGTTAAAAATTGACAAAATCACCATCAGTCAAATGCAAAAAGCCGCACTGCTTGGATCTGCACGCATATTACGAAAATACGTTACGACGTCCTAGGCCCCTGGGTGGGGCCCGACTAGTAACCAATGCCAAATCCGGCGAAACAACTGGCCGCTGTGATACAATTGTACAACAACAACAACAACAACAACAACAACAACAATAATAATAATAATAATAGAATTAAGTTAGATTCAGTTAAGTCTTGATTACTAGGGGGGAAAATGATATGATGCAGGATATAGTCAAATAAAGGAGGGATAATGATAATAACATATGTATATGTATATGCATATGCATATGCATATGTATGGGTACAATATAAGGAAATGAGATGTAAATTGTAAACAATGATTTGGAAAGAAGGATAGAAAACTTTGTTATTAAACATTATGGATGTTTAGCTAGAATAGGATATAAGGATTTAGTGTCATTGGAGGGTTTTAGAAATAGTAAATGAAATGCCAGTGTGTGGTTATGTATTAAATCTTGGTATATTTTATGATGAAGGACGTTTAAACAATTATAGCCAAATGAAAATGGAGGTATGATGATGGTAACATGTATAAATATCTGAGTTAAAATACTTGAGTTAATATGAATTATGCTTGATGACTGTGGAAGAGATGCACAAAAGTCTTTTGTAACCAACTGATACACTTTATATAGTATGTAAGAAAGGAAGATTGTATGTGTTGTGTTTGTTTTGAAAATTAAAAATAAGAAAAACTTATTTTAAAAAAGCAGCAGCATCCTCTTCACTGATGATGTAAATTTATTTAACACTACTTACAATGCTGCTGCCCTACAAAGTGACCTTGTTTATGTGTCAGAATGGTCATGCAATTGACAACTCCAAATTTTAACTAATAAATGCTCTGTCCTACACATTGGCAATAAAAATCAGAACAGCAAATACAAGTTGAGTGGAAATGAGAGAATAAAAGGGGAACTTACCAAATTTGCAGGTGATACTAAGCTGGCAGGAATAGCTAACATCTTAGAAGATAGGCTCAAGATCCAAAAGGATCTTGACAGACTTGAACACTGGGTCCTATCTAACAAAAGGAAATTCAATGTAGAGAAAAGTAAAGTCCTATTAGGTAAGAAAAGCCAAAGGTGCACATATAGACTGGGTGAAACCAGGCTTAATAGCAGTGACTGTGAGGGGGATTTTGGAGTCTGAGTGGACAACCAGATAAATATGAACCAGCAGAGTGTGGCGGCAGCCAAAAAAAGCCAACACAATCCTAAATTGCATTAACAGAGGGATACAATCAAGATGAAGGGAGGTAATAATACCACTCTGAAAAGCCCTAGTAAGACCACATCTAGAGTACTGCATTCAGTTTTGGTCACCACACTATAAAAAAGATGTTGAGACTCTAGAAAAAGTGCAGAGAAGAGCAACCAGGATGGTTAGGGGACTGGAGACTAAAACATGTGAAGAACAGTTACAGGAACTGGGCATGGCTAGTCTAGTGAAGAGAAGGACATGATAGCAGTCTTCCAATACTTGAATGGCTGCCACAGAGAAGAAGGGGTCAAGCTATTTTCCAAAGCACTTGAAGCCCAGACAAGGAATAATGGATGGAAACTGAGCAAGGAGAGATTCAACCTAGAAATAAGGAGGAACTTTCTGACAGTGAGAACAATCAATCAGTAGAACATCCTTTGGAAGCTGTGGCAGCTCCATCACTTGAGACTTTCAAGAAGAGATTGGACTGCCATCTGTTTGAGCAGGTGTTTGTGTGTTGGATTAGGTAACCTAGAAGGTCCCTTCCAACTCTGTTAATCTGTTTAAAAAAAGAAACAATCTCATAGACGACCCTCACTTAGTCAAAGACCTAGAGCCCCAGAGCTCACTGTAACAGCATTGCCCAAAAGGCATTAAGTTTTTAACCTAATTTTGTGAAACTTCTTTTCTGATAACATTGTATTGCTAGACTACGCCATACAAAACCTTTGCCAGGCCAATTCAGTTCATCCACCTAGAATCGTGACCCGACAAAACCGCAAACATCAAAAGCGCGACGACAAAACCGCGGGGCTAAAACCGCGATGTCAAAAGCGCGCTGACAACAGCGCGCTGACAACAGCGCGCCGACAGAAGCGCGATTTAAGTTAAGGTAAGGTTTAGGGTTATGTTTAGGGTTAGGGTTAGGGTTAGGGTTAGGTTTAGGGTTAGGTTTAGGGTTAGGTTTAGGGTTATGTTACAGCGCGCTTCTGTCGGCACGCTGTTGTCGGCGCGCTTCAGCGCTCATTCGTCGGTGCGGTTTTGTCGGCGCAGTTTTGTCGGCGCGGTTTTGTCACCGCGGTTTTGTCACCGCGATTTAGTCAGGCGCGCTTTTGTCGTTCGCGCATTTGTGGTGGAACCGCCTAGAATACACACTGTATGTCGTACATTAATACAATTGAGCAAGTCCAGGGGTATTTCACAAGAAGAGTACTCTACTCCTCTACTCACAATAGAATTCCTTATGCCACCAGGCTTGAAATTTGGGGCTTGGACAATCTGGAATTGCACCGCCTGTGGTCCAATCTAAGCATTGTACACAAAATTGTCTGCTACAACATCTTGCCTGTCAATGACTTCTTCAGCTTCAACCACAATAATACACGTGCAAACAATCGATACAAACTCAACGTAAACCACTTCAAACTCAATTGCAGAAAATACAACTTCAGCAAGAGAGTGGTCAATGCCTGGAATGCTCTACCCAACTCCAACTGCACAGCCTCCAACCCTCACAGCTTCAATCTCAAACTGTCTACTGTGGACCTTCTCACCCCATTCCAAATGGTCCATAAAGGGGGCGTGCATAAGCGCACCAGTGTGCCTACTATTCTTGCCCTACTGTCCCCATTTATCTGTATTTACTTCCTTTGTTCATGTTTATGTTCATACCTCTACTTGTTATCTTGTACATGTTTGACAAACAAGCAAATAAAATAAATAAATCCTCATCATTTTGAGACAGGACATGCTTGATGCTTGTATCTCCCAACATGGACTTACCATAGCTCAGAAAGCAAAGACCTGCCTTCCAAAGTTCCCAACCAATCAAAAGAAAAACAGCCTCAAGGACTGCTCTATTCTCTGTGACCCACAGCTCCCCAAACTATAAAATAACAGTTTCTCATACACAAATGGGCAATTTCACAGATTGCATTAAATTAAAAACGATAACAGAGGAAGCTAAATAATCTGTGAATTGTAGCCAACATAGAACATATGTCAGGATCTGTCAAATTCATTGTTTACAAACTTGTCCTAAAAAACATCAACAACCCAAAACAAATCATGTGGTTATTCATCTCATGAACTTAATATTCCATTCATTCCTTACCTCCAGATTATCTGGTTCCAAATCCTTCCAGACAACAACCTTCCCGTCTTCAGCCAAAGTTTCATTTTTCAGTGGGAAGACCACTTGGCCCAGGAGAATGAGCTTCTTCTGCTTGTCAACATGATAGACACAGAACTTCAGTGTCCTCTGAAATATAACAGTGTTCGAAATCTACAGAGGAAGAAGCACAGAAGGAGAATCAGTTGGAATGAATCTTACCACAGCTCTGAACATAAGGAAGACTAAGATAATCTGGAATAGTCAGGATACAGCAGAACCTTCTTCATTTTAATTCTGAGCGTACATAAAGCTCCATACTGGTCAGTTTTTCCATGGGAGACTTTTTCAAAAGTTTCATGAAGGATAAGGGATCATTGGATCCAACAATTCAATGGTCTGCCTTCAAATGAGAATAATCTTTCAAGCATACCACAGTTGGTCATTCCTAGCTCAACATTTGGGAGAGATAAGGTCTTGGGGATTGTTTGGGGGCTGGTGTGACTGGCTGGCTGAAAACCTGAACCTGAATTCCAATCAAAGAATTACCAAGAAGAAAACAACACTTCTACCAATACTGACAGGGCAAGCCACTTATATATACATAAAGAGCACACCCCACTCCCTTCTAGCACTGATGATGCTGTCTGGTTGGTTAATGAGACATCTGCAAGCAAACCACCATGCTCAGAGAGCACCAAGGTCCAAGGACCCCACAGAACTACTCCTCCTCCTCCCTGGAAAACTAACTCCCTTCTAGCACTGATGATGTTACCCAGTTGGGTAATGAAATGTCCAGAAGAAAACAATCCAGTCTAGAGAGAACCAAGAACCCCACTGTCCTTCTCGGAAACCCTATTCCCTTCTAGCACTGATAGCAATCCCAATAGCACTTAGACTTATATACTGCTTTAAAGTGCTTTATAGCCCTCTCTATGCAGTTTACAAAATCAGCATATCGCCCCCAACAAGGCGAGTCCTCATTTCACCCACCTCAGAAGGATGGAAGGCTGAGTCAACCTTGAGCCTGGTGAGATTCGATCTGCCAAACTGCTGGCAGCCGGTGATCAGCAGAAGGACCCTGCAGTACTCCACTCTGACCACTGTGCCACCACTGTGCTCAATATGATGATGGATTATTTTCATAAATGTCCAGAAGAAAACAATCCTGTTCAGAAAGCACCAAGAACCCCAGATTTCTCTTCCTCCTCCTCCACAAACCCCATCCCCTTCCTCTTGTGCACTGGTGACATTACCTAATTGGGATATGCAATGCCTGCAAGAAAACAACCAAGCTCAGACCCCACAATAGGGGTTAATCAAGCTCATCTTCAGCGATGCTTACCTGGAACACAAAATTCTCATCAAACTGAGGATTGAGATTTTTGTGTTTTGTTTTAGATTGCAAGTAACGCCTCTCGTCAGGGAGCAGGTAGATCTTCACCAAGGGGTTGCAGGAACCAGAAGGAGGCTGAAGCTTTCGGGCTTTAATCAAGGACACCAGGAGCCTTTCTGACTCTTTCTCATATTCCACGGAGAACCAAAGCCGACCAATGTTTCCTTCTGGAAAGTCCGTCTCACTCTTGTCTTCTGGAAAGCGGTAGAGTTCTGGATTTATGGTCCCTACAAGGTACGCTCCAGCTTGAGGACAGAAAGGAAAGAGCCAGCCTCACTGAGTTCAAAGCATGAAGTGGGCAAAACTTATTTAAAATTTGGTTGTTCCTACCTTATGTACTGTGGACCATCCACACATTTCAATCAGTGGTGGGATTCAAAAAAAATACTACTAATTCTGTGAGTGTGGCTTGGTGGGCGTGGCAGGGGAAGGATACTGCAAACTCCCCATTCCCTCCAGATCAGCTGGGACTCAGGAGGCAGAGAATAGATGGGGGCAGGGGCAGTCAGAGGTGGTATTTACCAGTTCTCTGAACCACTCAAAATTTCCACTACTGGTTCTCCAGAACTGGTCAGAACTTGCTGAACCCCACCTCTGATTTCAATCAATTGTGTTATAATAATTTTGCATCTGAGAGTGATCGAGTTTTCAAGACAGAAGCTGAATATTACTTCATAACTCTTCTTAAATGTAACGTGGTTCAGTGGAATTAGTTTATAAATCTGTAGAAGATAGTCAACTCAATTCAACTCAATGGACTCTTAATTTATTAATTAAAAGCACTTACATCGTATACACACAATATTTCTGTGTTATCACATAGAATTCCAACCGTTTAAATGTTTTATTGAACCCTTTCCATTATTTAAAAGTGCATTTTTGGATGACCAGGATCACTTAAAATTGCACAGCAGGACCTGGAAAGTCATAACAAATCTTGGGAACAAATGAGACAGTTAAACTCTCTCCTTCAGTCTCTTGATTAAGACATCACCTTAAACTTTGCACTTGGTGGTTTCATCAGGACAGAGGCACCCTCTGAAGTGAGCAGGACCATGTTTCAAATTTCTTTCTCTGGTGTCTTCCGCACCATGAGTGTTTCTGCTCCAATGAAGCAGAGGGGAGGAGGGCTGCAAAGCCAGTGATGCCCCATGCCACCAAGGAACATTCCATTGCCTCCTTTGATCAAGCCAGGAGGAAGACAATGAAGTGAAGCTACAGAACCTTTTAAAATCTCAACAGCCAAAGTGTCAGGAGTGATAAGGTAATGTTTCCATCAGTGGTGGGTTCTGGATCTCGTTGAAACAGGTCCAGTGTCATCCACATGGATGTGTGTAGCACGCATGCGCACACATGCAGCATGTGCATGTGTCTTACCACCTCTGCGATGCTCCAGCTGCTCAACGGAGTGGCGCGCAGGTGCTTTATGCACCGTGCACGTGCACGGAAGCACCAAAGACTTAAAAGACTGGTGAGGAGCTCAAGCAAGTGGGTGGGCCCTCTGGAGCACCGTACCGGAACGGTATCTGGTGCTCCAGGCAGGCTCCGGTACCACCACTGGTTTCTACCAATGAAAAATTATTCCTCCCACATGATCAAGCGGCTCCTTTGGTTGTTGCTAGGGGAAGGGATATTGGTTTTTCTATTCTTTTATACTGGATTTTTATTGTTTGTAAGCTGTAGACTGAGAGCGGGTGGCGGCCCTATATATCTTCTAAATAAATAAATAAAATTATGCAAAGTTTCAGGGCATTTGTTGAAAACTCACACCCATTGTCTTTCCTAATCAGCTATTATAATCTTAACTTTTATCTAAAGGCAAACTTCTGTGGGCTCAACATAAGTCTGAAGCCAATCCAGCTCTGGGACAAATGCTCGCATCCAGTATTTTGAGTGACATTGGAAATACAGGAAGTGATCCTGAACCAGATTGCACCATCAAAATAGGTTCTGACTCTAAACAACTTTAATAATTTTCCTCCTCTGTTTCTGGCAGAAGGGTTTGTTTGTGCAGACTCACAGGAAACTATTGTGTTTAAACAGGAAAGGACTTTGTTTAAATAGCAACGCAATGGCAATGTCCATTGAACTTAATACAGAACTGGGATTTTGGGGCAAAATCCAATTCCTGGCATTCTACTCACTGAAAGAAATGCCAACCTACCTAAAGAATGGAAAGAGGATCGGGGTCCAGAGTCTGGGGTCACATAAAGCTCGCTCTCCTCTTGAATTGGTTCTCCGCTTAGCATATCGGTCCACCCTTGTCGGTGAAATTTGGGTGGGACAATGAAAGGAACACTCTTTGTTCTGTCCAAAGGCAAACACAGCATTGAGTTATATTAAGGAAACAAAAACCATATCAGGAATCTAACTACTCTGAAAACAACACAGGCAAGGTTGAAATATCTGGAACCCTTCCAACTGAAATGGAAGAAATTGGAGCTGAAGTCCGCCGCACAAAAAGTCAAAGGAACTTAAAAGGATGTTTGGCATTAATCAGATCGTACTTGTTTCTTCCCGGCTCTTTTCTAGAATTACATGTAAGAGCATACATCTTCTCATAATTGTACTTACTGACAGTCAGTGGCTGGCAAAGTAGCTGCAACAGTTAAAAAAAATAAACAGTCAATAATAACAAGCTGAACAAAATCAAAGCACCATCTGACAAAACAAGACCAAATAATTAGCCTAAAATTAAAATAGAAAGGTTAAAAAGACTTCTTTGGGGCATCATTTCAAGATTGGGACACCTTGAGTCTTTTTAGAGAACAGCTACTGATTAAAACACTTGGCAATTGAGTGGATAAGGCAGGGCTTCAATCTCAGACCTGGGAATAAACTACCTCCCTTCCAATGGAAATGCAAAGGAGGAGGAGGAGGAGGAGGAGGAGGAGGAGGAGGAGGAGGAGGAGGAGGAGGAGGAGGAGGAGGAGGAGGAGGAGGAAATATAAATAAAATAGAGAAAATTTAAAACCAATAAAAGGGAGAAAGAGTAACAGATCGAAAGCCAAGCCTTCTTCACTTTTTGGCCTCATTTTAATTTGAAAAAAAGTTAAATCGAGGGGATTAATTTTTTTTTTATGGAAAGATGGTGTTTTGGATTGAAACCCAACTTTAAGCATTAAGATTGCCAAAATCATGGCTAAATGACTTTGCATATTGTCCCAGATTCTGAAACTTGACACATATTGCTTTCATTTCTCTTCAACCCCCACAGGGAAATTAATTAATCTAAAGATAACTTATTATAAGAATAGACAGCATGTTCTGAAAATCCACATTTCGTCTGCTTAGAAATTTTAATTACAAAGCATGGTTGTCAAAGATGCTTCCACATCCTATTTATGGTGGAACAATGCAAAGGTTGGGAAAAAATGGCTGGGAACTTGATATGATTTGTGTAAATTCTGTCCCAGGGCTGATACAAATTCTAGAGTTTTTCTTCCAGTTTACCTAATTCTTCTTCCTCCCTCTTTGATATCTTTCCTGGAACATCTTCTATCTCCAATTAGCTGGTAATTAGAAGGAAGAAATAATTGAAACTATCTCTCAACGTGAAGTGCTTTTAAGTTTTTCATGGTTATTTTATTGTTATTATGCAGTCAGGGATTGTTCAATGAGCTGGAAAATGTCTGTTGTTCATGTCATTTATTCAATAATTGTTTGATTTTTGGAATCTTCTGGCAGGGGGTCTTAAATACCTGCATTCTATTTACTTTTATTTTTTGTGTATTTCTTTGGCTGCTTGATAGAGAGGAATGGAAGGTGATGGACTCCTTGTCTCTAAACCCAGTGGTCAGAGAGGCCCTGTATTCCCAGGGTTGATTGTCCTTCCCCAAAGCCTGAGCCACAGAGGTGATCCACTTGAGACTCGACTGGATCCCCTGTCCCTGGCAGAGGAAGGAGATTCCCAAAGAAGGTGATGGCCAGCAGAAAAAGGGCTTTTGTACCTGGCATTTTGAGGAGGAACCAAGGTTGATTGAGCAACATCTGGCTCTTGCAAAATTGAGGTGACCGGATCAGTCAGTTCTTCATAAGAGGCCTTGAGATATTTGCTCTTCCAGAAGAGGTAGGCAGCTATCCCCAAAAGGACCAGAAGCAGAAGTCCAGTTACCACTCCACCAGCCACAGCAACTGCCTGTTCTGAGGTACACAAACACTTGCATGAAACACGCCAAGTGAAGACATCCACTTCCCAAAGGAAAATATATCACATTGCCCAACATTCTGGCAGCTGTTTGATTTCTGCTTAATATTCTAGCTTCATCTCCACCACTTTCCTTTGTAGAAAGGCAGCACCCACCCCTCACCTAGAAGAATGAAATACTGAATGAAAAGGGCAGAATATTACATTTCCCATAAAAGAGAAATAGAAATCTTAAAGGAAACAGAAACTGCCTCCAGAGGAGACCTTCCTTTCATTGAGCCAAATAATTGGGTTTGAATCCAGTGATCCACTATATACTCGTGGATAAGATGATCCTCAAATAAATTGATTCTTGAATTTTTAACCAAATTACCAGAAAAACTGGCTATTTCAGACCTGTTGAAATGTTTGTATCTTTTCTCTTTCACAATTGGTTTATGTCAGGTGTGTCTCCATCAATAACCAAGAAAGAAAACTCCCAACTCCATTGTTTGTGGAATTAAAGATACTTTTACTAGTCATGAAAAGATAGCAGTGAAAGAAAAGCAAGCTCTGAGCCAAAAAGGCATGAACATGTACATATCAAACGTTTATCCAGCAACCTCCCCCCAATCACTTCAATCCCCATCCCAATGGAAAGAAGAATCTTTTAAACCGCAAACGACACCTTCTCTGAAATCCTTAGTCTGTTTCAAGTGTGGAAAAGAGGAGTACCGAGCTGCAAAATGCTGTTCTCAGGCACTGGCTAAGAAACCAGATTGCCCATTGGGGGGAAAACTTATGAAACCTGGCCAGCACAGAAAGGAGATGGCCCTGAGGAGCAGGGAGACGGTAGAATTTCCACCCCCTCCCTTCTTTGAGGAAGAAACCCCAGCTTCGCAGCAGGAGGAACCATACTCATCTGAAAGCGAACCAGAGGATGAACCACTGGTAAGCAAACCAATTAAACCGCTTACCTTGCCCCTGAGACTATTTATCCCCAACTAGGACAAGGGGATGAAAATCTCAGCTTTAGTGGACTCGGGGTGCACCCGCTGTTTGATCAGCCCAACCCTGGTAAGAAAGTTGAGGATTAATGTAAGGAAACTGAAAAGCCCCATAACTTTTGGCCAACAAGATGGGTCAATAGCAGGGGGGAAGCCAGCTTCATTTGCCACTGAGCTTCTACAGATAGGCATCGGAAGCCACGAGGAAATGCTTATATTTATAGTGGTGCCTGGCATGGAATGGCCACTAGTTCTGGGTCTTGCATGGCTGAAAAAATGGAACCCCCAAATTAATTGGAAGCAAGGCACCCTAAGAGCGCAGATGCATGTGACTTTTGCTGAGAATCCAGACAAAGAAACTGAGGAGGCAGAGCACCTAGAAACAGCCATGCCTGCTTACACTATGCCAACCCAGGGCATACCCAAAGAATATAAGGACTTGGCTGAGGTTTTTAGCGAAAAAGCATCTGATGAGCTTCCACTTCACCGCTCCACTGACTGTGCGATAGAAATCCTACCTGGAAAGAAGAAAGAGATAAGGAAAGGTGGGTGGAAGGGAGAGTAAGAGAAGGAGAGGAGGGAGAAAAAAGAGAAGGAGAGAGAGTAGGATGGGGAAGAGAGAGGGTAAAAGTAGGAGAGAGGTAAGGGAAGAAAGAAGGGGAAGGAGAGGAGGTAGGAAGGAAGTAGAGAAGGAAGGGAGAGAGAAAAGAAAAGAAAGAGAAAATAAGGTGGTGTCATAATAGATGCAAACAGTTGCAAAGCTTCCTGGGATTTGCAAACCTTTACCAGTTTGTACGATGGGCTCAGTACTTTAAAAGGTTTGAATTTACACTCAGATACCTCCGGGGGGGGGGGGGGATTTCCTGGCAGATGGACTATCCAGGAAACCACAATACAATAGTATGAAGCGAAACATAATCAAACCCATGATACAAGACAATCAATTAGCCGCTAGAGTAACCACCAGATCCCAGGGAAAACGAGACATTCTGGAGGACAATGACACCACCCAAACTTTTAAACAAGCTTTAACCACCAACAAATGTTTTTTGAGCCTCAAAGGCAGCTGTCTGATGAAAGATAACCTAGCTTGGGTGGGAGGGAAGCCAGCCAAAGACTGTACTTAATGGAAAGGTGCCACGACTCCAAACTAGCAGGACACTTCGGTTTTGTAAAAACTTTACATCTAATTAAAAGGCAATTTTGGTGGCCATCACTAAAAAAGGACATAGAGAGCTATGTAGCCAGCTGTCCAATTTGTGCGGCAGCCAAAAAACGCCAAGGCAAAATGCCAGGACTGTTACAGAAGGTAGCCAAGCCCTCAGCACCCTGGAAGGAGATAGCTATGGATTTTATTATCAAACTAGCAGAAAGTGCATGGAATACTGTCATTTGGGTCGTAACAGACTTGTTTTCCAAACAGACACATTTTATACTGTGTCAAAAGTTCCCAACTACCAAAAGTCTAGCCAAGTTATTCCTGATACACATTTATCGCCTTCATGGAGCCCCGCAGAGGATCATCTCCGACAGAGAGGTCCAATTCACCTCAAAAATTTTGGGGACCATTCTTAAACTTACTGGGCACCACCCAAAGACTGAGCTCTAGTCACTATCCATGCACCAATGGTCAAACTGAAAATCGGAACATGGTTCTAGAACAATACCTAAGATGTTTTATTAATTTTCAACAGGACAACTGGGTTGAACTTTTACCATTTGAAGAAGTGGCCTTCAATAACTCTGTGCACTCAAGCACTAGGTTCACCCCTTTTAGAGTAGTAGCAACAGACCAGGGTTTGAACCCCATGCCTGAACTACCCACAGAGGAACCCACCATCCCCTCACTAAAAGAATGGATAGACAACCTACGAAACACATGGCCAGCACTGTTCCCTCTAAGGTGCGCGCGTGCGCGGCCGCGCACATGGAAAAAAATCCCCGCGCAGAAGTTTCTAACTGCCGCGCAGAGATTTCTACCAAAGCAAACGTGGGGAAGTCCTTTGCAGGCGGCTAGAACTGGCCTCCCGCAAAGGACCTCCCCAGTCTTGTTTTGATGAGCCGCCAGTCCTCTTGCTTCTTCTCCTTCATCAGCAAAGCTCCCGCTGGCTTCCCGGCCCATGGCAGTGGTGCCTCTCCCGAGTCTCCCTCCACGCGGAGCCCCTGAGCTGGCTCCCGCGTTATCCCTCCCCCTTCCTCCTCTGCCGTGCTTTTGAGGCTGCGGGAGCTAGTAGGAAAGCGGCGGAGGTGGAGGCGACAGCAGGGGTAACCCAGAGCCCAGCTGACTCCACCTCAGCTGGGCTCTGGGTTACCCCTGCTGCCGCCTCCACCTCCGCTGCTTTCCTACTAGCTCCCGCGGCCTCAAAAGCACGGCGGAGGAGGAAGGGGGAGGGATAACGCGGGAGCCAGCTCAGGGGCTCCGCGTGGAGGGAGTGGCACCACTGCCATGGGCGGAGGCGCCAGCGGGAGCTTTGCTGGTGAAAGAGAAGAAGCAAGAGGACTGGTGGCTTTGAAATGCAACCCCCTGGTCCCGCCGGCCGCGGATTTGATTCGGCGTAAGTGGGGGCCGAACACATGCTGAGCTGACTTTGCGCAGTGAGGCGGAGTAATTAACTCCCCCCCACAAAGAACGTGTGTGTGTGTGTGTGTGTGTGCGTGTGTGTGTGTGTGTGAGAGAGAGAGAGAGAGAGAGAATTGGATCAAAATTGGTGGCCAAAGGAGTGGAGGGAGGGAGGGAGGGAGGGAAGGAAGGAAGGAAGGGAGGGAGGAAGGAAGCCCTGCCCCCTGTGAAAAAAACTGAAGATGGAGCAGTGAATGAATAAAGCATAAAAGCAACAAACAGTTAATGCGTAAGTAAGCTGAGGAGCAAGTTCTCAACTAAGGAAGCAATATAAGAAAGAAATATAAAAAGCTCAATATGCCAAAACACTTATTTTAGTCTTCATTTAATTACTTGTATTGTAGTCTGATGTAACGTTTTTTTAAAGTTAACGTTAGTTAGAAAATATAGGGTACAAAACTTAAATAATAAAAAAATTGTACATTCATTTTGAAAAATAAATGCAATACTTGATTAATTTCATATCTTTATTTAAAATAGTTTTGGCATGGCATATGATTTTATTGATTCAGTTGGAAATGATGTGGATGTTGTATCTGATTCTGAGGTATATATATTCTTAAGTAACATAACATATAGCATATTGTCCAAACTTGCTAGACTATTTAATTGATCTTACTACTTTAAAGGGGGAGAGTTTCATGATAAATTATTTTATTACATTTATGTTGCATTTATATATTATATTTATTACATTTATATTCCACATTATATATTTGTATTGTTATTTTAGTGTATATTGTCAATTTCGATAGATATTATATTGATATATCAATACTGATTTTAATCATACTAAATAACAATTACTGCTATTATTTATCAGCATTACATATTTACAGTTTTTAATATTGAGTTAGTCATATTTTAGAATAATAGCGTTATCTTTTAATAGGATAATTGGCAAAATCTAATTCACATGTGATGGGTTGCATTCCAAAGGAATGTGAGAGGACAGGTTGCCTGCAAAATGCCAGGACCCAGGACCCTGTTGGTGCCATGTCTCTCTCTAGCCAGTCTAACAATCTAAAAGCTGAACAGAGAGCCTTTTTTTTTTTCAGGGTGAGCGGAAAAGTATAGTCTTTGAGTGGCACTTTTCATGCCTGGCATTCATCAGGCTGAAACCTCGCTAGCAATCGGCGCTTGACGCTTGGTATGTTGCGCAAATGTCCAGCAGACGTGACAGCAGTTCAAACTGTGGCTCTCTTAGGTGCTCAGGCATGAAACTGTGCTGCTCAAACACTATACTTTTCCGCTCACACTGAAAAAAAATTAGAGGGAACATTGATGGCCAGTGGTTAGATTAGTGTTACAGATAGCTAGAGAGGCTTTCAAAACTCAAGCTGACAAAAAATGGGTAGATTCCAAACCCTTCCATGTTGGAGATAGAGTATACCTATCGACAAAATTCCTGAAGTCGTTGCAGCCATCAAAGAAATTAGGGTCACATTTCGTCGGACCTTTCCCGATCACCAAAGTTATTAACCCAGTAACAGTAGAATTACTCCTGCCAAAGTCACTCAGGAAAGGCCATCCAGTGTTTCACATTAGTTTACTCAAACGAGAAGTAATCTCACAACTCAGACCACCTGCACCTACACCTCCTGTTCCAGGGGTGGGTTTCTCGCCCCGTTCCAACTGGTTCGGTTGGAACGGGGCCGGCGGCGTCCTCGTGCACGTGCGCAGTGCACGCATGCGTACTAGCGTCTGCGCGACGCTCCAGCTGCTCCTGGACAATCGCGCAGGTGCTGTATGCGTCCTGTGCATGCGTGGAAGCGCAGAACTCATCAAAACCGGGTAAGGACCGCGGGCGGGCGGGCGCGCCCTTCGCCGTTCCCAGAAGTTACTTACTTCCGGGTTTGGCGACCAACCGGTTCACAGGGACCGCCGCGAACCGGTTGAAACCCACCCCTGTCCTGTTCCTATCATGATAGAAGGCGAATAACATTTTGAAATTAAGGAAATCCTGGACTCTAAGACCCACAGGGGGAAAACCCAATACTTAGTTGCTTGGAAGCATTTACCTTCAGCCCAAAATAAATGGGTAGAGAAACACCATGTTAGGGCCCCTGCTCCATTGAAAAAAATTCACTTCCAATACCCTGACAAACCTTGTTAAAATACTATGATGAAATTTCTTTTCTTATTTTTTCCACAGGTGAATCTCTCCTTTTTCTAAAGAACAGCAGCATGTCAGATCCCTAAAAGTGATACTGCCATTCAATTGGGAGGAGGGGAGCCTCAGAGTTAAATCATTAGCTACATCTGAAACAAATGATTTTACAACTTTACAACTGGTTTCCTGTCACTGGGAGACTGAAGGTCCCAACATCTCTGGAGGGATGTTTATGATAGTCATGTGGGATATATAACTTTGATTTCTAACTAGAGATAGCCATGGGAACGTGTGCTTTATTGACTCCCAGGGCAGAAGAGTTAAGGAAGCATCTTCACACTTGTGTATTGGTCAGAATCTGCATTCGGACAAAGGGGAGGGGTCATTATCAGCTTAATCCCATTCGCATGGCCTAAAGGTTTTCAGATTCTGCTTTGCTTCTAATAGTTTCCATTCTGACTGATTAAAGTTCCTTTTGAAATAATCCTTTCAAGAGTCTTTACTTTCTCAAGTTGGGAGAAGAAAGGACCCTGAGATGGACAAATAAAGACTCTTTTCAATCCCCAGAAGACAGCTGGAAAGACTATGGGGGAGGATGGAAATTAATTGTAAGGTTTTCTTACTTGCCTCATTTATGATGTAATCAGTTAAATGGATTAATGGAGAGATGACATTTGGGAGTACCTGGCACAGCAAGTTCTGAACACCTTGGACTTCTCTCTGGTGGGAGGCAAATTTGTCCAAAAATGTCTGTATTACCTGTATTGTAAAAGTAGCTGCATACACATGCACACACTCAGAGACACACCATTCAGAATTAGACTGAGGCTATCCCCTTCACCTACCGCCACACAAAGCTTCTCCTAGACTTGTTCTTGCTTATATGGCATTAAGGCCCAAGCAGTCATATCTCCTTTCCAATTCCATAAGGCAGGGGGCATCCCTGTTGTTCCGACACACAGAGCAACTTGGAAGAAATGGTAGAATGAAACTGCCATCACTCATTCAGCTTTTTCCTCCCTGAGTCCAGCATCTCCAACCACAAGCACTCCACCAGCAGAGGCAGTAGCAAGCCATCAACTTAAACCATGCATCACTTTGCAGCTACTAGCAGCAATATTTTGCCTCTTGGAAAAACACAATAGTTGATATTTGGTGCCAGCTTGGTAGTCCACGGATGGAGCTCATCCCTTGTTTTGTTATCTCCCACCCAATGAGTAAAGTTCATTTCCTTCTCAAATTGCTGCTCTTTAATGGACATCACGTTTATCCACCTTAGAAATTCATGCCTGTTTCAAAATACAGATCTGTACCTCTAAGACCCAGATAGAGGATGCTTTGGTCTAGTGTGGAGATATTTCTGCAGATTGTGTAAATGGGTGGAAGAGAGAACCGGTGGCATCTACTTAGATTCTCAATTATGTGTATCAACAATTGGTAACTTGAAGCTTATTCTGTACTTTGTCTGTTCAGTCCAGCTGAAGAGAAATATTGTCTAAACCGAGCAGACTAACACAGACTCCCATTTTAGAAACCACCTGTGGCTAAATCAGAGAGGTGTTCAAAGAGATGAGGTGACAGATGCCACTAAGTGAGGATCCAAAGTGAGATGCGTTTGCCTTTCTCCTCTGACACCTCTGTCCCATCTCCAAAGGTGGAGCTCCTACTCTAAGCAAAAGTTCCACAGGGATGTTCCTTACCGGACATGACACCTAGATGGAAGAAACTGTGAGGTTCTCAGGAACTTCGATTGCACTGCAGCTCAGAGCTTCAATTCCATCTTGGATCCAACTCTCCAACACACACTTTTTCCTAGCAGTTGTCCTGTTCTGCTCTCCTCTATTACTGAGGCGTCTGAGGTGGTAGTGGTTGCGGCAGCAGCAGAAGCAGTAATCAGACAGGGCTTCCTCTCAGCTGCAATGGTGCTACTCCACCTTCCTCTAGACCTGATAAACCTGGGATTAGAAAACTGCAAGAGCTCCACTCGGTCTGTCTTTGCCTGCCTTTGGCTGTTGAACAGCCAGCTCCGCCTCTTGGTCACATACCAGCTCCTGAATGTCTCAGGGCTGTGGAGAAGCTGCCAAGTCTAGGGAGGAGGTGGCCAGTGGGCTCCAGCAGGGCTGCAGCCACCTCTTCCTTCCTGGAAAGAGAGGGTTCAGCTCCTGGCTCTAAAGTCTCCTTCTGACCTAAACTCTCTGGGATGGAGAACCAGAGCAGAAGAGCAAATTATAACGATTTTGTTCTTGCCGTGGCTTGTACATTAAACCAAGCCTCGTCTATTTTCCTTCTGTAGTCAGGGGAAGGCTGTAATAAAAGCATTCCCGATCTTCTTTTTTTCTTGCATGGAGCTAGTCGCTTCTCCAAAAGTGGTGGTGGGAATTCCAGATAGGCTGCCTTTTAACTTGTGTGTAAAAAGCTCTGTTTTTCCACTTTCCTGGCAACATGTCTTAACTGGAGAGGAGGAGGAAGTAGCCCAACCCTTAGAACAGCAGGTGGGCCCACATGGCAAGATCTCCAAGTAAAGAGTGGCTGGTGGACACAATAGATTTTGGAATCTCCAGAAGTAAAGTTTGGTCCATGAAACTGAAAAGGGCATTGTGGGAAGATGAATTAGAAAGTCCTGGCACATTTTGCAATTCTGGGGCTGAATTTTTTTAAAATAATTTCTTCATATCATCATTACAATTACAAGATTACAATAGCAGAGTTGGAAGGGACCCTGGAGGTCTTCTAGTCCAACCCCCTGCCTAGGCAGGAAACCCTATACCATTTCAGACAAATGGCTATCCAACATCTTCTTAAAAACTTCCAGTGTTGGGGCATTCACAACTTCTGGGGGCAAGCTGTTCCAGTGATTAATTTTTCTAACTCTCAGGAAATTTCTCCTCAGTTCTAAGTTGCTTCTCTCCTTGATTAGTTTCCACCTATTGTTTCTTGTTCTGCCCTCAGGTGCTTTGGAGAATAGTTTGACTCCCTCTTCTTTGTGGGAGGGAGTCCAATATCTTTCTGAGATATTGGAACACTGCTATAATCTCTCCCCTAGTCCTTCTTTTCATTAAACTAGACATACCTAGTTCCTGCAACCGTTCCTCATATGTTTTAGCCTCCAGTCCCCTAATCATCTTTGTTGTTCTTCTCTGCACTCTTTCTAGAGTCTCCACATCTTTTTTACATCGTGGCAACCAAAACTGAATGAGTTCCCCATTTATCCCCTCATCCAAATCATTGATGAAGATGTTGAAGACTACTAGGCCTAAAACAGAGCTTTGGGGTACTCCACTGCATACCATGTAGATGCATCATCATCTTCTCCTTTTCCTTGTCCCCATCTCCTCCCCCCCCCCGGGTGATTGGAGGAAAGATCATTTTGCAAAATGTCTTTCTGCAACCCTCCATAAGCTTTTCCTCCTGGGGAATCAGCAAGTGGTGATTTCAGGCCAAACTGCTGTTTGAGGAAGTTTCCTTGGAAAGGTTCCATAAATAGATGACTTTAGAGGCAAAGCAAGTGTGTGACATGTTTATGGGTTACAGTCTAACCTGCCAAGAATAGAGTCCTCTGCTTCTAACTTGGGGCGGGGGGTGGGGGTAGGTGAGGAATACCAGGAATAGTCAAGGAAACCAACAATTAGATCATTGAGACCATCAACCAGATGAATGAAAACACAAATGATCAGGCTCAACTAATCATCCTTTGGACATAATATTTGAAGAGCTAGACTTCTGGAGAAGACCCTTCCCCTGCCTAGAGAATGAAATGTTTTAGGGCAGCGGTTCTCAACTTGTGGGTCGGGACTCGGGACCCCTTTGGGGGTCGAATGACCCTCTCACAGGAGTGGCCTAAGACTATCGGAAAACACATATTTTCAAAAAAATACGGAAAACATAAAAAAATGTTATGGTTGGGGGTCACCACAACATGAGGAACTGTATTAAAGGCTCGCAGCATTAGGGAGGTTGAGACCCACTGTTTTAGGGGATATTAAGAGGCAGAATATTATATTTCCCCAAAGTAAAGCAGCCGTAAAGTGAGATTTGGACATTAAGTGTGAAACCTACTGGGTCAGGCTGGACAGCCTCTTAGAACCCCTTTACTTCTATATTAAAAGTCACATAGACAAGAGTTGGAACTTGCAATAGAATAACAGGGACAGTTAGAAGTTACTTAAAAGAAGTGTCCCCATTCACTAACCACAGGATGTTCTCGCCAACATCCCTATGTCAAAACTTGTGTTAAAAGTCCAAACCACAAAGTTCAATTAAAGTTCGTTAATAACATGTAAGCCATACCTGAAACAAAAGGAGAAGTAAGACCCTCATCTCCTTATAAGGCTTTCTCCTCAAGGTAACCACTAAGAAATGTGTTAAGTATGCTTTTGAGAATGTATAAGAATGCATGCTTCGATAATTAAGGTTGTTCAGAACTTGCAATGCTAGCCATGGGCTAGCTTTCTGAACCTGGCTGCCAAATAAACTTTTCCTGTATCCTGAGAAGTCTAATGCCTGTCATTTTCTGCAACAAAAGGAGAAATGGAGAAACATGCTTTTAAAGAGAGAAAGCAGCCCCAGTTTACTGCATAGTAAAACAGCCCCCAGCAGATGCCTGAAATCTTTAGAGGTGGAGATTTTGTGTCCATTAAGAAATCCAGGCCAATCTATTCCTAAACAAAACGTCTTCAGTTCCAGGGTGATGGGATTAAGAAGGACAGGACATGATTTTTAGGACATGATAGGATTAACCCACCACCACTGAAATAGCAAGAGACATAAAGGCTCCTTCATTGCACAATCCCCAGAACAGTTCAAACTTCAAAGCCGCAGAAACCTATAAAGATCCATCCACTCATCCAATCAATTTGTCAGCTGTCCCACACAGGCTGTTGCTAGTTTTGCTCCTCAATAAATGGACTTTCTCTCCTAAGCAGCCAGCCTCCCTTTTATTTCCAGTGCCTTTTTCCCAGCTTGGAACTGGACCTGGATTTTTCTTCCTACACTGCAATGCTTAGAAAAGTGGAATGAAAGAGAAGAAAAGGGTGTAAGCAGGTAGATGGACTCAATTACGGCAACAATGGGAGCATCATTGGAAGACCTGGAAGATCAAGTTCTTCTTCCTGCCCTCTGAATTTTTTAAAAATATTAAAATTAAAATGGGAGGTGTGCCTAAGGTGGCCATCAGGGCATCCCTCCATTTTATGCTTCGCATGGTTACTAGATCAGCCCTTGTGGTCATGGTAAGGTCCTATTAGGCTAGGGAGACAGGGCTGGGACAGGAAGGTCCAGCCTCCCCTCCATTCACAAGGATACCAATTCAGGACCTTCCTCTTTGAAAGTGCAGCTGTCCCTTTGTGTTCCGTGTCTTCAGGGGCAAAGATGCCTGTGTGGTCCCAGCATCACCTGATCTGCAGGCAGCTCCTTCAACTCCACTTTGGAACCTCTTCTAAGTACAGATAATCCCAAACTCTCCCACATCCATCCAGAGAGTCTTCTTTATTCCAAAACTGTTTGGCTGCTTGGCATCTGCTGCCCCTTTCATCTTGCCCCCAATTGGTGGTCTGGCTGTGTTCACTGCTTTATCTCCACAGCTTTCAACGTCCCCCTTTCTCTTTTCTCCTTCTCTCCTCCCCTTCTTGCTCTAATCTGATGAAACACATAGGATTATCTCCGTCCCTCATGGCCAGTCTCCATTTTGTTCCCTCACTGTCTGTCGGGGTGGGGGGATGGGGAATGGATAGAGAAGCATTAAGAGAAGGTATGGGGTGTTCCCTATCATTGACAAGGGGAGGACCATGTCCCCTTCTCTGATCTTGTTTGGTTGCCTTCCTCAGATTCATTCCCTGAAGAAAAGATCCCAAGGGGAAGTTGAAAACTCTCCCAAGGCTGTTCGGGTTTTCTCTCTGAGCATCTTTTAGCAAACTCCTTCTCAGATCTGGATGTGAAATCTTGAGGCGTGGAAGGAAGGTAAGAATCTTTGCAGAATATCTTTCATTCTCCCCTTACCATTGACAGAGACCTTATGTTAAAAGCTGATTTGGGGGCAAACAACAGAGGGGATTCTGTAAAATTAGAAAAGCAACAGAGGCAGAACAGGGAGGGGTCGAGGCAGGAAGCCTGATAAAACAACTGGAGCAATTATCCAGTTTTATTCTAGAGAAAGAAAGAGAATTGCTACAAAAGAAACCCAATCAGTCCTTCTGAAAACGTGCTTCTTTTTTTCTTGTGATCCCCCCCCCCCCACCTCTGCTCCTGGAGGATTTCTAAAAAAGCCTTTGCCCAGGCTGTCTATTGCATATGATCCTCCAGTCCTTCTAACTGATGGGATAGAAAAATAAAAATAGACGGCTGTTTGGAGGGAAAGGGAAGATATACTTGTCATACTCTCCACTTGGTTCAAACTCCAGATTAAGATAGAAAACAGGTTCTAAAATTGGAGTTGGTGACTTCTAGAACTGGGCTTGAAGTCTCTGCATCTCCTATGGATTTTTGAGTTTCTAGTCTCTGCTTGAAAGTTTTAGAGATGTAGACAGGAGATTCTTGTTCCCCACTGAAATACAGGGAGGAAGAAAATGAATGTTACTGCTTTTTCATGGTCTATATTGCATCTTCTCAATGACTGATCTATTGACTATGATATTCTGCAAGTAACTCAGTTCTGTAATTATCTGAAAGAAAGCCAGCTACTTCTGCTTTCTATTAATCCTTAGTTATAGGCATAAAAATGAGAGATGGGTCCTTTCTTAACTGAGATGACAGCCCTGGTGGGTAAAAATATTTTTATAGATGTACACAAGAGATGATTCATTTAAAGTTGGTCAAATTAAACAGATTTGAAACACCAGAAAATTAGACAGATCTATTGGCTGACACATGTAAGGTCATTTCTTTCTTTCTCCATCAGGAAAACATATTGACAAATGGATCTTCATTGATCAGAGTTTGTATTCCTTTCCTTTTAACTGGGCCTGTTCAACGGTGGCATGAAATATGAATCTGCAGATGGAACATATCTGCCTGTACAGATAAAATAATGTGCACAAAGGGATTATAATAATGTTATAGTGGTTGCTGCAGTTACAAACCATAGGATTACTCCTGTAGAAAATGGAAAGCTCAGATCTGAGATAAAAGAAATACCAGGCCATTTATGCAGAATTAAATAAAAAAGAAAGGGAGCACACTAGATTTGAATGCTAGGTAATGTGACAGGTCTTAGCAACATATAAGGGAGGTTTTTGAAAAACAAAACATGGGAAGTTTTTCCACTGAATTTCGTGTCTCTTTTATGCAGTGCAGATCATGTCAAAAATTAAAGAGGATGTAAGAGGATGTAAGCAAGAACTTGTAGAATCAAACAGCAGACATATTCAGGAGTGGCATCTTTCTTTGCTTGGAGACCAAGTTGATTGTCTTTATCTGGTGTCTTGAGACTGTAAGAGAACATTGGGGAATACCTGGGCCTTGCTGCCCCCCCCCCTTTTTTTTTTTGCAAATTTTCAGAAACCCTGTCAGGATAAAAGAGAAGGGACTAACAACCATCTTTTTAAAGGGATCTTTTCATTTTTGTGTGTGCGGTTGGGTTTCTTTCTTTTTCTTTTTTAATTCCAGGACTTTTTTTGGGGAGGGGGTGGTAATTAGTTTTGCAAAAGAGATTTAAAAAGCTGGATTTAAAAGAGGACTCTCAAAGCATTAATAGCTGTGCTGGATTTCATTCAAGGCAGATACATGTAGTTGTTAAACTTTAAGAACTTAATGGAATGTATTGCTGCTCAGACTATACAGAGACCAAGTAAGTAAATAAGTAAGTAAGGGAGGGAGGGAGAGAGGGGGAGAGAAAGGAAGGAAGTTCAAGGGATGGAGGGAGGGAGGGAGGGAGGGAAGGAAGGAAGGAAGGAAGGAAGGAAGGAAGGAAGGAAGGAAGGAAGGAAGGAAGGAAGGAAGGCTGAACCATAAACTCTGCACTCGTTGGAAGCTGGTAGAAAGACAAAACACTTGAAATGTTAGGCACCATGACAAACGCACAGCCTCCCTCTTCTCCAGAGGTTCCTGTAATGTACTCCTGAAGGGATTGCCATGTTGGCAAGCCAGCTTTTAGATTTGCCCTGCTGCTCTTCTAGCAACAGCTTGGAAAGCAGAGAGCAAGCACATGAAACCCTAACTCTCTGCCATGGTGTTCTACCTCCTTGGTTTCCTTTGTGTTGTTGCAATTGTTGTTGTTGTCTATGGGGATTCACAATCACCCAGGTCAACACAACTGGGCTTTCTTGGGTTTTTCCTTGAAAATGTTTTGCTTCTCATCCAAGAAAAGCACTTTTTGGACACATATTATCATTGCTCTGCTTTCTAAGACCTGGATTTCTGCTCTTAGGATTAAGGAGGCTAAGAAAAACCTATATTTGACCACCAATCATTCTATCATCTGTCTGCCATTTCTCCCTCCCTCTCTTTCCTGCCTCCCTCCCTCCTATCTATCTATCTATCTATCTATCTATCTATCTATCTATCTATCTATCTATCTATCATCTATCTATCTATCTATCTATCTATCTATCTATCTATCTATCTATCTATCTATCTATCTATCTATCTTGGGAGCAGTACACAAGACCCCCTCTAAGCAGGAAGGTCTTTTGAGAAGCTCTTTTCCTTTTTTAGAGATTTTCATCTAGTTTGGCATTTGAGACCTACAGTTTTTACAGTGTTTTGTCTTTAGTCTTCAGAAACCTAGATGTGCATTCAAGCTCCCCAAATAAAGGAAGCCCCAGGAGAGCCCAGCTGCAAGAAAGAGCACTGTAAACATGCTTTGAAAGCACTATTGGTTTAAATGCTGTTCAAATTACCTCGTGCTCTGAAAACTATAGCTCAGGTATTAGATGTTGTGCAATGCAAGGAGAGTAATCCATTGCCCAAATCAAAGCAAGCACTCCAGCATCTGAGTTGACAGCTAATCTTGTCTTTTCCTCCTCCAGCGCTGCCACTGGCCATGGCAAACCAAGACCATCAGCCCCACAACTGCTCCCTGGGGGAAACCTTGAACTTTCTCTACCTGAATAATCTGAATGTCAACTGCCACCCTCTGCCAAAGAGCTCCACAAACCTAGAAGGCAACAGGCAAGGAAGTTTTGAAGAAAGCCAGAGCCACAGACGGGACCTCCCCAAAAGCCTCAGTGGTTCTGTTTGCCAAACCCAGGAGACGGGGACCACCACTGGGAGAGTTCTTGGCAGCTTCTCCCCACAAGACCATGTGCCACGTTCCATCAGAAACAGCAGCCGCTTCTTTAGTGTTGACCAGTCCCCAACATCAGAAGAAGGGATGATGTATCCTAGAACATACCTCCAGGGAGGTCCTGTTGAGAAGTTAACTCCAGCCTCTGGGGCCAACCTCCAATATCAATGGACAATGGAGGGTCCGGGAGTTGCAGTCCGGAGGAGCCTCTCTGATCTCACCTGTAGCTGCAAGCAACCGAGTCCCACCTTTCACATGGAGTCTAGTGCCACATCCCCAGCGGTATGTTCACACAGTAGTAACTTTGCTTTGGTGAACAGACTGATGATTGAAGGATTGAGATATGGAGCGGACCCTCGTGAAAACAGCCCAGATTTGCAAAGCCATAGGATGCAGAGTTCATGTTTGTCAAGAGACCACAACATTGTACCTGCTAATGTCTTTCACCAAGATGCTTCATCACACAATGTTGCTATTTTTACAGACTCCGAAGCATATCACACAAATGTCCTTGCTTCAAGTCTTGCTACTGTCTCCAATCGGTCAATGCTTGCCCACAGCAGAATAGGACACAGCAGCTTTTCAACTGGCACTTGCCCACCTGGAATGGTGACCATTCCTAATGGCATTCCTCTGCCCTGCAGCAGAAGCCACATGTCTTCTGCAAAGGAAGAAGGCACCATTCCTGCCTACTGCCATTCCTTACCAATACCTTCTCTCCAGTTTACCCCTAGGCCAGTATGCCCAGTTAATGAACTGGGCGAAGAACAAGGCAACCCTGAGGGTTGTTCATCTTTGCTTGCTACTGAAGTCTCCTCTGTGAATGGGTCAAGTCTGGAAGCCAACCGCATCCTGGGATGCTGTGGGGCCCATGGGGAGCGGGTGCTGCCTCCTCAGTCTTATGGACGACCCAGCAAGGGTCAGGAGGAAATGAAGACCGTGTATGTGGTATGGAACAGCCAACAAGAGGGGGTTCAGACGGTCATGAAGACCAAAGACATGTGGACCATGACCTCTAGGAATGATCTCACCCAGGGATTCCAGTCTCCGCTGGACTACAGAGATGCCGAAGTGCAAACTTTCGCAGGAAAGGAATGCAAGTCCGTGGCAACCAGCCCATCTGTTCTGGCAGAAGGCCAGCCTCATGTCTTCCCAGAGGTGAACCTGAAGCCAGAGGCTGAGGGTGAGAAGTCTCCCGTGCGAGATGTCAGGTGGGACGATGAAGGCATGACCTGGGAAGTCTATGGGGCAGCGGTTGATCCCGAGGAGCTTGGGCTGGCCATCCAGAAGCACCTGGAGATCCAGATAGAACAATTCCAAACGGAACCTGAGGAGCTCTGCACAAGGGCCTCTGAGAAACAGCCCGCCAAAGAGGAGAAGCGAATCTCCTTTGGCATGGTGATGCACTGTCTGCGAAACCCAGCCTGCTGTGCACGGTCCAACATGACGGTGGAGTGAAGTCCACCTAAAGACCATTCTTCCCAAACTGCCAACGAATATTGATTCTTCAAGTGGATCAAGGGCACCCCAAAAGTGAAGCTTTGGGGAGGCCACTTGATGCCCTGGGACTTTCACAACCCTGCTTGTACAGGACAGGCCTCCAAAGAAAGAGGGGGATGGAACCATCGCCACTTCCTTCTCTGCAGGCTCTCTTGAAGCAAACCCACACCTACCCTATCTGTTCCTTCTCTCCGCTCTAAGGAAGTGGGGACAGGTGCAATGGGGCCTGCTGTTGGTCAGCCTCATCATGCTCTCTAAAGACCCTGAATGGGCTGGTATACTTCCTGCAACATTGGCAGGGAAGGGCAGGCCACATGACCATCCTTCTTGGCTTCTCCTATCTCAGTTGCCCACTGTTTCTCCTGTGCAGCACAGCATGTCCTCTTGCAGCAGAGCTGGCCATCACAGGAATCTCCTCCACCCATCAAAGATGCTTTCTCAAAGGACAGCCTAGGAGCCCTAGGAACCACAGAGGAAGCAAACTCTTCATTTCACCCTGCAGAGAGGACAAAAATGTGGCATGATCTTGGTGCATTTGATGGGGAAGAGCATTCCACATGCACTCTTTCCTCAGCTTAGTAAGGATTTCTGCTCCTACCACGTATTGGGGTAGTTTCCTTCATTTTTGGTTTTTTTGAAGGACTGAAACACCCTTCTTCCATCTGGATTAGTAGTCTGAGTCTTCACATACTTCTTATTGTGTCTGTTGTATGTCAGTGTGAACTTGGGTTCTAAATGTGATAATACAGCAAACAAACCCCTGTTTTTGCCTCCAGCAGCAGACCAGAAAGTTAAAAATTCATGAAGAATATTGTTGCCTTCTCTTTTTCTACCTGCACCTGGTCATCTTGATTAGCTCAAAAAAGTAGGAATATGACATTATTCCTCCTTCTCTGAAGCAAAAACTGTGTAGTTTCCTTTTGTGTTTTATCTTTGGGGAAAACTGAACCGAAGACCTCTTTTATTAATTAAGCGAATGACTGATAACTGCTTGAGTGTATCACAAGAATCCTCTCTATGGTTATTAGAATCGGCTCCTCCTGTTAATGTGTGCATATTTCTACATTGATTGTGGCCTAGATTTTGTTCTGTCACAATGATATTTGTATCACTGAAATACTAGAGTGAATGCCATTTTATACTTTTCATACCAATACAAATAGCATGTAAACAATGTATTAAATAGGCAGAAGAACACTTCTTACAGACTAAGAGCCGAGGTGGCGCAGTGGTTAAATGCAGCACTGCAGGCTACTTCAGCTGACTGCAGTTCTGCAGTTCGGCTGTTCAAATCTCACCGGCTCAGGGTTGACTCAGCCTTCCATCCTTCCAAGGTGGGTAAAATGAGGACCCGGATTGTTGGGGGCAATATGCTGACTCTGTAAACCACTTAGAGAGGGCTGAAAGCCCTATGAAGCGGTATATAAGTCTAACTGCTATTGCTATTGCTAATGCAGAATAAAGGAGTTGGAAGGGATTTTGGAGGTCTTCTAGTCCAACCCCCTACTCAAGCTGGAGGCTCTAGTCTACACCATTTTGGACAAATGGCTGTCCATTCTCTCCTTAAAAGCCTCCAGTGACGGAACATCCACAACTTCTGGAGGCAAGCAGTTCCACTGATTAATTGTTCTCACTGTCAGGAAATTTCTCCTTAGTTCTAATGTTGCTTCTCTCCTTGATTAGTTTCCATCGATTGTTTCTTGTCCTGCCATAGGTCGACACCCACCCCCCGCCCCTCTCTGTGTCTATGGAATTAAGAGGATCCATATTATAAATGTCTTTTTTTTCTAGGCTGAAGAAGTTGAAGTCCTTGCGTGGTTTTGTAGACATGATATTTTGAAAGAACATTCCTTGCAACTTCTTTTGTCCATGGGGACCAACACTCTTGAGGATAGCATTGCTTAGCGACACAATTAAGTAAAGAACAAACAGAGTTAGCAGAGGCCTGAATTGCTACTTTACAATGAATGCTTAACCTTAAGTTAACCTCCACCTGTTCTGAGATATAGCTACTTCTGCTTCCTGGCATAAAATGTAATTATCCTGTTGAACTGACATCTACAAAGCAGGCTGCAATTGTTGAGGAAGGACAAACAGACAGTGCATTCAATCACTTGCAGACTAAGACCAAGTCAGTAAAACAGATGCCTGCTTCTTCCACTATGAGTCCTGTCTTGTTGCAATGGGTTATCTTCAAGGGATGTTCCCATTTGGGTGTCTGTAGGAGGGACAGGGAGTGTCACGTGAACCATGATGTCATTGGGCACCTGGCATCATGGGTATGATGACACGATGATGGCTACGATCATTGGGACGTGAGACAGATGCCTCTGTAGTCCAAGAGGGAGATCTTGCCCTGCAGGCATTGGGTAAGAGGTCCATACAAGGGCTAGAATAGCGCTTCTCAAACTTGACCACTTGAAAATGTGTGAACTTCAACTCCCAGAATTGGAGATGTATGGATTTCAATTCCCAGAAATGCTGGTTGGGGAATTCTGGGAGTTAAAAGTCCATTCATCTTCCAACTGCCAAGGTTGAGAAATGCTGAGTCAGAGATGACTCCTCTGGAGTCTTGTGGTTGGAAAGGGGCCACATCTGCATTGTTGAACCCAAGCAATCATTTCCCTTTCTCCCACAGGACGAGGGGTGGGATTTCTATGTGTGGCAGGAGAGAATGCGACCATGGGGGTAAGTCACCCACTCCCTTAACGTGCATGGCTGACCCAGACACAATTCTCGGTGGTAGGAACAGAATGGAGCTCTTATCAACTGGCTTTTAAATGGATGTGGAAAAGAAAACATTTCCATATCAGATGACTGCTACTAAACTAGAGCGAACTGAGAACTTGGTGATCCCTTCCTTAACCATCTCTTTGAGGAGGTTCTTCCCCATCTCTCAAGATGGGTTGGAAGCCTCAAGTCAGAACTGCAATTCATGCTTTCCTTCTTTCTTTTTTTAGTAGAAGGGGTTACTTTGAACAGAGGCTTCCTAACTCATTTTGATTTGTAGTCATCATAGCCCTCCTCATTCAAAGCTCCGTCTTTGCAAGTCCTTTTGACTTGGAATGAATGAATGAATGAATGAGGAAGGAAGGAAGGAAAAAGAGGCAGAAAGGAAGGAAAGGAGGGAGGGATGTGAGGAAGAAAGAGAGAAGAGGAAGAAAGGGAGGAGAAGGGAGGGAGAAAGAGATGGAGGAGAAATGGAGGAAGAAGGAAATAAATTATATCCTCTCAGCTTCCATTGTTGCTGCTGAAGAAACAGCGGACACACAAATGCATTGTGTGCTGCAGCAACACGAAGGTGACTTAACTGACCCAGAGAGGGGATGGCTGGTCAGATTCTGTGGGAATCAGGAGAATGGGAGCTTTTGGAGTAAAGTCCAACTGGGGGTGGGAACAAAACGTTTGGCCAAAAGCCTACATGGATGGTTTGCCCCAACTCTGGATTGGCCATGAAGCAAACAAAAGAGAGGCTTAGTGGTTGAAGGAAAGAGATGGGGCTCCACAGAGTTATTCCCCCAAGTATCATCTTTAACTGCCTCGCTTGCTTTTAGTCCATTTCTTTTTCTTGTAATTGTCCTTATCTGCCCTGTTCTACTTCAATCTGTATTGATGAAAAAAATAGGCTGTCTTTGGCATGGAGACCCAAAGGGGCTTTTTTCCGAAGGACAAACTGACTATCTTGGTGTTTTCTTTGAAAACATTTCACTTCTCCTCCAAGAAGCTTGAGTTTGTTTTCAAAGAAAACACCAAGGAAGTCCGGTTGCCTTTTGGAAAAAGCACCTTTGGGACAACCGTGACCTGGATGACGGAGAGTCTCCCGAGACATTTGGCAGGGGAGAAGGGCTTTGAATGCTTAAAAGTCTGAGCGTTAGTGTTTTATCAGTTTGCCAATGGAAGAGCTGAGGGCTGTGATGGGTATTAAAACTGCCCTTAATATCAGCCTGATTTGGATATCTATACAGGTAATCCTCCACTTAGAACAGTTCATTTAGTGACTTTTTGAAATCACAATGGCACTTTAAAGAGTGACTTATGACCATTTTTCACATTTATGACCGTTGCAGCATCCCCATGGTCACGCAATCATTCAGATGCTTGGCAACTGGCCCAGATTTATGACAATTGCATTATCCCGGAGTCACATGATCCCCTTGTAGAAAATTAGCACCTACCCCTCTCCTAGAAGAATGAAATATTTTGGGAAATATAAAAAAAGGCAGAATATTATATTTCCCTAAAGGAGAAGCATGTTCTTGGAAAGCAGCCTGCACCTCTCTTAATAGCCCTAGCAGGACTGGGCCAGCCTATTTACAAGACAAAAGACCTTCAGCTCCAGGGTGATGGGGTTAAGACATGACTCCTTGGGACATAATAGGATTAGCCCTCTACCCTCTAGCAGCAGAGCTCACCACAGGGCCCAACACGCCCCTTCATAGCATCACCTAGCAAGCTTCAACCAAGCCCTGGACTCAGACAGCCTACAAAGGTAGCAGTGACCCCCTACAACAACCAATAGAATACATTTCTTACACAGGAACAGGAAACTCAAGGGCAAGGCCCAAGAGAGGGTATAAATAACCCTCACTCTCCACTCCATGTGGTCAGCTACCCAGGGCTTCAAACCCATGTGGTCCTGTTCATCATTCAACCCTCTTTCCAATCAGCCTCCATGTTTCCAGTGTCTCTTTCCCCGTTTGGAACGAAACTAGATGGATATTTTTTTCCAACACCCTTTTGCAACCTTCTGACAAGCAAAGTCAGTGGAAGCCACTTAACAACTGTTTCACTCACTGAACAGCTGCAGTGATTCACTTAAAACTCTGGCAGGAACTGTCGTAAAATGGGGCAAAACTCACTTAACAAAAGTCTCTCAGTAACAGAAATGTTGGGCTCAATTGTGGCCGATTTCCCAAAATCACACCAAGGATCAACTCCAAAGGAGATGGCAGAGTCCTAAGTCCCCGTTTCAGTGCTCTCCGATGCAATAATCCCATTGACTATGTGACCCAGCCAGATGTTATCTTCCCGATGATCGGATTCTCGGTGGATCACAGAGCCTGCGTCATCTTAAGTAACATTGGGGGGGGGGGGGAATTGGCATGGATGGATGAAAAGAAGAAAGGTTAACGATGCTTTGGCTTTGACCAGAGACAAGAAAGACGAACAAGAAGAGGAAAAACTGTCTGGGATGGATTCCAGATCAGTTTGGAGGCTGATTGTTTAGCCAGGTAATCCACATGATGCTGTTAAAAACATGCATTTAATGACTCTGAGTTGAAAGTGGCCTGGCTAAGCGCCTTCTTGCTGGCTATGGGAAAGCTCTTTCCTGCCACCTAGTATCCACATAGTGCACAGCCCCTGAAATATTATTAAACCTTATTTAATGTTGCAGGGGCTTGTTTTAATCTGCAAAAGCAAAATTCCCACCCGCTGCATACATGGATTACGTACAAGAACAAGTGATGCTTGCAGTGTAACATAGCTGTGGAGTTAACTAAGGCTTGTTCTGTGGGCTCCCAAATTAAATACATGAAATTAAGACCATAGAATGGGGCTGGATTACAGCTCTCCCATTCACACAACATGCTAACCCATGTAAAGAATAATCAAATATGTAAAAAGAGGGTATTTTAACTTCCTATTATAAGCTGCTTGTGGGTCAAGAGTAGAGGTTTATCTGAGACTTAGTATCAAATGGTCTTTTCTGAAATTTCGATTAGGAAAAAGTTAAATTTGGTGGTTTACTAGTAGTAGGATTTAAAGATTTATTTTATTTTATTCCCCTTCCACGTATAGTCTAGAGCCCTGGGATTTCCTGGTGTGGGCTTATCCAAATGTCAACCTAGTCTGATCATACTTGGATTTTTATGACATCAAGTCTTTCTCCTAGGCTAGGGAACTCTGTGATTTGAAGTTCACACATTTTAAAATTGCTAAAGTTCAGAAATACTGCTCTATTAAATGGTTGGGAGATCACGTGTCACACAATTTTACTACACTTTGGGTTAAAAGTTTGGAATTGGAAAAAAATGGGTTCACTTCCATTCTCCAATTCTTCCCGGGAATTTGAAGCCTTCATGTTGCTGCTTAAATTGTCCTCATTCATCATCCGTTCCATTTTCCCTTGTAACTGTTTCCATAATCTCACTCATTGCACATTTGTGCGTTTGCATAGTTCCCCTAAAATTACTTATTTAGATATTGCTGCAAATCAGGATGGATCATTGAGTAGGGAGATGCATTCCAGATGAAACTGTACCTGGAATGAATGGCAAAACTGCAACACACACTAACCACATATTTGTGATCCTTTGCTACAAGGCTTTGGAAGCAGGAAAACAAGCACCATTTCTGCTTTGTTTTAGACCCTTTCCATCAATTCCCCACCACAGGTCTCTCCTGAAAACTGACTTTAGTTGTATAACTTTAAATTGTATTATCTTTGTTTAAAAAGCAGCCAGCAGAGGAAACGATCCCATTTATTTGCAGCTTATTTCTATTCCCCATGATTTGATTCTTGTAATATTCCCTCCAGGAATTCAAGATGGAATATTGTTGATAAAGCAAAAAGCTGAGGTTACAAAAAGAAAGTCCTTGAAACTGTGGCATTAAATGTAAAACTAGAGACTGACTTTTAAAAGCCACCTGGAATTCTGGTTGGAAATCACACCTGTGTGCAATGAAGAGGGAGGGAATGTACATGGAAAGGTGCTCCAGGCACAGATCCACTGCAGGTTAAAGAACATGCCAAATAGGCACAAAACAGTTTGCGATTGGACAGTTGTCAAGTTGTCTATGGCTGAAGCATCTGATGGCTCTTTTAAGCTTCATTGGCTGGCAAAGTCAACATCTGTTCAGTTTAAAAGGACTCCCATTCATTGCTTTGAAAGAGCTTGGATGGCTTTCATTTAAATCTACTTCCTGGTTGGAATGAGGTGGGGGAGGGGAGGTTTTGCCAAAAGAGAAGCAGAGCAGGGGGCGAAAGCAGCTTCCTGGCCTCTCCTGCCTGCCTGGATCAGAGTTCCCACTCTTGTGTGGAGGCATCGAAGTTGAAATCGAATCAAATATCTTTTATTAGATCCTTTGAGCAGCCTTTGCAATCTAAAAATAATAGCGATTATGAGGATAGGATTACAGTTTTTTTAAAATAAATAAATAAATATTATTTTATAATAATAAAATAGGGAGGGACAGTAACAGGATAGTAAAAAAAAGGAGGAGCAAAGTTAAAGCTGCTTTTGCTGATGCTAAATGCTACATCTGGGTAAAGGGAGGGGGGGAAGACACATTTCCTGGTGGTCTCCCATCCAAGCCCTATCCGCCCCCAACCCCTTTAGCTCTCCAAAGTGAGCCAAAAGCCGCCGCCCCCTTGAGCCCCCCCCGCAAACTCTCCCCCCGTGGAAGTGGCCGCTCCCCTATCATGGAAGCCCCCCACCCGCAACTCCCGTTTCTGCTAAGCGGAGAGACCGCTTCCGCCCAACTCCTTGCTCGGCTTTGCCGGGCGCCAGTGCGCATGTCTCCCGGAAGCCTCGCGAGACTACCGCGCAGCCTCCGTCGGGAATTCTCGCGAGGCTGGAGCGGAGAGGCCTCTTCCCCTTTCCTGAAGTCTCGGAGGGTCGCCGCTCTGATCGCCGCCCGACGGGTGAGTGGAACCCGGCCGTCTTGCGTGTTCTAGGCCCCCGGCCTCGCCCCCGCTTCCCCTCCCGCTGTCCGGGACACGCATGTCCCCGTTATACGTAACTGCACGTGGGAAGGGCCGACACGTGTCACCGCCGCAAATTGGATCTCCCCCCTCTTCCCCTTTTCTCTGGAAAGGCCCCGGTGTGTGTGAAGTGCGGGACGGACCCCTGCGCCTTCGCAGACCCCTCCTTTGGGGAGACGTTCAATTAAATCCCAGAAAAGGGTCTGAAAAGGCGGGTTGGGGTAGAACTCGGGTGGCCCCCACGTGTCCGTCCGTCCAGGTTGCAATTCCTCCTTTCCACGGGAGGAGAGTAGAATGAGTATAGAATATAGAACAGAATCGAAAATACAGAAAAATATAATGCAGAACAGAATAGAAAATAGAATAGAATTACTTTATTGTCACTCTAAATGTGCATTAATCGGCATAGATTAAAATGAAACTTCGTTGCATGAAGCTCTCAAAAGGCCCCCACCTCCAACAGACGCTCCATGGCCTTGACAGAATGAATAAATACAAAATTATTCCTATACCCGCCTATCCTCTATGAGACGGAGAAACAGCACAGTCTAGTTCGGATGTAGACATAAATGCAGGCAGTTCTGGGTGGGAAAAGGGCGTTTTCTTTATGCATGTATTTGATTTTTTTTGTGTGTGTGTGCTGCCTCGATTAACACGCTATGCTCTTTCTGGGGTTATCCCAGGTTGGGGTTGCATCCATGCCAATAAAAAAAGTGGAAAAAGAAGATGCTAAAATGGGCGTTTGGGGGTGGGGTGAGGGATCAGGATGCAGCAACTCTGCCTTGTCTTTTTCTGGCTTGCAAGTCCGGAAGCTAACTTGGGTTATCTTTTGGACCTGGGTTTTCTCCATCAGTCCCTGGCCTCTTTCACCAAAGACTGTGAAGTTCTCTTAGGCCTAAAGTGCTTGGAAGCTTTGCATTGATTCATATCCATTTCAAGAAAGGAAAGAATCATTTTGTGAACAGATTTTATTCTCTTGTTTTTTCACAAACAGGGGCTTATATGGTCCAGGGTCTCCTGCTTGATCAGGGAGTTGGACTAGAACAGTGTTTTTCAACCACTGTGCCGCGGCACACTAGTGTGCCGTGACATAGTGTAAGGTGTGCCGTGGGAAAATTACTTTATATATAGTCAATATAGGCACAGAGTTAAATTTTTTAAACATTTTCTAATGGTGGTGTGCCTCGTGATTTTTTTCATGAAAAAAGTGTGCCTTTGCACAAAAAAGGTTGGAAAACACTGGACTAGAAGACCTTAAAGGTTAAGGTAGAATAACAACTATGCCTCTTAGAGCTAGAAGAGAAGGCGACATGTATGTTTCTCTGTTTGAATTTATTTTGATAATAAATAATAGACATGACTGAAAAACTTCAGCCTTCTTTTGGACTGCAAGGGCAAACAGTATAATTCAACACATAATTGATGTGAAATGTTTACAGAGACTTGTTTTGGAGAATAACCTTCAGTTTTATGGGTAATTCTGGAGGCTTTAGTTACATTTTTTATTTATTCACTTGATATTTTTCTCCCTTGTGTGCAGGATTAAAAGCGGTCAAAATAGAATAACTCTGTTTTGACTTTGGCCTCTGAATAGAGGCTTAAGAGTCATAAAGTCAGCCACTTGATGGTCCTGTAAGAACATAATTGTGTGTTTATGTGGTCAAGGTGCTTTCTAGACTTTATTTGTTTTGAAGGTTGCTATTTCTTCTTCTTATTTTTAAAGTTGAAGAGCCACAAAGAGGATTATGCATGATGTTGTTATGACTCCCATTTTCCATCTTGGCTTGGTTTCCTGCTAATGTTCCCTCCTTAATTGTTTTCCCAGTAATTAAGATTTCACTTTTCATTAGTATGGAAATTCTGCTCCTTTTACTGTTTTGTTATGTTTACCTATGTGCCAAGGGTGATATATAAATGCCAAGGGCATTTACACAGACACAAACACACACACACAGACACACACACTTTTCACTAGTATGGAAATTCTGTTCCTTTTACTGTTTTGTTAGTGGAGCACTCAATTTGCACATTTCTCCTTAGGGAATATAAATAGTCACATTAAACCTCAAAAGAACAGTAGGCAAGCTAGGATCCTGGATTCCCGAAAATCTGTTTCCTGACAGACCTAGATTGCAAGAAGGTTTGAAAAACATTGGAAAACCAATCTCATTCCCCCCTCCTTTTTCCCTTCAAGCAAAAAGTGATTGCGTGAGTCCCTGTACCACAGGCAAGCTTTCAAAATATTAAATTGTGCTTGCTATGCTTCCAGATTCAAGGCCCATTCCTAATTAGCCACAGTGCTAATCGGATTAACCAGTTTTATATCTCTCCGTAATCTATGAGGTAGGATAATGGAGCTGAATATGAAAAGTTGCACAGGAATAAGTGTTTAAATTTACAATAATGTAATGGAAATTTAGGTTTGCTAAATTGCAAACATGTAATGGTGCAATTTTGTATGATTGCCAGTTCCTTCTTTTAAAGCAATTTTGTGCTTTGATGAAAAAGGGTATAACTGCATCAGTATGTCAGGTTCTCAGACGTAACACACTGATTAACCAGAAAAGTGCTGCCGAAATAAAAGTGGTGCTTTTTTTGAAACTTTATTTTAATATGGTGGATTTTCAGCAGCAAAAATGCAGTCTTGCAAAAGCTGAAGTTCCTCTTTTGTAGGCTATTATAAGCCACAAAACAGTTCTTGTGGGGGGGGGAAAGTGTGCAGAGAGGCCTTTTAAAAAATATTTTTGTTCCCTTCTCTGACTTTTCAGGTGTCAGATATGAGATTTAAGAAGCTGGAAATTTACTGGTGTTAAAATAGTTTGAGGATTTTTTCCCCCCAAATAAAGCCATTTTGCTCTCTGCATGACAACTATAAGCGTTTCCTACAGGGTCTTTGGTTGCACTTTTTATTAGTCAGCTGACATCATCCTCATTCAGTGTGGTCAAATTCCAAATATAATTGACACGCATCAATTATATATTAAATGACTCTTGGGAACAATCAATTTTACACTTATGCAGATTACAAAAAGTGTTTTATGTTTACCTATGTGTCAAGGGTGATATATAAATGCCAAGGGCATTTAGACACACACACACACACACACACACACACACACAAACACACACACAAACACACACGATAATCTTCAACTGACGACCACAATTGAGGGCAACATTTCTGTTGCCAAGCGAGATGGTTGTTCAGTGTTTTTTTACCTTTCTTGCCACATTTGTTAAGTGAATCATGGCAGTTGTTCAGTTAGTGACACAGTTGTTAAGTGAACCTGGCTTCCCCATTAACTTTGCTTGTCAGAAGGTTGCGAAAGGGGATCACATGACCCCAGGACACTGCGACCGACATAAATATGAGTCAGTTGCCAAGTGTCTGAATTTTGATCACATGACCATGGGGATGCTGGAACAGTCATAAGTAAATAAAATAGCTGTGAGTCATTCTTTCCAGTGCTGTTGTAACTTCGAATGGTCACTAAATGAACTGTTGTAAGTTGAGGACTACCTTAAGTGTCTAGTAGTGTTGAAAAGGTAGCAGGCCTCTTATTTGCATAGGTATAAATCTCTGACTGAGATGAAATTTAGTGGAAGTGGAAGAAATTAGAAATTTCTAAAGTTAATACATACCATTTTCCAGAAAGCAGCTGCGAACAAGATTTTCCTGCTGAAAAATAGAAGCAGCAAATATGCCACACTCCCCCGCTCCTCCTCCCTTGGATTGCTGCTTGTGAATAGATACACCACTTAATGAATGAATGAGTTTTCCTTAAGTGGATGGATTTAAGACAGGCCATTTCAGCCAACCACAGCATTTCACAAGGCACATAACTGTTTACCAAGTGAATATGGAACAAGCATTAATCCCTTTGTGCCTTTCTGTTTTTGGATTAAGCAAAAGATGAAAATCACCCCCCCCTGTGCAATGAAGCACAGGGGGTGAATTGTAGCAGCTTGTGGTTTTGGGGTGGTGCCTAGCCTGGCCTCTGCAGACCAAACAAAAATCCAGAATGAGCCCTATGAACATCTGGAGGAAGTAAGGAAAATTGCCAGGCCAGCATCTTCACAACAATCCTGCTAGGCTTGGGAAGTTTGGGAGATGGCCTCAGCAAATCATCATCATCGTCATCATCATCATTAATATAAAAACAACAAAAACAAAGGCAGAATATAAGGAAAAACAGCTGGATAACAGATTAAATAGATGGAAAACCAAAGCTTTGCATGGACAGCACTTGAAAAACATTGAAGGAAAATGTGATGACAACCTTACATGGACATGGCTTAAGATGGGAACCACCAAGAAAGAAATGGGAGATTTAATACTGGCTGCTCAAGAACAAGCACTACATATTAATGCCATGAAAGCGAACATACAAAAATCCACTGACAATCCTAACTGCTGACTTTGCAACAACAAAGTCTAAACTGTTTCACATTTAATATGTGAGTGCAGCAAAATCTCGCAAACTGAGTACAAAGCTAGATACTACTGAGTTGCTAAATTAGTCCACTGGTCATTATGAAAAAAAAAACACCCTACCTGTATCCGAAAAGTCATGGGAACATAAAGTGGAAAAGGTTCCAAAAATGAGATGGTGGAGACTTTCAAATACAGACGGATCGTCATTTGGAACATAACAGATTCGAAGAAAATGAAGTGGAAAAAATCACAAAATATTGCGACCTGGCCATCGAAACTACACGGTTATGGATAAAACATGTAACAGTGATACCCATTGTCATCGGGGCACTTGATACCATGTCCAAGAATTTTACAAAACACATCAAGAAATTGCAGCTTCCTGCAATAACACCAGCAGAACTGCAAAAAACTACGCCGCAAAAATACTGCAAAAAAATAAATAAATCATATATTTTAAAAAGATATTTGGTTGTTACCTAGGATGCTGGCAGCAACCTGTAACAACCATTGGCACTAGTCAGTGGTATTTATGGCACATTTTTAAATGTTCAGTTGACCGAGTTTCATCTTTAATGAATAAAAAAGAATAATACAATAATTCCATAAATGTTCCATGTTTGATCTGAAAATCCCAGTATTTTGTAATTTAAAAAAATATTTGCAATTTTCTTAATGTTTAAATTGATTAACTAATTTAATCTAAACATTTTTTTAAAAAAATACAAATACTGAATTTGCAGATCAATCTTGTTCTTATGAAGAAAATAAAAGAAAAAGAAATCTGGTTTTATACCAGCTGGATCCTTGGAGCAATAACTAAAGGGCTTCCTTAATAATTGGAAAGTTTGAATTTATTGGACCTCATTACACCAATTTTACAAAAAAAAAAAAAAAGGTTTTCCTTGGAACCTCCTATATCCTTAGATTCTATCTTAAGAATTCTTAAGTCCTTAGGACTTTAATTATTAAGTTTTTGCCAGTCTTAAGTTGTGAATCTAATTGCAGATGATTCAATAATAATAACAGAATCAGAGTGGATAAAAATTGATGATTTTTTAAAATTGGATTTTTAAATTTTAAATTGGATTTTTTTGATTTTTATCAAATTTATTTTAATAAACAGCTTTTGGAATAAAAAATCTATCAAAAGATAGTTTTCTATTTAAGATATATTAATAATTTAGTTTATTGAGCATGAAATGGAGCTTAGTTATGTAGCATGAGGCTATATATTCTGCAATATTTACATTTTTGATAAACCCATTCAATGAATCCAAGCTCTGCAAGCTGAGATAACATGCACTGCATTGATGCATTCATACAATTTCACAGTAACCATGAGATAAATCATAAAGTTTATCCTTTATCCCACTGTTTTGCAAATCTATGTACACCACAAACTGTATGATTGTTGGAAGAGAAATGCATCTGTACCACCAGGCTCTAAGTGTGAGGAGGAAGGACAAGCAATAAAAATGAAAGTGAAACCTTCTAAACAGCTTATAAATATAATATTAAAGAGCGCCTGTCATTTCAGAGCCATCCTGGCCGTTCCTGTTAGTGGACATCCACTCAGCTGCTGCCTGCCATGTCCCTCATCTTGTTGTGTCCCTGCCGCATCATCAGCCGTCCTATTAAAGTGAATGGGATGATCAGTGAGTCAACAGCGGGTCAGAGGAGGAGCTGCTGTGGGACAGAGATTGTATTGTATTGTATTGTATTTAGTTTATTTATATGCTGCCCTTCTCCAGGAGGGACTCAGGGCGGCGAACAACTCAGGGGGGAAAGGGAACATAAACAACAGTACACATAATTAAAATACACGAAAATCACACAGCCATACCAGTCAAGAGGGGAGGCGAACTCATCAACCCCAGGCCTGCCGGCACAGCCAGGTTTTGACGGCTTTCCGGAAGGCCTGGAGAGAGGTGAGGGTCCGGATCTCCGCGGGGAGTTCATTCCAAAGGGCCGGAGCTGCTACAGAGAAGGCCCTCCCCCGGGTAGTAGCCAGATGGCATTGGCTGGTGGACGGAACCTGGAGGAGGCCAACTCTGTGAGATCTAACGGGTCTTTGGGAGTTAATTGGCAGCAGGCGGTCTCTCAAGTGACAGTCGCTCTTTAAAAATAATGATTTCAATCAAGTTGATTTAAATCAAACTTTTTTACTAGTTTACTAGGCTTGATTTAAATCAAATCCACCCTGAAGTGGCACCCATGACTGCATATTGTTATGGAAAAGAACAATAATACATTAAACATGTATGCTGCATGACTCTGGGTGGTTCACAGTTTAATTACAATAAAACCAATAAAAAGTGATAGATGACAATCATAAGGAAGTGTTGGATTCCCTGGGCAAAGGCCCAGATGAAAAAGAAATTGGACTGTAAACGGCTTGTAACTTATAGCCCCAAAATATTTAAGGGAATAGAATATTTTGTTGAATCCTGCACCTTTGTAGGACACAAGACTTTTCTTGGTTCAATTCTTCTTTTCACAAATAACCCATTGTGAATCTGATTAACTAAAGGGCTGTTCTGAGGAACAGAAGACGGCAAGTGGAAGTTACTCTACCTTCACCCGTATGTGTTCAAAATCTCCTTGTCCAACTTCCCAGTTTTTGATCTTGAGGGAGAGGGGGATGTTTTCCTCCTGTTGTATTAAATACAGAAAGTTGTCCTGTGCAGTAGCGAGAGACATTTGGGCTGTTGAGATCCGGACTCCGGTCTGGATCTCAACAGCTCAATAAACTTTCAGCCTGCCACAAAGTGGGTCAAAGCACCTGAAGGCAGGACAAGAAACAACAGATGGAAACTAATCAAGGAGGGAAGAAACCTGGAATTAAGGAGAAACTTCCTAACAGTGAGGACAATTAACCAGTGGAACAGAAGTTTCCTCCAGAAGTTGTGGGTGCTCCATCACTGGAAGCTTTCAAGAAGAGCCTGGACAGCCACCTGTCTGAAAAGATATAGTGTCTCCTGCTTGATCAGGGAGTTGGCTTAGAAGACCTCAAAGGCCTCTACAGCTCTGTTCTGATTGATTGATCCATGGAGGTCTCCACTCTGAAATGCAATTCATTGGGGTGTACTTGGATAAGACCTCCACATTTATTTCGCTAGGTTTCTAGAATAAAAAAAGTGAAAAAAGAAGAACCGCGTATATTCCTGGTCCTGAAGATGGGGCACAGCAGAGGTATAATGAGAATTATTTTTGAGTTGACACAAAATTCAGGTAGACCCCCTTGCCCCTGTTTCCTTAGAACACTTGAAACGGCCACGTTGGATTCTGAATTTTGCAAGTTGAAATTGAACTCCTTTGAGGGCTAGGTAGGTGGTGGAAATGCTGCTGCAGCTGGTATCATCTGTTTGGAGACTGTACCAGAAGGCCTCGCTCCTGCGGTCTTGGCCGAGAGGAGTGGCTCGATTGGGACGGGGCAAGGCATACGGTTCACTTGGGCCTGAAAGGATTGGGGGCGGGTTTTCTCCTAGGCGCAGGGTCTGTGTGGGGTGTGTGTGTGTGGAGGTGGTGGTCCCTGGTGCTTGACCTGCTTGGAAAAGCCATCCTCATTTTAACCCTGCCTGAGATGGTCCTGAATTGCTTGTGGGAAGGGAAGGGAATTCTTCCTTTGCCCAAGTGGGATTGTCTCCCGTGCAGAAGCTCTTTGTGTACATGCAAAGCAACAGAATAATGGCAATCATAACACATGATTATGAGCCCAAAATTTCGGTTGTTAAGTGAGACATTTGTTAAGCGAGTTTTGTCCCAGCATACGGCCTTTCCTGTCGTAGTTGTTAAGTTGAATCACTTCAGCTGACAAGTTGTTAAGTGAATTCAGCTTCCCCATTGACTTTGTCAGAAGATTGCAAAAGGGGAACATGTGACCCTGGGACATAACGACAGTCATAAGCACGAGTTAGTTGCCAAGCATCCCATTTATGATGACGTGACCATGGGGATGACGCAAAAGTCGTAACTGTGAAAAACAGTCATAAATCACTTTTTTCAGTGTCGCTGTAACTTTGAACTGTCACTAAACAAACTGCTGTAAGTCGATGACTACCTGTAGTAATCATACAATAAGAGGGATGGAGTAAGAAAGAGGATAACAACAACAGGTCAAGATCCGGTGGGATCTCTGGATACGCCTGGTGTCATTATTGGGGAGAGGAAAAAAGTCTGGTTCATTGATTATTGCAATACCAGGGGATGCACAAATTGGAGAGAAAAACTAAGAAAAAGAACAAAATATCAAGATTAGCAAATTGAAGTTGAGCAACTGTGGAGGAAGAAACCAAGGGTTGTACCATACAGGAGCCCTTTGAGTGATACCTGCAGGGCTGCCCAGGTACAGGGAAGTTTTGAACTTATCAGACCTGAATATCCTGACTTTGAAAAAAAAAACCACCTTACTCAGAACTGCCAATATACTCAGACGTTATCTTAAGAGCTCTTTTAGCTCCTTGGCTAACAGTTAAGTTTTTACCAGTCCCAGACTGTGAATTGAATTGAAGATTAAATCATTGTCATCATCACGATCATAACAACAACAATTATACAGCCATGCTACTAAAGTGGTCTTAACACCACACGGATGCAGAAATAATAGCTTCTTTTACAAAATAGACATTTCTAGCCGTTTTGCAATAATTCCAATTTGCATCTCTTTCCTTCCTGAATTGCTTCTTTGCTGCTCTTCCTTTCTGAGGAGTTGCTGGGCAGTTTTCAATCTTTTCCCCTCCTCCTCCACAGCCGTGCAAGGCGGACGTGCAAGGCTGTGCTCCAGCTGTGGCGGTGTGGCCACGTGGGTTTTGGGAGGCGAGGCCAAAGCAGGGCCGGGCCTGAAATGTGCCCTGGCAAGCAGGTTTTAAAGCAGGCTGGGCTGCTGATAGTGATCTGGTGTGCTGCAGAAGGCGGCTGACCGACAGCTCTCCGTCAGCTGGAACTTTCTCTCCTCTGGAACAGAAATTGTGGTATGCAGGAATCGGGGGGGGGGGGAGGTGGAGGGGGGGAGGAAGAAGGAAGGGGTAACATTACCTGGCAGCAAAGAATAAAGCAGGAATAATTCCCAACTCTGGAAGTTGGCTAACAGAAATTGAGGTTGTAGAATTTGCTGCTTTGCTAGCTGTCTGTTTTCTCCCGACTGAGATCAGACCACAACCTCCTTTAATTTGGAAGATTTTTAATTTGGAAGATTTTTTAAGGGAACAAATGGGTTCATAGGATGGGGTTTTTGCAAGGCTTCTGCACACGGCAGAGTCTGACTTACAAAACATGTAAGAAGATTTTCCCAGATATTGGGAAAAAGTCAGCAAAATATCTTGTATAAACAGGAATCGATCACTGAGAGCATCAGAGTCAAACCGGTGCCTAAATTCTGCACTGAATAAACGCCATTGAAGGAGAAATAAAAAACTTACATTATTTTGAGGCGTCCTTTGTTCTCTCTTTCTTGTAGACATTTCGATACCAAACTAGGTAACATTGTCAGTGTTAGAAGGGGGTGGGGTTTGAATTAATCAATTTAATTCAATTTCAAAGTTATATAGCCCAGAGGATATTAATCTTGCTCTTTCCAGAGAGGCCTTCATGGCACTTCTTAAAACTGATCAGCACTTCTTAAAATTGATCAGCTGATCAGTTTTTTATCCAGCTTTCTGGGAATAAGTGTTTATTTTGATATCCTTCTATTGTTTCTGTTTGTTTTATTTTGTTGCTGTGTGCTTTGCTCTTTTACACTAAAGTTGTAGAGGTTTTATTTCTACTTTCCTGGATTTTATTGATTTGAACTTGGTACTTCGATTATAAATTAACTTTCAGTTAAATAAATTATGATCTGGGTTGTTTTACTTAGCCTTGACGTTTAGCTTTGTTAGGGTTGCAGAATATGATTTAGTTTTAGGCCAGGATTGGCATATCTGGATCTATTCCCTAGTTCATTTGGGGGGGGGGGGTTGTTCTCATTTACTATGCTTTGTACGAACTATAGTCCAGAAGCAGCAGTTTAACTACTGAAAACTTTTGTATAGTCAGAAAACAGATAGGATCTTCTTCTAAATGCTTATTTTGCATGAGGAACACCTTAAATTAGGGAGAGGGGAAACTTTCAAACTTTCTCCTCTCATCTCAGCTACCTAAAATTGCACAGTTAGATGAATTAGATGTTTCAGAACGGTGGGCTTCAATCCAAAAGCTACTGTAGGAAACGTTAATTCAACACCTGTAGGAAAACAGAGTCAGAACGTGAATAAACAAGCCAAAAAAATGCTTGCAATGTAAATTAAGATCCACCGTGTGTGTGCATGTTTGTGTGTGTGTGTGTGCGTGCGCGTGTATCTGTCTGTTTGTCTCTGTCTGTCAGTGCAAAGTTTGCAGGTAACTGAAGCATGTAGATGAGCTTAAAACATGAGCTGGGTGTTGCAGACCGTATCGGCGTAAGAGTTGGGAGAGATGCCACAAAGTTGTTAGAACACTGCCCCACACCATGCAGCGCTTTTGTAGGCTAGAAGTGGGAGTTCACAGCTGGCGATTGAGATGTTACTGGTGGGGCTACCAAGCAAAGGGACTTTTTTCATCCCAAACCTGACGAGCTGCTTTGGAAATCGGGGATCATAACATTCAACGTTTATTTATTCTCAAATTGCTATATTCTCCTTGCTTTCTTTTTAGTTGTTTATTCTATTGTCCCAATACTTTGCTACTGTTATATTGACCCTTCTTTTCATTTCTCCGTCGTTATTGTTGTCAGCCGCCTAGAGCAGCCCCACGGCGACATAGGTGGGGCAAATACGTTTAACAAAGAAATAAATGTAACAAATAAATTTCAGTCTTGGGTACCCTGAATTAGCAACGCTGGAGGTATTTGCCAGTTGACTTTAAAAAAACAATTGGGAGAAAATCACCAATGAAGACGTGTGTCGATTTTGAGGGTCCCAAATTGGCAAACCAGCTCTGAAAATTGAAATAGCGAGAGCACTTAGACATATACTACTTCACAGTGTTTTACAGCCCTCTTTTTACAGAGTCAGCCTCTTGCCCACAACAATCTGGGCCCTCAGATTACCAATCATGGAAGGCTGAGTCAACCTTGAGCTGGTCAGGATCGAACACCTGGCAGTCGGCAGAGTCAGCCTGCCGTACTGCACTCTAACCATTGGGCCACCAGAGTTGAGAGCCTATCATTGTGATAGTCTCATTTCCAGCACTGGCCTAGGACAATTTTTAGGACAAACCACAGATTCTGAACTGGGTTCTTTTTCTCCCTGTTCCAGAATTGTCTAGGATGATCCCCTTCCAAGAGAGAAATGGAAGCCTTGGCAACATGGAATGCTTGGACAAGTGTCTGCGGGCCAAAAAAGACCTGGAAGTTGCATTTGCTGAAATTGTCAAAGCCGAACAGCAAGTCAAAGATAACTGGAAAGAGGTATTTGGGATGGGCTTCGAAAGAGGCACTGCTTTGTGGTTCTAATAAGGGGTTAAATCTTTGCTTAAAAGGGCCTGGCTTGGCGAAGATTTTCTTTTAAGCTTCAGGTTTTATGCAGCTCCAGGTAGTTTTCTTGGGGGTTGCAGATTAGGATTCCATCCCGTAAATCTGGGATTTACTAGTGTGGTCCCACCAAAATGCTAACCAGGTTTGACCCTCTTAGGTTTTCCCTAAGTAAGATCATTTAGTTGGTGCCATCTAACTGGTCATCAAGATGGTATGTCTTTCGTTTGAGGTACAATTAAAGTATACCTGCTCTTATTGGTAAATTCTTGTATAAGAAACAAATGTGATACATCCTCAGAGCTCAATTTCTCAATCTCAGCACCTTTAAGAACTAAGGTTCATGGTGAACAATGTTTAGCTCTTGGCGGGGTGGGGTGGGGGGCGGATCTGAATTCCTTAAATGTCTTGCTTAAGTCCCCATCCCTTCCAAGCCATTGGATCATCTTTTCAGTGCAAGAGCCACCTTGGAACTTGGTTGCTGGAAGGAATCCAGGATCCCGGAGGATCTCCTCCTTCCATTGGATGGCAACTCAACCCTGCCTGAATTGCAAAATGTGGGGATAGGAACAGGAGGGACGAGAGATCTGAATGGGAATAATAGGATTATAGAGATGTTTTATGGGAGATTTTCCAATTCTTGTCCCAAAGGTGCTTTTTTTCCCCTTTTTCTTTTTTTACAAAAGGCAACTGGACTACCTTGGGGTTTTTCTTTTCTTTTCTTTGAAAACATTCTCATCTATGAAGCTTCTTCAGTTCAGTTCCAAGAAGGTCCAGTTGCCTTTTGGAAAAGCATCTTTGGGAGGAGAATGATAGAGGTGGCTTCTTCTCTCTTTAAAGGTAAAAGCTCAGGTTCACAGCTGCATCAGTCGCCACCTGGAATGCCTACGAAGCCGCGAAGTTTGGCTGTTGGAACAGGTTGACCTCATTCAACAGCTGAAGGAAGAGGCTTTGCAGCAACAAGCGCAGCAGCTCTGTTGGGTAAGAGCTGATGGGCCTTTGGATCTTCTTCCTGAGTCCAGAATGACGGGAACTTTGCCTTGGCCTTGTGCTGTTTGTTTGTGGCACAAGGCTGCAGCTTCGTATCTCAACCTTAGGTGATGCTGGCTCATCCTGTTCCTAGTGAGGTCATGTATTTTTGTTTAATTTCCAGTTGTTGGGACAATTCAGCAGCCTCATCCGCCAGCTGGAACAGCCTCAAAGCGGTGATCTCACAAATCAGATTTCGGCGTGTTTTGAGAGGTGAGCCCTCCAAGAGACTTTGAATGATCGTTTGTTTATTTATCTTGGTCGTTTTCCACGCCATTGTGGACTGTGACATCAACCTTTCTGGTTCTATCATGCAAAATGAACCGGAGTGTTAATTTTGGAGATATTACCACCTCTGTGGGTGGAAACGGGGGATTTGAAGATTCAATTTTCTGCATAAAAATTGCTTGATTTTTTTTTGTTTGGGAAATGGCTTACCGCCTTTGTTTCTTTCTGAATTCTTTTGCCTTCTCCCCTAAGTCTTGGCAGTTTGACTCTCCAGCCAGAAGAAACTTCCGTCCTGAACTTTGAGGCTGACGTAGCATTTCTTCGCCAGGCAATCACTTCGTTCGGCTCCATTAGAACAATGGTGAGCAAAAGGAGCTGTGTCCTCATGCAGGGATTTTCAACCTTCTCACAGATTGGGCCACTTTTAGGACATGGCAGTATTCCAATACCACCATTAGTTTAGCAAAGTATCAAAAACCTAATGACTAAAAAGAAAGAAAAAAGTTATGACTTTTTAAAAAGTACTTACCACACTTTTAATGGGAAGCTTGTGCCTTTTTCTAGGACATTAAACTTTGCACTGGAGAGTTGGCGACCCCACAGCTTCACTGACTCTCCCACGGGCTCATCCTCCCTGTTCAACCCTTGTGTAGGACAGGGCTTTGCAACCCGTGGTACAGGTACCACATGCCAGGTGCTGAAGTATCACCAGTGGTCCATGGACCAGGGGTTGAAAAGGCCTGTTCTAATGGGTGCAACTTGGAAACCTACACAGGTAATCCTTGACAGGACAATTCATTTAGTAACTGAAGTTACAAAAGACCCTGAAAAAAATAATTTCGTACCATTTTCTTCTACTTATGACCATTGCAGTACCCCCACGGTCATATGATCAAGATTCATTTATAGCGGTCGCAACGTCCCGGGGTCAAGTGATCCCCCTTTACAACCTTCTGACAAGCAAAGTCACTGGGGAAATTGATTCACTTAACAACCATGTTAGTTACTTAACAATTGCAGTGATTCACCTAACTGGCAGGAAAGATCATAAAATGGGACAAAACTCACTTAACAATTATATCCTTTAACAAGAGAAACTTTGGGCTCAATTATGGATCCTAAGTCAAGGACTAACTAATGAAAACCCAGGTTCCTGAACAACCACGAAGGCTTATATGGAGACTGGAGTTTATTCCATCTCTTTCAGAACACTTGTCTTGAAATAGCTACCATATTCCTCCCAGACTTTTTCAAATTCCAAAAGATAAGTGACTCTATCTGTTATTTCTAAACGTGTGAGCAGTTAACTTTCTGTTTGTTTGAAAAAATGGCTTATCATCTCTGTTTTTTGTTTTTTTTTAATAGCAAACTTCCGATAAAGACGATTCTGCCCCTTGGATCTCTGTGCAGAACTGTCCTGTGACAGCTAGTTTCGAAAAGGTGAATTGCAGATTTGTTTAGAGGAACTAAAATTAGAGGGAGGCGGCAGCAGAGTTTTCAAACTTTGTCTTCTCTTGCAGTTTGCTAGGAATGCCAATTTGGTCTGGTCTGGTGGATAAGGCTAGAAATAGCACTTAGCAATAGCACTTAGACTTATATAACACTTCATAATGCTTTACAAGCCCTTCTAACTGATTTACAGAGTCAACAATCTGGGTTCTCATTTTACCAACCTTGGAAGGATGGAAGGCTGAGTCAACCTTGAGCTGGTCAGGATTGAACTGCTGGTAGTTGACAGAATTAGCCTGCAATACAACATTCCAACCACTGGACCACCAAGCCTCTAGGGAGATGATCTAAATCCTGCCTTAGCTATGAAAGTCAGCTGGTTGACTTGGGCTAATCACTCTCTCTCTCAGCCCAACCCACCTCCCAGGGTTGTTGTTATGAGTGAAAATAGGAGAAGGAAGGTGTGATATGTTTGCTGCCTTAAGTTATTTTGGGGGGGGGGGGGGAAGGCAGGATATAAATCAATACATTAAAAAAATGTAGTGTTCCAGGAAGAGAGATTAATTTATCTCCACAAGAGAACATACAATTGATCTGTAGGAACATAATTTTAAGTCCTTAAAATGCACAAATAGGCTGGTGGTTGTTCAGAATTCAAGTCTAAAGAAAGAATTATTCTAAAATCCAGAAATTTTCAGTGGCACAAACACCCGAACATTCTCCTCAACGAGGCTTCCAGAAACTTTTATCTATCCTTGAGGGGAGACAGTGGATATTCCCAGGGTGGGTTTTGTCTGGGATTAAACTGACCTTCAGTTTGTTCTTGATTACTAGTCAAAGCCTTTCCGTGGAACGCTGGGTTGCCCTCTCTCTGACTGGCTTCTTGGAACCAAATCCGATGGTGCATGCTGTATCCCTTATGCTCCTAGCTACAAGCAGGAGGACTGGCTCTTGAAAACACCTACTGAGGAGGCCAATCAGGTATTGCCATCTACTGTCTTCATTTATAGAGAAGGAGGGATTCTGGTCATGTTGGAAAAGATGGACCCAAATACATAGCCAAATGGTTTATTTTCCAAGAAATGCTGACATAACGACTCTGAATATTGGGGGTTTCTTCCTGTTGTTAAGGAGTGTAAGGTTTCATGGTATGATGGGCAACAAATCAATCTGTCTGTCTCCCAAAAGAAGTGGAACTGGTGGATCCAAAGTTGTTGTTCTTGGAACATTGAGAGTGAAATGGGATTTGTAATCTTAATCTTGCTGCTGTTTTCCCAAAAAATAGCAATAGTGCTTAGAATTATTACACCCCTCTTAAGCGGTTTACAATGTAGAAGCATTATTTGCTTATTACACACACACACACACACAACACACACAGTCTGGGTCTTCATTTTACCGACCTCGGAAGGGTGGAAGGCTGAGCCAATCCAGCTCAAACTCTAGGCTGTGGACAGAGTTAGCCTGCAATACTGCATGCTACCTTGATGGATCTAAATGCTTGTGGTGTCGTCTTCTCCTTAGGATTCCAAGCCTTCGGAAGTGTGTTACTTGGAGAAAGCATGGGGAGACCTGAGAAATCTGGAGAACTGGCTTTTGCAGAACCAACCGCGAGACTTTTCTGAGAGAACGGAGCTCCGCCGACGGAAGAGCTCGACTTCTACCATTGCTTCCACCTTGTCCATTGAGAAGATTAATGAGTTGGAGCTCTTTGAGCAAGATGACACTGATCTTTCTGAATGGCTCCTCGTGCCTTCTGAACCCCAAAACGAGAATGCCTCCGATGAGAAGTGGAAATGGGTTTTTAAGTCTTTCCGGGAGGAATATAACCCGAACGATTGGCTCCCTAAAAATGATTCTTGCAATCATTGTTGCGGCGGTCAAGCCACCGGGGTAGAGATAGAAAATCTCGGCAATCTGAAATGCCTTAATGAGCACCTGGATGCGAGGAAGCCGCCGAACACCGACAGCTGGCTTCTGCAGCAGCCCGCTTTCAGAGTCGAGGACCTATGCAGAGCCAATGAGCCGTGTTCCAGCTTTTCCGAGTGCGCGTGTGACGAGAACTGTGAAAAGGAAGCCTTGTGCAAATGGCTTCTCAGGAAAGAAGGCAAGGATAAAAACGGGATGCCACTAGCGGAGGTCTCCGAACTCGAGGCACGTCTGCCTGTGCTGAACATCTGGCTCCATCCTTCTCGACAAGCAGAGGGGGATTCAGCCAGTTCTGCCATAAAACAGGACACTGTCCGGGAGGTGGCAGAACCTCTGAGAGAATTGCAGGAGACCTCATTATCCTCTTGGCTAGCTAAGCAAGAGGTCAAAGAGAAGACCGGCGAAGAGAAGGCGATCCGAGAGGAAGCTGGAGTGAGCCATAAAGGTTCCCTCCTGGAACTACTTGCGCCCTTCCACCTCCCTTTCAACATAAACAGCTGGATCTTGTCCTCAAAAAATGCAGATTTCTCCAGCCAGCCTCTCGTGGAAGATAAATGGCTGCTCCGTAAGAAAGCACACGTAAGGAAGAACCCAGTTCCTTTAACCCGCCGAAAGCGCTCTGTGGCATGTTTTAATATAACCCCGGGGGCTCCTCAAAACATGGGGTGCCTTTAAGACGTGGACTTCAACTCCCAGAATTCCCCAGCCAGCTTTGCTACAAGGAATTCTGGGAATTGGAAGCTGCCAAGTCAGAATAGCCTTCACTGGAGAGGCAGTTAACTTTGGTGCCCTCCTGGCCTCTGTTTTATTTGGAAATACGAGACGAAGACCGGTAAGTTTTCTGATCTCACAGAAGCCAATTCTTGTTTCTTACAGGACAACGACCTTCCTGCTGTTTGCGACCTCTTTGCCTGTATGAAGTTGAGTGGAGAGAGAGAGAAATGGCTCTATCAGACACCTTTGCAGGTAAATGCCTCTCCGTCAAACAAAGTCCACCCAGTTGCATTCTCGCTTTTTGGCTTAACTAACTTCTCCCACAAGACCCCATTCAAGCCAAATCCGCGTTTTGAGAACATGAGGGTTGGTTAGATATCCATTCACTATGCTAGGTTAGAACTAAGCTTTCTGCTTAATTTTAGCCTGTTCAGAGTCCAGTTCTTTTCCTTTCTGTCTGTGATGGAAAGACGCAGAGATGTTGAAAGCAACACCCCGGCTTATTTTTAACATCGAAATGTTAGTGTCTAGCTTTCTCATAAGATGCTAATCCAACCAGCATGCTTCTTTTTGTGTTTCGAGAAAATGTGTTGATTCTTAACTGGAAACCAGCAGCTGATTCCAGTGGAAGGTCATGTGGGTTAGGTGTGTCATTTAATGGGGTGAAAATTAATTTTTGCAGATTTTTTAGTGAGGGTGTGTGTCTAAAAATAGGAGTTTTACATCAACATACACCTAATGTGGCTTTTGACAGTTCATTCAGGGGAGGCACAAGCATCAGTTCGCAACGCTAAAAGAGCTGATTCCCCACAAAAGGCTACGGGTTCTCAACAGATAGGCTGCCCAGATGCCCCATCTTCCTGGCTAAGCATTCAGGTTGCACAAAGCTCCCCTATAAAGAATGGGGCAGGCAGGGCTAAGCACGATTGATCAAATCTTCTCCTGAACATCAGCAATGCCTTTGCGGTTTTGAAATATTCTTACTGGTTGACCCTGATTAGCATTGTTTTTGTTTTAACACCACCATTCTGGGTTTGTTTCCTAGATGTGAAAAAAGTAAAAAACAACCACCCTGCAGTGTGATCCAAACGATTGCTTTGATTTCCTGCTGATCATCGCACATAACCCTGGAATGAGCGACTGCGGCCTGTCGCTTCTCCTGTGTTTTTTGACCATCTGTCTTTTCCAGATTTCAAATGTCACTTTAAAAGCTGTATGTAGCTGGTGTTGAGCTGCAGAAAATGGACCTTTGAGTCCTCAAACAGAAGTGTCCTTGTTGGGTTCTCTTGATCCGGGACGCATTGCAACTCGTCTCACAAAAGCCGTTAAATCTAAGTATTTTGCCAGTATTTTGAAACAAATTCTGACAGGATGACCCTTAGCTGGGGTGGGAGAGGCAGAATTTTGTTCAGAGAACACACCATTGGCCCTTCTTTCCACTCCTAATTCTAAATATATTTACAGAACATGTTCACGAGGTACAGCTCTTACGAAGTCATTAAAACACTTCTGAATTCTGTGTTCTGTATAATTTATACGTACTCTTCTCCGCTGAAAGACAACAGCATGCCCTACAGATTGGCATGGGCACCTGGCAAATTTGGCAATATCCTGATTAACGTGACTGGGATGGGAAGGAGAGCAGGCAAAATTGAGCACAGAGTGGATGAAATGTGTGTGGTTTTAAAGCCCAGTACTAAGTACAAGCTGAATCCATCGTATCGCAGAACAAAAATTAATGTTTATTTCTCTCACGCTATGAATTATAGTCCCAATAGGTTGACAGTAGCCTTAGAAACTTTATGAAATTTGAATACCACTACCTGCTTCCACAATTTGTGGGGGCAACTTTGATAAGTTGTGATGCTAAAATTTTAATTTTTTTAAAAAAATGAAAAATTCATTTTTTGAAGTGCTCTTGGCTTACAGGTACTTTTAATTGCTAGACATTTTACAAGCATAATAGGCCTTCCAGCTGTCATAAGAATTGACTACTGCATTCTCAAAAATCTGTTAAAATCCACTCATTTGACTCGTTTGCCTTTCAGTGCTTAACAACGTATCTGGTCAGGTTTCTGAGGGGTCTGTGGAAGGCCTGACTGATATGTAATGCAATCAAACCCCCGCTGTCTTTTACATTAATCCAATGTGTGTGATGCTAATGAAGTATGCCATTAAACCATTGTGAATAAAAAGTACATTTGCGTGAAGTTATTCTTTTCATAGCTCTGTGGATGGGATTGATCAATTGAAGGTAGAATCTGGGTTGGCCACTGGAACCACAGATGTCCTTTTCCAAGCTTTTGGGCTAATCTTGGAGCACATCTTTGAGGAACGCCTCTCTACTGGAATATAGTGCTTTGGGCTATTCCATGAGTTGTGTTTATGTGGTGCCTTCCTATTTGCTCACACACAACTCACAGAACAGCCCAAAGCACATATTGCAGGTTCCCTAAAGAAGCTCGGGAGAGCAAATCCCTGGTCCTGGTGACCAAAGCAGTTCCAGCTATGTATCATCCTGGGACACGCAGGCTTGCCTTCATTTGTGGCTTAATGTCTGAAATCTATGAAATGCCTAAGCCCTGCTCTCTCACACACTCACATCAGAGTGGATCAGATTCTCTTAGGCTTCACAGAGGTAAGCTATTAGATAAGCATCAAAATGCTTATCTAATGTAATAATGTAATTCTGGACCTTTTTATACCATTTTATCTGCTGTTGATGGGAGAACTGCAAAATTTTATTCAATGTTTTGTTTGGCTCTTCAAAAGCTGTTTTTCCTTACAGAACAGGGAATGTGTTCTGGAACAGAAAGAGCCGGACTTGGAGTGTCTTGGTGAATATATGGGCATATCTGGGAATAGTTTACTGTGGTTGCATCCCATGGTGTTCTCCATTTCCCAGGGTGATCTGCAACCATCCGGGTATGGACCCTGCTGAACGCCCCCAATCACCACGAGCCATTTGTGGCCGTGACAAGGTTTATGGTGTTGGGCGCCATAACCTTACAAAAAGAGGAGTACGGTATGTGAGATGTGGCTCCCGCTGCTTTTCTACAAAAGCTTATTAGTAAAGGGTGGTGTTCAACAACATAGCAGAGCTCTTTTGAACTGTTTTAAGTGGCTGAGAGTGGCAAGAGAAGAGAAATCTACAATGTAAACAGGAGGAGGGGGTGAAGGAAGAGCCAGGCATTTCCAATCCATTTTGAAAGAACTTTACTTAAAAGAAGCCATCAAACCTTGGTCTATATACACTCTAGAAACAGACTTAAAGCAATTGTTTCCCAAACTTTCTTAAAACATGCACTCCAACCTTTATGTCTATTAAGGATTGTCGAAAATTACCAGATCAGGTTTTCAGCTCAGCATCCAGAAAACTCTGTTAAAGAACACTATGGTGTGACAAGCATGTCAGTAAAAGGAAAGTGGTGCCCTTGACACACCTGCTGGTTTTGTGTATGCACTGTGAGCGCAACGTTCGTCTCCCTTGCGCCAAAGTATTTCCTACCTACCTTGAATGCTGGCTCCCGGTACTCTGCTGAGGCCGGGCTATGGGTAGGAGCTTTTAGAAACATCCGTGTGACACGCAGAAGTCAGTTTTTCAGCACACACATTTATTACAGTCAAATCAAGCAATGGTCTCGATGTACAAACTGAGCGAAAGTGAACATGCTTATGAAGATGAGATCTTCCTCTTGGCAGATAACATGGCCCTTTTCACCAGCTGCTGCTCAAGAACCAGGCCATAGCCGTGAGAACCGGTGGTCTTGAGTATGGGGGTGGCTGGGTGTCCGCTAGGTACTGCAATGGTGAAGGGGGTCAGGTCTGATTGCACTGCATGAGTGGAGGCTCTGTCCTGCGCTCAGAGGGACTGCTGCTGCATGGAGCCCCTCATGTGCTCCCAGTTGTTATAGAGCGCGTAGAGACCTGTGAGCATGAGTCCTGCAATGCCACCTCTGGCTATCCCACGCAATCCACCTGTGAGGATATGAAGCAACAGTAAATACAGACATGTCAGCAGCCAGCGTTGAGCAGTGAACTTTCTTCCCCCAAGCAAGGCAAGCACGAGACAGGCAGCAAATAAATTAAAATAATAATAAAGTAAAATATGCAACCAGAGCAAAGGACGTGCAATACGATATATCAAAGTCAGGTTGAAGCAAGAAGAGGTGGGAAACAACTGTTTTCACATCAAACATAATTTTGAGTTTGCCCTGAAACACATGAAAAGGCAAAACTGAGCCAATGGGCGGGGAATTCCCAGACTTTACTTTCTAACCCTTCTTCCCCTTCTGTCTACCAAGCGATAGGCTTCTGCGGTTCTCCTCCACCCCTGCAATCAGCCTCCTGCTTGGATGAGATAGCAGTAGACTCTCCACCACCACCAGCCTCACAAAGCGAGTGTTTGTCATCACCTCTCGCAAATGCCTACGCCAGCTTTTTTATTTTTTATTTTAAAAAGGGTTTATCCTGACAACTATATCTGGATTTTTCTTCCCTGCTAGTAAGGTCTCTCCGGAACACAGCCCCCTGCGTCTGCAAGCGATATATGCCACTGTTGTCTTGTACACAGGTAGCAGTTAAGAAAAAAAGCAACACCACGACTGGATGGCAACTGTTGGGTTGGTTGTCTCCGTGAGAATGCACAAGTCCTGGTCGATACAAGCATAATAGGTTGTCTTGCTGCAGCTGCTACTCAGATCAGAAGATTTCAAAACCGCAGAGCAGCTCTGTTTGTGTGTGTGTATGTGTGTGTGTGTGTTTTGTCTCCAAAGACTTGTGGACTTCAACTCCCAGAATTCCCCAGCCGGTCATGCTGCAGAGTCTGTTTGTACCCTGCAGGACCAGCAGTCTAATCTTTCTCCGTGTGTGGTGAATATTAACTTTCCTATCTCTTGGGAAGAGCAGGGGCCCACCAGAGATAAGTGGATCGACAAGCCACGCCCAGTTATGCAGATGTTATAAAGAAGTGATGATATAGTGACCTCTGACTCAACTGTTGAAATGCGCAGAAGCTGTTCACTTTCTGTGGGCCTCCAGCTATGGAGAAGCTGCATGACTCCATTTGCACAGGTGTCTCCTTACCCTATGCAATCGGAAGCAGTTTCCTCCCCAAAGGGAAAGTGTGCAATGGGCAGTCCAGCTGATTGGGGAGGGGGGACTGGCATTCTGCTTCCCCCAGTAAAAGAAATTGGGAGAGGCAGGGAAATGGTGCTGTCTTGGCCATGGTGTTATCCCTGGGATCTAGACTCCAGGGGATGGGTCTGGGGCCAAAGAGTCCTTCGGGAGCCATTGGGGGTACATCCAAATACTTGGGTGCTAAACAGTCTTGTGATATTCAGAGTGCAAGTCCCACAGTATACAAAGGCTCAGATTCTGAAACACCAGGACACAATCTGATCCCAAAGGGCCTTTTAAGTGCCAGTCAACTGCCATAAACTAGGTCAGTGTGACAAGCATGTTGCAAAACATGCTTCAAGAAGAACAAATAAAAAACATACAACACAACTCTATGAAATAACATCCTCATGTGTCCTGACAAGTATCCGGGTGGCCCTCATTCCCAGGGTAACTTGCTGCCTAGGGTTTTACAAGTTCAATGATTGGACAGGCATTTCCCTCAGGTGATGTTAAGCTCCCACTGTTGCTGACTCAAACTTCTAAACAAGAAGCAAGGTGAATACAGAACAACCTTGAGTTAACCCACTCGTTGGGGAATGGGGGAATCCATTATTCCAGACTGACTGTTAAATGTGGAAGTGTGCCATGTATACCACGCTCTAGGTTGTTTGATCCCGTTACAAAAATTTAAGCATTCTGCATTGTCTTCTGCTACTCCACCCGTGGTCCCTCCATTGCCTCTTGTTTCAAGTGTGCCCTTGAACGAAGTTCTGCTAAGTTGAACAAGGCAATGTCTGTAGTAGCCTAGCTATAAAATTTAAAACACACAATGACTGAACATTTGCCAAAATTTGTAATGTTTCCAAAAAACATCACAAACTCAAAGTATCTTAACAGACATTAGCGCCTTCCCGTTATAAGTCACAGGCAGATACCCTGCACGGAAGAAACAAGTGTTTGCTGCCAAACCTCTGCTGACCGGGTCTGTTTCGCTCAGCACTCGCAATGAAGCCCAGTGCCGCACAACTGCATCAGCCGTCTCTGGGACAGAGACTGGCAGAGCCCCAGACGGCCCAGTAATGTGTAACACTGTCAGAGACATGGAGTCAGACAGCTGACTCCCACTGGAAAGAAGTCCCCCTTCCCTCCAAAAAAAGAGAGTAAGGTCAGCTTCTTCAGGACATGAAGGAGGTCTTCCATGTGGGGGGGAGATGCTCTGCCTTGTGTTAAAGAGCCCTCAAAGCAGAGGAAATCCAAGAGTCCCTGTTCATCAGGCAAGGCTTGAAGAGAAAACAGGGCTTCACTGGACTTTACTGGTCAAGTAGTCCTTGATTTAAACAGTTCACATTTAGTGACTGTTCAAAGTTACCTTTTTCATATTTATGACTGCTGCGGGACGTCCATGGTCATGTGATCAAATGCAGATGCTTGGAAACTGACTCATATTTATGATAGTTACGGTGTCCTGGTATCTCGTGAGCCTCTTTTGTGACCGTCTGACGAGCAAAGTCAATGGGAAGGGCGGATTCATTTAACAACCAGGTTACTAACCTAACCACTGCAATGCTTCTCTTAACAATTGTGGCAAGAAAAGTTGTAAAGTGGGGCAAAACTCACTTAACACAAGTCTCACTTAGCAACATAAATTTTGGGCTCGTGTGGCTGTATGTTGACAACTACCTGCATATTATCTTGATATTTAATGTCTATGACACTTTGTTTCGAACAACATATTAAATGGCACTTTGCAGACAAGAGGCCGATTTTTTTATCTAATGGACATCGTTAATGCAAGAAAGGGTGGCCAATATCGGGCGTCACTCTGAGGACAAATAAAACAAAGCTGCCTTTTACGATTTAAAGTTCACTTTATCTTTAAGCAAATAGAACAAATAGCTTTATTGCATCCAATAATGCCTGACTAAGGCTGAATGGAAGAGGGGGCTGTAAAAACTGCACTAGGGAGAAGTTCAGGCAAACAAAACTTTTCCCCCACAGCCTTCGGAGCGGCCAAGGCAGTCAAGCCAAGAGTTTCCCTCAGCTGGGAGGGGCTTTCTGGGAAACCTTCACCGGGCAGTCAGCAGGGTCAAAGGTCAGGTGGAATTTAGCCACCCGTCAAGACTCCCTTATGGAGAGCCAGAGGAAGAATTAAGAACGGTGCCTTGTGCGGTCAATGCTTCTTGTCTAGCTATTGACTTATCCTTGACTTACAACAGTTCATTTAGTGACCGTTCAAAGTTACAACGGCACTGAAAAAAGTGACTTATGACCGCTTTTCACGTTTACCTTTGTAGCATCCCCAGGATCATGGGATCAAAATTCAGGTGCTCGGCAACGACACGCACTTATGACCACTGCAGCCTCTTGGGGATGGGGTGGGGATTGTCACGTGATCCCCTTTTGCAACAAGCAAAGTCCATAGGAATTCACTTAACAACCATGTGACTAATTGAATAACAGCAGCGCTTTGCTTAAGAATCGTAACCTGGGGCAAAACTCAGTTAACCCCTGCCTTGCCTAGCAACAGAACCATGGGGCCCAATTGTGGCCAGAGTGGCTTCGCTGCCGTCCTCCCCACTTCCACCCTACCTGTGCTCTTATACAGCATCCCTGTCATGGTGCCGGCTGCAACTGTGTTGAGGTCATCTTCGGCCCCCCGTGTTTTCTCCACGATGACGCCAAAGGCACTGTAGAGCAACGCTGGAAGGAAACCAGGCGATCCGTCAGGGCAGCCGGGGACACAGCCCCACTTTGTCCCCCCCCCAATTTCCTCCTCAGGGTGGGCTTGGGGAGAGGGGACATTTCTTAACCTGGGCAAAACCCAGTTCCCTGCCTGCCCTTCTCAAGGGCCTCATGGCTGCAGGCTGACCAGCAGGGGCTGCGAAAGGGAAAGAGCTGCCCTCCCCTCCAGAATCTCAGCTCAGATGAGGCCTTCAGGAAGGGCTGCTGTCTTTGTATACAGGAAGTCCTCGACTTAGAGCAGTTCATTTAGGGACTGTTCGAAGTTAAGAACAGCATAGAAAAAGTGACTTTATGACCGCTTTCCACCACTACGACCATTGCAGCATCCCCATGGTTAAGCGATCAAAATTCAGATGCTTGCCCGTTGACTCCTATTTAGGACTGTTGCAATGTCCCCGGGGGAGGGTATCACGCGACCCCCTTTTGCAACCTTCTGACAAGCAAAGTCCACGGGGAAGCCGGATTCACTTTACAGGTTACTTGCTTAAATGCAGAGATTCACTTAACAACTGTGACAAGAAAGGTCATAAAATGGGGGCAAAACTCATTTCATAAATGTCTCACTTAGCAACAGAAATCTGGGGCTGAACTGTGGCTGTGAGGACTGCCTGGATTTGATCAACCACCCTGTTCCTGCATGCTTGGCAGCATCACCACCACCACAACCAGCCAAATGTGAAGAAGGGAGGGGTTTCCCATCTTCCCTGGAAGCTCCTCCTCCTGCCCTGTTGCTGGAAGGGAGCAGCTAGAGGAGCCACAGGCACCTCTTTCTTCAGCAATGGAGGGCTGGGCAGATTTCTTCTCCCCTTTCGAACTGGGATCCAATTCAAAAAGGGTTTTTTTTTTAAACCTAGCTCCACCCTCTGAAAGCAAAAACCATGCCAAGCACGTCAAAGGCCTTGGAATGCCGATTGCTCACTCGGAAGCCGCTGTTGTTTACCTTCTGAGTCCCTCTGGGAATAGGGCGGCATATAAATACAATAAACCTTATAACCTTATCTTCTCTTTTTAATAGTGGTAGACAATTCAATTTGGCCAGAGGAAAAGAAAAAGAGTGCACTCATCTTGTGCTTGGTCCTTCTGCTGGTGGTGGTGATGCTACGGTGGAGGCCCCTCATCCCACCAGATCAGACCCACGGGAGACCGGAACAGTGGGTGCTGCCATCCACTGCTATGATGGTGCATTGGTTGGAAGGCAACACGGCAGGTTGTCTCTGCCAATTGCTGGCAGTTCAATCCTGACTGGCTGAAGGTTGACTTGGCTTTCGGTCCTTCCCAGGCCAGTAAAATTAGGACCTGGATTGTCAGGGGAGAGATGCTGACTCTATAAAACAGCTTAGAGAGGGCTGTAAAAAAGTGTGGAGCGATATAGAAGTCTAAGCGCTGTTGCTAGTGCTGTCAAGCGAACCCCTCCTCCTGAAATTCATGTTAGACTCAAAGACCCTGTACACACACGTACACAAACCCAGATCCAATGATGGAAGCCCGGAGAGTTGTCTCTTTGTAGCTTTCAGTCTTGAAACAAAACATTTATCAGGCAAATGAGATGGCAAGGTCTGATCTGGGGATGGCAAGGTCTGATCTGGGGATGCGCAGCAGCCGGTTAGCCGGAGCCGAGTCCTAAAAAGACATTTTCTCATCTTCACTTCTCTCTCCAGTAACCTATCAGCCTGCCGAATGTATGCTATTTGCACAAAAGCAGGTCAGGGCAAAAGATCAGGAACACAGAGAAATGTTGCCCAAGATAAAGCAACACAGCTGTGAAGAGTCTGTTAATGTATCACTGGATCGATTGAATTTTGAACCCAGTCATCTTTGAGCCGAAATCTTAGGGCTTGTTTTCCAGGGTGGCAATCTAGACCTGCCCCGTAGGCAGCGTGTGGGGTGAAGTGAGCAGCACAATAATCAACAGCTTCAATCCATTAATTTGGAGTGAAAGCACTCTTCTGGTGCTTTCTACTTACGGCCATTTGTTTAGTAATTGTTGCTACAGCACTGAAAAATAGGGGCTCAGGACCGTTGCAGCATCCCACAGTCCTGTGGTCAAAATCTAATCACTTGGCAACTGGCCAGGTATTTACAACAGCTGCAGCATCTTTGAGGCCACCTGATCTTCTCACTTGCCATCTTCCCAGCTCGCTTCTGCCAGCAGCAAAGTCAGTGGGGAAAGCCAGAATGGTTGAACAATGGGGTGACTCATTTAATCGTTGAAGAAAAGGCCATAAAACGGGCTGTGACCCATTTAACACGGCCTTGCAATGGAAATACTGATCTCGATTGCAGTCATAAGTCAAAGACTATCTTTATGCCAGTCTGTCGGCTTGTAAGAGCTTCTGGATCCCTCACACAGTTCCAGTTGATCTTAAAGTTTCCTTCTCTTTTAGCCTCCTAGAATTTACCTTTTTTTAAAAAAACAAACAAACAGTGTTTTGTAGATTTAGTTTGTGAAAGAAGCCTACTTACCTAGAGATCCAAGAGTGTTTGCCCACAATGCTCCTTGCCGTGTCACCATATTTAAAATCCTTCAAGAAAGTAAGAGGGAAGTTTAGTGTGACGCCCAAATAATAGGTCAATTTAACATGGCCTGCCAATACCCTGTCTTATATAACTTGTTTTACATGAGGCAATGGTAATTAAAGGATGAACCAAGCCTTCCCACGAAAAAGAACGTTGTGTTACACAAACATTTCCATGTAATTTTACCATCTAATACCTGGATTAGCAATGGAGCAAAAGTGATTTCCTGCCAACATGTTTATCTAACTTTAAGGCAGTTGGTATTGTCAGTAAATCTGGAACTTTTGTGTAAATCAAATTCGGTACTACCCAATCGATCTGTGGCCAAAAAACTGCACTTGCATAATTAGCATTTACTGCAGCACAATCAATACAAACAGCAATTATTTCAACAATAAACAGTTTAAACCAAGTAGCGAATGAACCCTGAATCCTGGAGAATCACAACTAGTATCTCACAAGGCAAATGATCATGTACATGAAAAACAAGGCAGGTTCCTAGTAGATCCTCACTTAAGGATCTCTTTAGCTTCTAATTTTTAAACTGGAGAAAAGCACTGGGCATCCACATGTTACTAACCTCCGCCCCTCCACCTTTCCTCTCTCTCTGTTTCCACCACTGTAAGGACTTGGCCGGTAGAAGACTTTCCTCCCAGGCTACTTTATATAATAGGAAAGTATGTGCCAACCATTTTATTGCCAGGTGCTTTTTCTGACAACTTGTCCTCAGTGAATGAGCACAGGCCGAACCAGTGAGACAGCACAGAATTGCATCATCTATCATCACTCTTCCTGACCAATCGGGGTGCCTGCAGGCCATCCCAAGAGCCTCTTCCTAGGGAAATTCAGTATCTGCAATGTGGTTGGTCTGGGGAGAGCAGATCAGGACCAAGAAGGAATCCCAGCTGGGGCCAGCCTGCCACAAGGCCAAGTCGGTTTGGTGATCTGTTTAGGTCGGGGTGTCCAAACTTTTTGCAAGGAGGGCCAGATTTGGTGAGGTGAAAATGTGTGGGGTCAACCATTCAGCCTGACATTCTTTGAACATTAACATTAAATGCAAATGCACTATTTTATGGAAGACTAAACAAGTAACTCCGACGGGGAGAAGAGGCTGCGGGCTGCTCGAAATTTGAAAACGGACCGCAATTGGCCCACGGGTCGGACTTTGAACATGCCTGGTTGAGGCAGAGCGGGTGATCTGAAAGTGGACAAGCAACTCTGGGCTCAGAGGTGGGTTACTTCCTCGTCAGTTTCAGGAAGCAGCTGGTATGATCCTCCCAAGGATGGATGACTTAATATGGCCCGCCTTTGCTGCCGATGGAGCTGGGTGGTTGTACTTTGGCTAGGCTGGTTTTACTGTAAAATTCATTTTCCAGACTTTTATTTTTGCGTTGCCAACATCTTCCGGTTCCATGTCTGCATTCTGACTGAGAATCAGTCATAAAATTATAAATTGCAGGGCACTGTATCAATACCATAAACATAGAATTTAAAATACACAATGACTGAACATTTACTAAAATTTGTAACATCTAGAAAACATTACAAACTCAAAATATCTTGACATTAGTGTCTTTCCGTTATAAATCAAAGACAGATACCCTGCACTGGAGAAACACGTGTGTGTTTGCTTTCAAAACTGTGCTGACTGGGTCTGTTTGCAATGAAGCCCAGTGCCACACAGGCCACATCGACTGTTTCTGGGACAGAGACAGGGACTGGCAGAGCCCCAGACAGCCCTTTGATCTCCCAGTAGTGTAACACTGTCAGAAACATGGAGTCAGACTCCCACTAGAAAGAAACTCCCCCCCCACACACACACAAAAAAAAAGAAGAGAGAAAAGTCATCTTCTTCAGGACATGAAGGTGGTCTTCCACTTTTTTTGGGGGGGGAGGGGGAATGTTCTACCTTGTGTTAAAGAGCCCTCAAAGCAAGAGTCCCTGAAAGTACATTCTCATACGTGGACAAGAGGGAGATGAATATTTGCAGCAACTGCAGTGCTTTGGATACGGCCTGTTATTTCAGTTTCACCTGCTACTAACGTCACTCGTCATTGTAGCTCACTTGCACATACAGAAAGCCAGTTTGTTGAAACTAAAATCAATAATGCAAACAAGCAAAATAACGGTCTGCTTCCCTTTCAGTTCCTCTCCCATCTTTGCAGTGGAACGGTTAGAAGCCCAAAAAGAAAGCAGGAAGAAACCAGGAATTAAGGAATAACTTTTTAGCTTATTTTTGTATTCTGGTCAAGCTTCTAACTAATCCCCACCAGGGGAAGGACAACAGATAATAGCCGTTTACTGTCAAAGGCATGGTAAGGAATGGTCCACTTTTTTAACAAGAGAGCTTGTTTTCTACCTTTATGGTCCTACTGCCAGAACTCAGAATTCAAACACAAAACATTATGGCTTTATGTGAAATGGACAGGAGTAAAGTCCACGTATCCATAATTTCTAAGCTGAGAAAACGAATTTGCAAAGAAATGTTCTGAAATTTTAATATGACCCGGGGCAACAAATTTATACCCATAGGAGACCCCTAGATGTATGACTATTTTACCAAGCCAGGGCATCCATATAAGAGCCTGCTGGTGGAAATGACTTCTTCTTGGCTTAAGGTAGGGTTTCACAAACTTTAAAACGCTACAAGAAGCCCTCCCCTCAATAATGCTGCCAATGGTGATGAAAAAAGGGGCTGTTATTCTTAAACTACCAGGGTTCCACAATGGTGAATTTGGTGCTATGCTCTCTTTCCTGGCTCTATGGGACACCCCTGCCCAAATCAGGGCTTCTTCTCTCCTCACTAGGTCTGCATTGTGAATGTGATTTTTCCTGCCTTCTCCAAGAGAAGGTCATCTGAAGGGGAGCTACTCTGTACCTGTCTCTCCCCCTCCAGCATCGTTAGAGAGCCCACACTCACTTCACAGTCTGTATCTGTTTCAAAGTATCTCCAGCAGGCCTACCAGATTCTGTAATCGCTTTGTTCCCTGGGCTATCCATCTGCTGAAGTCACAGGATTCGTTTCTTGCCATGGACATGTATACATCCAAACTAGACTGTGTTGTTTCTCCGTCATAGAACATAAGGGGGTATATGCATAATTTTGTATTTATTTATTGTCATTGTAGCTCCATGCAATGAAGTTTCATTTTAATGTATGGCGATTAGTCTCAAAGTGACAATAAAGTTATCCTGAGTCTTCTAAGTCTATCCTTTTGGCCCCCCAGAAATGCTTGTGTTTGTATCCCCTTTTCCCCTTTTGAGTTGTTCGCCGCCCTGAGTCCCTCCCGGAGAAGGGCGGCATACAAATAAACTAAATCTTAAATCTGAAGCAAGGCTGCAACTCCCCCTCCCCTCTTTTACTGTCTTCCTCACAAAGGCTAATTGACACTTGGCGCCATCTGCTGGTTGAAATGATTCCATTCTCATTTGATCATTTTTAAGTCTAAAATAATCGCCAGAGGCATCTAGTTCCATGATGGTGAATCTATGGCGGCTTGTGCCTCCCACCAGCCAGCTGATTTTCGGGTCTCTGCACTGCGTGTTGTTTAATCAAAATGCAGTTAAAATACTATACAAGCCATTGAGAATATAACTATATACATCCAACAGGAACAGGAAGTGCCTCACAGGAGCAGATACAAGTAAATCCTAGAGAGGCAGGAAATGCATAACTGAACAATGAAGATGAATGCTAGAGAGGAATAAAGCTGCATACAAGGCAGACATAACACCTGTAACAGCGTACACATGCATGGGGGGGAGGGTAGGTGTGTGTGTGGCACTCCCTCCCCCGTGACCGCTGCACCTCATTTTTTGGTCCCAGGAAGCAGGGAGGCCTGCTAGGCCCAAAATGGGGCACGGGATGGGGTAGTGTGCATGCATGCGCTGAGTCAAGGGAAGCGCGCACGTGTGTGTTTCACACACACATTGTATTATGGGTGTGGGCACACACATGCGTCCTGTTGTGCACTTTCAGCACGCGAGGACAAAAAGGTTAGCCATCACTGATCTAGTTATTAGTCACACTTTTTGCACTCACCCAAGCAGAAAATGCAAAAATATGCCCTCTAGTCTATTTAAATGCAACTGCTATTCCAAAATAAACTAAGAACAATGGTATGATTACATGGCACCATTTTGACTCGAGTCTTTCGACAAAAGTTTATTAAAAAATAAAGTTATTTCCCAGGTTGTGTAAGTCATCCCTTCGAGCCCTTTTTCTAAATTAAGGGTTTTTTTTAAGCAGAGAGGTTTTTAATGAGATTTTTAATATGTTTATCAAATAATAAATTCACCCCAAATTTAAAACATCTTGGCAGAAAAGGGACAGACTGTTTAGGGAATCATTCATGCGCTTCTTTTACATACAGCTCCAATAATTTTAATTTGCCTCAACCTCCTGGACTTTACTGACACAATCAGGAAAGGAATCAGGAAACCGGAGCAGAGATTAAGCAAACATGTGACACACACTCTGATCTCACATCAAGAATAGCTTTGAATTCTCAAAGCAGAGAAAGAAGTAAATGGCCTCTAATGAAATAAAATACTTACTGTACATTCCTAGGTTTGGACCAAGCCATGTTTTGTGTCTCCTTCAAACCTAGTCTCAAGCCATTTAATGCCCCAAAAGCAGCTCCTATTCGGATAAATCAGAACAGAACAATGTCTAAAACATTAATCTCATTCTTGTAGTTAAAACCAATAAATTGTTCTCCAACATTACTGTGATATTCAGGGTGGATAAAAATAGTTTTTTAAAAAAAATAAAAAAATAAGATTTTAAAAAATTTAAAATGATTTTTTAAGTTTTATCAAATGTATTGCTTTTGGAGTAAAGATCTATCTAAAGATAGTTTTCTATTTAAGAAATTTTTTAAACTAAAGTATTTTAGTTTATTTACTAAGGCTCCATTATCATTACTATTAGTCTTCTCATCGTTCCTATCACCCATCTCCTCCCACTTATGACTGCAGGACTGTAACTTTGTTGCTGGTATCCTTACGATTTATATTGATATTGTTTCCTGATTGCTTATTTGTATCCTATGACAATCATTAAGTGGTGTACCTTATGATTCTTGATGAATGTGTTTTTATGTACATTGAGAGCATCTGCACCAAAGACAAATTCCTTGCATGTACAATCACACTTGGCCAATAAAGAATGCCATATTCTATTCTATTTAGTTTATTCCACATGAAATGGAGCTTAGTTATGTAGCATGAGACTGTATATTCTGCAATATTGGGACTGTTGAGGAGTCAACATCAGGTCAGAGGATGAGCTGCTGCGGGACAGAGATGACAGTTGCTCTTTAAAAATTATGATTTAAATTGATTTGATGTAAATCAAGCCTTTTTATTAGTGATTTAAATCAAATCTACCCTGGTCACATTATAGAAATGGAAATCATGGCAATGTCAGGGAGATCTGAATTAAGGCTTTTCTCAACCCTTTTTGGTTCCACTGTTGAATATTCCTGTCTCTAAAGTGAAGAGTGGAAGGAGTCACAACTGGGTATTAACACGGCCCATTTGCCCGGAGACTGAGGTAGAATTTGAGGCCACTCTCTCTACTCCTCCCCCTGACTCCCTAGATTAACCTCAATCTTCAGCCCAGAAGGAATACTTTTTGCTGGCTGCCCATTTGGTTTCAGAGGATTTGTTGCTTTAAATTTTAGTTTTTCGTTTATTCTATTTGTGCTTCCTCCCACCTCTCTCCCTTGCATCTCTGTTCTAAGTTACCTTTCCCCTTTTGCACAAGCTGGGCTTGCTGTACTAGCAAGGAGCCCCCAAGCCGCTGGGCGGTTACAGGGGAGACTCCAGGCCTCATGCCAGAGAGCGCTGTACCACACAACCCCTGGACTCATCAGAAGGGGCTGCGGAACGCTGCGGAGGCTGCTGAAGGAGAGGCTCAGTCAAAGCCGGCTCGGCATCAGGCCGCATGGTCAGCAGTCGCCATTTTGGACAGCGGCCATCTTGGGATGCACGTGGCTGGAGCTCGGACATCGGCGCTCCTGTTTTCAGCTGCCGCAAACACCCAGAGCCACCGCCGGGGTCCGGAAAAGATTCTTTGGGCCTGTGCTCCGCCGGTGATCCAGGGAGGGCCTTCGGTTCGGCGGTGGGCTGGCTTCTTTGAGCCGCGGATCAACAATGTAGCTACAGATAGCACCGGTTCGAAGGAGCTCCAAACCACGAGCAGAAACCCAGGCCGGTTTACAGAGTAAGAGAAGGTGGTGAAACAGCAACTGTTAAGTAGGGGTGATGGCGGATGCCCCGAGGAGCGGCCCCTAGATCATCAGGGAATTCCAATTCGGGCAAGGGGACCTCCCGTGGAGCTACCGCAGTAACGAGGAAGAGGTCTATCTCGAAGAAGGCCACCTCAAAGTCGGCTAGGAAGAGAGTGCCTAGCAAGGAGGCCCGTGTTACCAGAGCTGCAGGCAGAAGGATTAGGGAGGAAATCAGCCCTTCCCCATCCAGGTCACGCTCCCCTCTCAGGCCTTCACCTTTGCCAGAGGTCTAACTGGGTTCTCCAGGTTCCCCCCGTGGCTCTGCAAGGGAGGATAGCCCACTATTCCCTCCTCTATCTCCTGCGCAGTCTTCAGAACACTAGGGAGACCCCTTTGAGGGGAGGAGGATTCCCAGGGAGGAGGTAGTTCTGCGCCAGGGGAGTCTGGATCATCCGGATCCAGAGTAGCTCCAACTAACTGCTTGGCACTTGAGCGGGAGCAGCTGAGGGAGGCCCAGTTCTCCGCCTGGGACCATTGAAGCTTCTAGAAGGAAGTCCACCACACACATCTATGATGCGACCTGGGATTCCTTTGTAACTTGGTGTAGGTCTGCCCAGGTGGATCCGACCACAGGGCTGGAGTTTCTCCAGGATGTTGTGGAGAAAGGTCTGGCCCACAGTACCCTTGGCAACGGTCATTTGTGCCAACCTTTGTCCCAACACCCGGTCATAGAGGTTCCTCAGAGGGGCTGCTAATCTTCGGGCCTTGTGGTCCATTGTTTTCCCACCTGAGACCTTCCCACAGTGCTCCAGGCCCTTATGGAGGCGCCTTTTAAGCCTCTGGAAAGGTAACATTCCAGCTCCTAAGACTCAAGGTGGTTTTCCTGGTAGCCATTACCTCAGCTAAGTGGGTGTCTGAGAACAATGCCTTATCCGCCAGGGCGGACCTGTGCACCTTCTATGAAAACTAGACCCGGCTTTCCTGCCCAAGTGCAACACCCCCTTCCATAGGGCTCAGGAGGTGGTGCTTCCGGACTTCTGCCCAGTACCTTCCAGAGAAAGGGAAAGGTCTTGGCATCACCTGGATGTCCATAGGGCACTGTGTATTTACCTCAAACGCAGAGTTGCCTTCAGGACGTCAGAGGCGCTTTTTGTCTCCTTCCAGATTTCTACCAGAGGGGCAAAGGTATCACCTGCCACTATCAGTAGGTGGATTAGACTAGCTATCACTAAGGCTTATGAGGCCCGTGCGATCCCGGTTCCAGGGGGCAACACTGCACACTCCACAAGGACTGAAGCAATCACTGCGGCCTGGGCCACCCAGGCACCCATTGAGGATATGTGTAGGGCAGCCGCTTAGGCTTTGTCCTCTCTCTTCATTAGGCATTACCGGCTGGATGTCTATGCTTCTGCGGAGGCATCCTTTGGTAGGAAGGTTCTCAAGGGAGTGCTGGACACTTGGGGGGCTCAGGCCCAATGATTCCCTCCCATGGACATCTAGCTTTGGTATGTCCCAGTTGTGACTCCTCCCACGCCTCACTTCGGAGACTGTCAGTTGGTCTTACTGAACTGCATGTCTTGAAGTTGCCGTGGGAGGAGTCACTTCCCGCCCGTTCAGGTGCACTCCCACGCATGGGGGGGGGGGGGGCTGATTGAGTTAGTTATTGGTCAGTCAGGCTTTTCTGCGACTGGACCATTGGTTAATCTGTGAAGTCAGGAGGAGTAGAGAGAATGGCCTCAAATTCTATCTACGTCTCTGGGCAAATGGGCCGTGTTAATACCCAGTTGTGACTCCTCCCACACCAACTTCGAGACATGCAGTTCAGGTAAGACCAACTGACATTCCCTGCTTTCTGTAATCCAAAACACTATTATTATTCTCAGTCGGGGCTGAATAAAAATTAATACTATAATTTACAGTGACTCCCTAAAATATAATAAAGTATGCTTTGTGAATGTACAGTAAAATAAATAACCTCGCCAAGCAATCTTCAACAGTCTTTAAATTGCTTACAAAACTGCTAAAGCCAAAAAGATAAAATATAAGTATTTATTTTAAAAAATGAGTTGCATGCAGTATAGATAATATGACAGAAATTTTTATCCAGAATTTTTTTTTTGTTCTCTTACATACCATTTTAAGTATTCATTCACATACCGTATTTTTCATAGTATAAGATGCACCCTTTTCCATCAAAAAGGGGCTCCCCAAACCCCGCCCCTTCACTAAAATGGGCTTGCAGAGAGCTCCTAGGGGCTGGGGATGGCAGAAATGAACGGAAAACAGCCCTTTTTTTGCCCCTTCCCCACCTCTCCAGCAGCACTCTATAAGCTAAAGGCTATGCATGCAATTTTTTTGAGAAAAAACAGGCCCGTTTTCATGACAAACGGGGCATTTGTTGCTCATTGGGGGGGCATCCCACAGGAGCACTCTGCAAGCCCCCTAAAGGCTACATGCCTTTTTTTGGGGGGGGGGGGAATGGGTCCATTTTTGCGAAAAATGGACTCTTGGGAGGATTGCAGAGTGCAAAAACTTTTTTAAAAAATTTACCTCTTCAAAACCTCGGTGCGTCTTATACTCTGAAAAATTCTTCTTCTTCTCTACATTTGTCACTTATGCATTTATTATTTTATTTAATAGGTTATAATAGTTTGGATTGCTTTACCATCCATTCCTCCTCTTGTAACACCACTTTATTTTCCCTTTTTCTCCCTCCCTCCCTTCTCTACTTCCCTTACATTTCTCCTACACTTTCTACCCTCTACCCTCTCTCCTTCTCTTCCTCTCCCTTCCATCCTCCTCTCCTTACCTCTTTCCCCCATCTTCCTTTCATTCTCTCCTCCTCTCTCCCTTTCTTTTCTATTGTTGTAGGTGTCTCTTTCAGATCTCAGTTTATGTTTCCTTGGGATGGTATTTCCATCAACCCAAATACAATTTAGTATCATTTTTTATTCCCTTACCTTTGCTAGTCTATCCTAGTTATGTTTCCCCTCCTTTAAATCTTGCTTTTGAATATATACTTATATATTTAATATTTTCTTTTCTGTTTTCCCCTTCTTCCCCACCTTTTCCATTTAACAGTGCATCGTCTGGGTTCTATATCGTCTCCCTACTTTCTTTTCTAGTTTCCTTTCTCTAGCCAATCATAAAATCTTCCTCATGTCTTGAAGTACTCCGATTCCTCTTTATCCTTTATTTTCATTATCTACTTATTTATCTCTGCACAATCTAATATATTTTTCATTATCTCTTCATCTGTTGGTAGCTTATTTAATTTCCAATTTTGGGCAAATACAATTCTTGCTGCTGTAGTTACATGTATAATCAAATAAGAACCCCTTTTCTTGAATTTCTCTGGGATAATACCTAGTAAATGACAGAAATTTTTAAGGGTTCATTTAGTCTCACAAACTGGGATTTCATCCTTTGATACACACCAAATATAGCAACTCTATCTGCCCAAAGGAAACTTTGAAGAATTGTCTGATTACTTATCTCTCTTTATTCTACCGAATAGAAACATCTATCCAACATTGTGATATAAATAAAAAACGATGACCCACCGGTAATACAACATCCGCCAATTGTAAAGAACGCCAATTCAAATCTTCCCCTGGTTTTACTAGCTCCAGTAGGTAAAATGAATTCATCTGTATCCTGAAACAAAAACAATCCTTTCCAGCAATATCTGCATATAAATTCCTTAGTTTCATAAAATGAAGCACATGATAATCTTTTACTCTTAAACTGTTAATTTTCTGTCAACCCAGTAAATAAAATAGAAGGGAAAAGTGTCTACCCATTTTCCCTTTGAATGTTCAAACAGGTATTAGTGAGCCCAACAAAAGCAAACAATTGTATTTCTATAGTACAAATAAATGTTATTTTCTTTAATCCAGCATTCAGTGACAAGCTGTAATATGCTCTTAATCCCATATTAGTTACTATCAACATGGCTGATGTATATAAGCTGTACTAACACTGCTGCATAATATCCTCTGCTTCAGAAATTAAAGCCAACTTATACATGTTCAATTTGTGTATGCTTTCAGACTAGTGCTGACCAGGAGGTTGTCTGCTCAACACACTCTCAGAAAAGCACAATACTGTTAATGCTGGGTGTCAGTTATCTCCAGAACGGAGAAAATGACAGACAGCTAAACACACAGTATCTTTCTCTCCCAGCAGTGTAACACTGTCAAAGACACAGTTCTGACACAGACAGCTGACCACCGCTGGGATTTAGGAACAAAATATATTCAGCTCTGAGATTAGGGCCAGGTTTATAGAAGGGAAGGACTGGAAAAACCCACAGGGAAAAAAAATAAGAACCTTTCACTGAGGTTTCTTTCTAAAAAATAAAAATGGATCATGAAAGTGTCTCTAATATTTTCTTTTTAAATGATATAAAGCAGGGGAAAAAACCTGATACTTTTTCAAATTCAAAAAATGGACCCAGCTAACTTTCCATTTGACAGTTGGGGAAAAAGGAAGATATATTACATCCAAATAGAGTGGAAATAAATTTGTACCATAACAACTTAGGTTACACAGGCTTATGTGACTTATTTAAAATCTAAGTTAGTATTATTCATGACAGAGAAACCCATTTGTTTCTTGCTTGACTTCCTCAAATACTTTGTGGGAGAAATGCGTTTTTACCTGGCCAGCCAGATGTTTTCAAGAAGTCCTCTGGTCAGAGGATAAAGAAAACAGTTCCTGACCACAAACAACTGTGTTCACCTGACTGCCAAGTCTTCATGTGCAACTTTTTAGTTACCTATTTTAATCTTATTCAAAACCACTATACAGCTAGGCCTTCACTTACAACAGTTCATTTAGTGACTGTTCAGTTACATTGGCACTGAAAAAAGAAAACTAGTAAAATGGGGCAAACTCACTTAACAAATGTTTCATTTAGCAACATAAATTTTAAATTTGAGCTCAACTGTGATTGCAACTTGAGGACTACCTCTATTATACATCAAATCATTTACACAATCACACAAAAAGTTGATTCACAAACTACACATCGAGCAATCACGGATGTCTTACCTGTATAAGATATCTGGGGTCAACATTTAAATAGGGGGACAAGGGATTCATTCCAGTCACTGAAAGAAAAAAAAAAGGTTTCAAATTGGAAAGCATACCAAGGTAGTATAAAAAACAGTTCAAAGAAAGAGGGCTACAGGTAATGCTAGACTCAGAACCATTCATTTAGTGACTGTTTGACATTATGACAGCACTAAAAAAGTGACTTACAATCGCACTCTCACAACATCCCAACGTCGCATGATCAAAAATTGGGCGCTTGGCAACTGGAATGTATTTACAATGTTGCGCATTCTGGGGTCATGCGATCACCATCTGCCATGATCCCAGCCAGATTCCAACAAGCAGAGTGAATGAGGGAAGTTATATGCACTTAATGACCAGATAATTCAGTTAAGTGTGGCAAGAAAGGTTGTAAAATTAGATGCAATTCACTTAACTGCCCTGCTTGGCCCTGAAAATTCTGGTCCCAACTGTGATTGTAAGTTGAGGACTCTCTCTACTCTCTCATAAGTAGAGTGAATTCCTAAGTGTGCTTCAATTTAAATCAGGTCTGAGGGGCAGGAAACACAAGATCAGATTCAAAAGGATCTGCAAGCAGGTTTCCTTTAATAAGAATATATAAGCATCAATGATCAGCTGTCAGTTAAAAATTTGAACTTATAGGCATGGAAGTTTTTTTTCTGGGCAGTTCTGGGTTTCTACCCTAATTATGTCCTTCCTAATATATAGGATTTGAAAAAGAAAAGAAAAAAAAAAGCTTATCAGCAAGCTATGTCCCTGAATCTCTGCTTGCCAGCCTTCAATTTTTCTTAACTATTTAGATGAAACCTAACGTCAGGGACACATATTAAGGTACCTCCAGCCAAGGCCGGACAAAATGTCCTAGATTGCATATAAACTGTATCAAGCAATTCAATCAGCTTTCAATATGTGAAACCTCATTCCCCAGGATTAAGTTAAAGTTTCAAAGAAAGTAATAACTGCCACATTTACAATTTACTATAGTTTATAATTGAACCATGGTGGCAGTAGTTAGAGTGCAGTATTGCAGGCTACTTCTGCTGACTGCCTGCAATTTGGCAGTTGAAACCTCACCAGGCTCAAAGTTGACTCAGCTCTCCATCCTTCCGAGAGGGGGTAAAATGAGGACCCGGATTGTTGGGGACAAGAGGCTAACTCTGTAAACCGCTTAGAGAGAGCTGTGAAGTGATATATAAGTCTAAGTGCTATTGCTATTGCACAATGACTGTGCAGGGATGCTAAATTGCCTTGCTACAGAAGCCTAAAGCTGGACCTATAATATTCCACAAGAACAGCATGGGAACTGAGCAAGTGACTCCACGCCCCACGTACTCTGGATGGGCTCAAACATTTATCATTCCAATTAATCAACAAACGATGGCTGAGGATTTTGGGACTAGTAGCATGACCCAGCTCCGGAAGAAAAGCAGGTGGAGATGCCCTGATTCAGCAGTAAAGCAAGGCCTAGACGAGAGATTCCAAAGGGCTGCTGAGGTTAGCCTGGCAAAAAATAAAGGTAGTCCGAGGGAGACTTTTCCTAAATGACTTCCAGGAAGAGGAAGGTTGGGATCTGGGAGGCGAAGGGAAGCCAAGCTCCTTCCTTCAGGGGAGACAGGCAAGGGGGGGGGGGTGAACACGTGCTCTCCGGATGGTGCTTGAACCACTTCTCGATAAAAGGCATCAGGGAGGGATTAACCCTTTCCTCGCTGACGATGATGATGGCGACGAAAACCGAAACCTACAATGTATTGACATCGCTGTACCCGGAGACGCCGGAGTGGAAGAAAAAGAACTGAAAAAGATCCCTCCATGACACAACCGCCTCCCCACCTCCCCACAAGTCCTCTTCGTCCCGGCCCCGTCCTCCCAGCCGCACCACGTGCTGCTGCGGCTGGTTCCGCTCAGCAGGAGACGGAGCCCCCCGCCCTTTCCCAACCGCCCAGCCTCCATTGGACTCCCGGCCTCTTTCCCGCTCCCTCCCAAGCCCCCCCACACACCTAGCCCCTTCCCAATCCCCCTCCGAGGGAAGCGGCCAGGGCCTCTTACAAGGGACGCCGGCCAGGTCGGCGTGGGAATAGCCCGGCCCCGCCACTCCTCCAGCGCCGAAGAGGCCGGCGAATCCGGACCCCTTCGAGTTCCCCGCGCCTCCTTCCATGCTGGCGGCGATGGCGGAGGCCTCAGGCCGCCCTTCGCTCCTTCTCCTCGCGTTGCTCTCGGCGCCGCCCCTTCCGCTCCTGGAACCGGAAGCTCCCCTTCGGCGCGCGGACGACCTCTAAGCGCCAGAAGCGTGAGCGGCCGGCGCGCCGCGTGCCCATAACGTCATCACCTCGCGCCGCCGTCCGCGTCTCACTCCCCCCTCCGCTCTCTTTGCGACACTCGCTTTCCGGCTCGGCGGGGAAAGGAGGAAGAGTGGGGACGCGTCCGTTGTCCTCCGTCCCCCGGGGGTGACCTGGGTCGCCCCCCCCCCCAGCATGAGCGCGGGGCCCGAGTGTGAACCCCCCGGGAAAAGGGCTCGCCTGAGTTCCGGCTTCTTCCCTTCCTCTCAGGCGGTGGTCTCGCAGCCCCTGCCGCCTCCCCGCCGCCGGGAGGAAGGGCCCGGACCCGGCGGCCCCTCAGCCACCGTGGGGAACAAAGGTGAGCTTCCCTATTTCCCCTCCCCCCCCCGGTTGATTGAGACGGGGAGGGATGGGAGGCCACCAGGAGATCCCTCTCCTGACCCCCGGTGTTCCTTCGCCGTCTGCCTCCCCCCCCTTTTAAATTGGGGGCGGTCCCCCCGATCGGAAGCCGCCTTGTGTTCAGCCTGTGACTTCAGGCCCTGCTCAACGCGGGATGCCCCCCTCCCCCCACTAAAGATGCTTTCGAGCTATTAAACCTAGTAGGTGGAACATCCCCCCCCCCTTATTAAAGAGAGGCTGCAGTCAGCTGCAGGTGGTCCTCGACTTTCCACCGTTTCTTGAGTGGCCTTTAGAAGTCACAAGAATTCTTGGGGGGGGAGGAAGTGACATGATTGTTTTTTAATACCTGGGACGGCTGTAGCATCCTCGGAGGGTCACATGATCAAAATTCAAACACACTGCAACTTGTTCCTATTTAGGAGGGTTGCAGAGCCCTGGGTTCATGTGACCTGGCCAGCAAAGCCAACGTGGCAGACAGATTCACTTAACAACAAGTGGCAAGAAAGGCTGCAAGTTGAGGCCTACCTGTAGCTGGATCGAAAGAGTGACACTTTGGTAAACGACACTTGCATATTTGGATACGCAAGGGATGCTGAATACTTTGGTGTATTGTCTCAAACTGATGACGTAGCCTCCCTGCCAATTAAATACTAGTGTAAATGTATTAATTTATAGAGGTCTGTTTTAAGATTGGTATGTTTGGTCCAACCTTCCCACTTCCAGTAAAACTACTGTATATTTCCTTCCAGTTTACAAACAAAAGAGGATTACCTCCTGGATGGAGAACAAAGGACCCAGAACGGTAGAATCTGAAAGGTAAAACAAAAACAAGATTCTAACTAACTTTATTTCTGCTGCAGCCTCCTATAGGAACGGCTACTGCCAGATTCTTCCACCAGAATGCTAATAGTCCTCCAAAATGTTAGCTTTTGCTGTTATGAGATGACTTTTAGTGAAGTGTACTTTTATTAACAAAGATGCCAACAAAAAGAAGAAACGGTGTAAGCAGTGATATGTGTCACAAAGCTGATATCAGACACAGAGGGCCTGCTTCTCATTTGGAGCGTTTTGTAAAGGAAGGGTGTTTAATCACACTTGGCTCGGTTTGATTGCTTAGTTTAGCCTTGTCATTTTTTAATTACAACTTACTCATTGCAGTATTTTGGGCATTTTTATGGGAAAACACTATACCTGTTGCATGTTATTTGTGTTGTGTGTTGTGGAGCTTTTCAGCTTTTAGAAGCTGTCAATAACCATATTTTTAAAAAAAGTCAGAAAAGAATCCTGTCCTTTGGTATGCTCAAATTTTTTTTTAAAAAAAGCAATATGGGTAATTCCTCAACTTGCAACCACAATTGAGCCCACATTTTATCTGTCAACCAAGAAAGCTAAGTGACTTTTGCCCCATTTTATGACCTTTATTGCCACATTGGTTAAGTGAATCATGCGTTTAAGTGAGTAACACAGTTGTTAAGTGAATCTGGCTTTCCCAATGATTTCGCTAATCTGAAAGTCACAAAACATGATCAAGTGGCCCTGGGAGATGCTGCAACCATCATAAATACATGGCAATTTCCCAAATACTTGAATTTTAATCAGGTAACCATGGGGATGCTGCAATGGTCATAAGGGTGACAAACGATCGTAAGTCACTTTTTTCAGTACAACTTTGAATCGTCAGTAGACAAATCGTTGTAAGTCAAGGGCTTCCTGTACTATAGCAAATTATAGAAATACTTTAGAAGTACACGGTCCTTTGACCTCATGGTGGAATTAGGATAGAAACTAATCTAGAAAAATTAGAAGGAAAGCAATGCTCAAATCAAGCTTTCTAAAAGCTTTTTAATATTTTACTTCGGAGATAAGCAACTGGGTGCCCTCCAGATGTTGGGATACCAATTGCTAGCAGCCTGGCCAGTGGCATAGAATTGTGTTTCCATTTTTTTGTACAACACCTTGTATATTTTTTTTTTCAGACAAAGCAAAAGAAGCAACATGGAAGCAGAATCCCAAACGGCCTTTGTTAAAAAAGATCGCATTTTCGACCATGATGCCAAAAAGGTCGAAGGCCTCTTCCAGCAGGGCTGCTCAGATTTATCCACAGAAATGAGCACCAAGCAGTGTTTTTTTCCTCCAGCTGAGGGCACCTGTAGGGATAATCTATCTGAAGCCGAGGCTCTGAAACAAAGACAGGCAAGCGAGTCCTTGGAAAACATAAATGTTCACCAGGTATACAAAACTGGCACTCAGGCTTATCAAGCCATTCCTGAAATCCAGGAAAACTGTCCCGCCAGGAAGCTTTCGATAAGCAGCCCCACAAAGATTCCAAATCTAAAACAGGCTTCCAAAGACTGGGCTGCAAAAGAAGCAACTCTGCAGAATCCACAGCTGTTGAAAAATTTCAGCTCTGAGGATCCAGTAGGTGTTAAAGCTGAGCCAGACGAGGCAGACTTGATCCCGGAGAGCCCACTTTCCGATCTTTATGGCTTTCGGGACAGAGATCAGGGGCACTTAGGGGAGTCACCCTCTTTTGAGAAGGAGAGTGAGCCCGAATCGCCAATGGATGTGGATAACTCCAAAAACAGTTGGCAGGGGTCGGAGATGGATGAGGAAATCAGCCCCCTTCTCGAGGACCACGGAGATCTCGATGTGTCGGAAGGACCAGGCAACACCCCCCAGTTCCAGAGGGCAGAGACTGACCCGGATTCCAGAAAGCGACAGTTTGCACCACTGAAAAGTGAAGGAGCCCGATTTAGCCCCAACACCGAAGTAGTGGACAATCCCTGGAAAGATACTGAAAGGCACTCGGAAGTATTGGGACCCTCGCCTCACCTGGCATCGGAGGGCCGAAGTGCCAAGCACGGGGGAAGGAAGGACTCTAAAATTACCTCCCATTTCCCACGGGTCCATAGAGGGGATGAGAAAAGGTATTGCTTCTCTCTCCACCCACCCCCAGTCAGAGGACAGAGGAAAATGGAAAACAGATGTTTTCCATTACAATGTGACAAAATCACCGGATGGCATAGGACAGGAGAAGAGGTTTTAGGGATGGTGCAAAACTCTCTTGAGTTTTTAAAAGGCTTTTCTTTGTTCCATTATTCTATTTTGTCGGTACAAATTTGGAATAAAATACAACTGATCCACTATTCTCACAAAATAATATCAGAAGTTGCAATTTGGAAGTGGGCCCCTAATATAGTGATAATAAAGGAAAAATCATTTGTAGTTTTCTGAATTTGATTGCTTTTAAGGATCAGATTCACTAATACTGAAATTGCTGCTGTTTTGCTATTGAGTAATTTGGCTAGTTAGTTTGACATGTTAATGGACAGTACTAAATACAGCTGGTTTTAACATACAACCACAATGGAGCCCAAAATTGCTGTTCCTAAGCAAGATAGCTGTTGTGAATTTTGCCCCGTTTTAAGACCTTTCTTGCTATAGTTGTTAGGTGAAAACCACTGTAGTTGTTAACTTAGTAACACGGTTGTTAAGGGAATCTGGCTCCCCCATTGACTTTGCTTGTCAGAAGGTTGCAAAAGTGGATCACATGACCTTGGGGACGCAGCAATAGTTATAAATACGAGACAGTTGCCAAGCGTCTGAATTTTGATCACGTGGCCATGGGGATGCTGCATTGGTAATAAGTGCAAAAAAGCGGTCATAAGCCATTTTTTTCAGTGCTGTAGCAAATTCAACCAGTCACTACAAATTGTTGTAAATAACAGATTTCCTGTATTTCATCCTTGTTAGTTTTAGTTTTTATTACGGTCCTGTTTCTTGCTAATTGTTTTTCTTTCTTCAATGAACGTTTTAATCTTTCAATGACAGGAGTGAACACCGCCCAGGAAGGAAGCATTGTAGATATACCCCTCCTTCACTCCCAACTAACAAAAAGTGGTTTGGGACCCCAATTGAAGAGATGCGAAGAATGCCAGTCTGTGGGCTTCATCTTCCTCATTTGAGACCATCTGCCAATCATACGGTTACAATTAGAGTATGACATTTCCTTTACTTGCAAATCTTTCCTCCAGAGTGGCCCTGGATCCACTCTCTCCCATTACATCTTGACATTTTGTAGGTTGAGGAAGTACTTACAGTGCTACATTCTGATACTCCCAAACTCTGGGTCTCAGAAAGAGTGAAAATTGGAAGTCGGTGATATCATTCACTCATACAAGCGTAGGTATTAACAGGTTTGGTTTAGTGCTGTGTTAAAACAAAAGTAAGGAAGTGAGAAGCAAAACATCTTCAATGAAAAACTAGAAAGTCCAGTTGTCTCTTGAAAAAAACACCTTTGGGGCAACCATGACCTGGATGACTGAGAAGCTCCATAGACATTTGTTCCCATTTGTCTGCTCAAATGGGACTCCAGGTGGAGAAGAAAGGAAGGAAATCTTGTATCAATCAGTTGTACAAGCAGATTTTTTTAGATGAAGTGTTGTGCCCATACATAAATTGCTAGTCAATTCTGAATATATCTAAGCCAATATGATGTGTTATTTTTCTGTATTTTATTACAGCAACTTGCTACAAATTCATTGAGAAAGAGAAAATCATGTAATATCTATTTGATGTAAAACGAGCATAGGTTGCATTGTATGAAGTAAAGTCAATAATTAGATATAGTTACAGATATTCTCTCTAAATATGTATAAAATATATTTAAATATGTGTAAATATATTCAGGCTTAAAGTCTCTGAAAGTGCGAATGGCACCTAAAACACCAAGTAACGCAGTTCACAGCTAAATACCCAAATTTGTACAAAAATAACAAGATTTTTTTGGAACATGTCAGAAAAGGTCTCCATATATCAATGCTTTCCAACCTTAAACATTTCTAAAATGTTTGGGCTTCAATGAGTAGAAGAATTTTCAGAGTTGAAGTCCCCACACCTTAAAAGTTGCTAAGGCTGAGAAACAACTTGGCACATGATTTGGTGGTTGCAAAAACCTTGAAGTGTTGCAGATATGGAACTTCAGCTTAAAGGTGATTTGCTTCTGTTTTTCATCCTGTCTTCTCTGTTTCAGGTAGATCTTCTGAAGGAAGGAGAAGTACCTAAACCTTTCCCAACACATTATAAGGATTCGTGGGACAATAAACACGTGAAAATGCCTTGCTCAGAACAGAATTTGTATCCTATAGAGGATGAGGTGAGGCAACGTTACTGCTTAAGCAACAGGATCCTCTGTGTCTCTTAGCTGCCCTCTAAGGGCCTTTTATAATCTTGGTCTTACTGGAGGATCACATTTGTTGACCAATTGTTTCTGATGTGCAGGATGCATTGTCTGTAATCATCAATATATTGTATAAATCTAATATCCATGGCAGCTGTTTTGCTGTTTATAATTAGTAAAACTTTTGTAACAATGACAATTACATTTCCATAAACAAATACTTTCATGATGTACGAACCTGTGGTTCCAGCTTGTTCTATATTCACAAGTAAATTTCAGTATTAGAAAATGATCATTTTATTGGGTAAGTGGTCCCAATTTTACTGGGGTACCTCGGTACTGAGCATTAACTGGTTCCAGGAGGTGCGATGAGTACCAACAATGATGACCAAACGGATTTTCCACATAGGGATCTTCCACATAGTGAGTCACAGGGCAGCTGACAACAACAAGTTCTAGATTGTGCACGTTGAGTCCCAAACAAGGTTGGACTGTGCAATTCTTGAAAAGCGCTTGCCAAGTTACTGATGGGCTTAGATAAGTCTGAACAGTTAGCACCACTTTTTGCTGGTTACGTTTAGAGATAGTCCCCAACCTATGGCCACGGTTGAGCCCAAAATTTCTGTTGCTAAGCAAGACATTTGTTAAGTGAATTTTGCACTAGTTTATGACTTTCTTTTTTCCAAAGAATTTTTTATTTTTTTTTATTCTCTTGCCATTTTAAGTATACATTCATATAATTGTTATTCTTTACATTTATCATTCTTATACATTTATTATTTCATTTAATCAGTTATAATGTACAGTTTGGATTCCTTTATTTACCATCCCTTCCTCCTTTTGTAACACCTTGTTTTCCCTTTCTTTTCCCCCTTCTCTCCTTTCTTCCTCCTCTCCTTCCTTATTCCCTTACCTTTCTCCTAATCTTCCTCTTCCCCTGCCTCCCCCCTCTCCTTCTCTTCCTCTCCCTTCCATCCTCCTCTCCTTATCTCTTTCTTCTTTCCCCCGTTTTCCTTTCATTCCTCCTCTCTCCCTTTCTTTTTCTATTATTGTGTGTGTATATTTCAAAACTCAGTTTATGTTTCCTTGGAATGGTATTTCCGTCAACCCAAATATAATTTAGTATCATTTCTTATTCCCTTACCTTCGCCAGTCTACCCTAGTTATGTTTCCATCCCCCTTTAAATCTCGCTCTTGAATATATACTTATATATTTAATATTTTCTTTTCTGTTTTCCCCTTCTTCCCCCCTTTTCCATTTAACAGTGCTTCGCCTGGGTTCTGTATCTTCTCCCTACTTTCTTTTCTAGCTTGCTTTCTCTTGCCAATCATAAAATCTTCCCCATGTCTTGAAGTACTCCGATTCCTCTTTGTCCTTTATCAGTTCATGACTTTTTCTTGCCAGAGTTGTTAAGTGAATCATTGCAGTTATTACGTTTGTACCATGATTGTTAAATGAATCTGGATTCCCTATTGACTTTGTCAGAAGATCACAAAAGGGGATCATGTGACCACCACCACCACCCCGGGGGGGGGGGGACACCATGACCATCATAAATACAAGTCAGTTGCCAAGCCTCTGAATTCTGATCATGTGACCTTGGGGATGCTGACTTATAAGCATGAAAAGCGGTCACAAGTCACTTTTTCAGTGCCGTTGTCACTTTGAACGGTCACTAAATGAACTTTTGTAAGCCGAGGACTGCCTGTGTTCTGCCTGTGTTTTAGAGTCCAGAGACTTACGCCAAAAAGTGATTTGAGAACCTGTTTGCCTCAGGGATCGTCTTCTGGGCTCATGGCCTTGGTTCCTGGGTTCTGCCCACTCTCAGCTCAGTTGGACTGATGAGCAAAAAAAAAAAAAGCTTTCTTATTTAAAGGATTTTTTTTTTCATTTCTTTCCAATGAATTGAGGGCCACGTGACTTAAAATATTTTTCCCATATTGTATCTGTCGCATGTTTGCATGACTTGCTCACCTTATGTTCTCTTGTGAGGGTTGATCTGAAAACTGGTTTATGGTTCATTGGGATGAAGTTGGTATTGGATTTTGCAGGAGGGAGTATGCATTCATAATTGTAAGGGTTTTAAGGGTTTCATTGTAAGGCTGTGAAGAATATCAAGTCTGTAGGAAATCGGGGTCCTGTAAACACTTTTTTAGCCTGTGTGGGTGGCCATAAAATCAAGTTTCTAGTAGAAAATGTGACACTAAATTATATTACTACTGCAAACCGGGGGGGGGGAGGTGGGAGGAATTGATTACTATGTACAATATTCTTAAATTTTAAGTAAATGCTTAATATTTCCTTCCCGAACAGCAACACAGTTGTAAATTTAGTTAATGTTTTATACATTATACACACACTTTTCTTTGTTCTAATAGGAGAGCAAACCTTAAGACATTGAATGGTTTTAATATGATATACAAATATTTGTTCTTTATCAAGAATGGCGAGAGGACTGCTGGGAGCCGATGGGAATTAATACAGACTTCGCTCCTCAAGAAATTCACATGTTCACGAGATTTGAAGGTAAAAGACTTTTCAGATACAGACTGTAATCAGCCAATCCTCACCTAATCACCAAAGTTTTCATTGCTAGGCCACTGAATTGGTGGTTGGTTTTATAGGGTTGGGTGTGGTGGTTATTTTATTTGGCATGGGCCTTAAGAGAATCACTGCAGTTAAGGGAATCAGTCTTGCGGCGAATTTGCTTCCTCCATTTGTTGTTGGGAAGTAGCAATCCCGCGGTGGCTCAGCAGTTATAAGGCAGCACTGCAATCTGACTCACTTCTCACTGCCAGGAGTTCTCTCACCAAGCTCAAGGTTTACTTTACTCATCATACAATGAAATTAAATGCCATCTTCAGTGTAAATTATAACTATAAAAATAAAAACACAAGCACACATCCTTCACATGCTATATAATTGAAACTGAAAACCTGATATTGCATTAATATTGCACTATACCATAGAATTCAACATGGCTATTGCCCTGCGATAGAAACTGTTTTTCAGCCTGTTTGTCCTTGTTTTTATTATCCTGTACCGTTCTTCAGATGGTAATAGTTTTAAAAAAAGTGCCCAGGTTGAGATGGATCTTTAAGAATGTTTTGAACTTTCTTAAGGCAGCAGGACCAATAAAGCTCTTCCAAAGGGAGGAGAGGGCAACCAATGATCCTCTGAGCAATGACGTTAACCCTCTGGAGCGCTGTCCTGTCTGCCACTGGGCAATTAGCAAACCATACACAAGTGCAGTAAGTTAAAATACTCTCAGGTGCAGCAGTAGAAGGTCACCAGCAGTTTTTCATAGAATGAAAAAGAAGTCTCTACTACCTGAGACTTCTTTTTCCTGAGAAGTCTCAGGTAGTATTATCTCTGCTGGGTCCTTTTGACCAGTGCTGCAATATAAGCACCCCAGGTGAGGTCCTCTTTTAGGATAACACCCAGAAAATTAAAACTGGCCACTTGCTCCACTTGGTCTCCATTGATAAGCAAGGGCTGGATGTCTGATCTATTCCTTCTGTACTCCACTATAAGACTATGGTCTTATAATGTTAAGGTCCTTGGTCTTATTGGTTTTAAGGACCAAGTTATTGTCCCCACACCACAAAAGCAACTGGTCCTCCTCAGGTTGACTAGCCTTCCAGCCTTTCCAGGGTCGGTACAATGAGGACCCTGATTGTTGGGAGTAAGAGGCTGACTCTAAACTGCTTAGAGAAGACTGTAAAGCCCTGTGAAGCAGTATATAAGTCCAAATGCTATTGCTATCTTCCTCCCTCTCTTCCCAGTAGTTAAAATCTAGTGTAGGCAAACTCTGCCCACTGCCATCAGTTTGAATCTCACCAGGCTCAAGATTGACTCAGACTTCCATCCTTTCAAAGTGGGTAATATGAGGACCCAGATTGTTGGGGGCCAGAGGCTAACTCTGTAAACCACTTAAAGAGTGCTGGTAAAGCACTACAAAGTTGTATTTAAGTCTTACCGTATTTTTGGAGTATAAGACCACTGGAGTATAAGACCCATAAAGACAAAATAAACTGTTGTAACTTTGAAACATCACCAAGGGAATTGTCCTAAGATGAGGACTGCCTCTATTTGCTTTATGGTCCTCCCTGCCTGAGACTCACTGAACACTGCAATTTGGTTTTACAACCTGTTTTTCAAAATGTCGGAGACTTCTGCCATGAGAATGCAAACATTTATGAAATTAGGTTGGGAATGGTTTTTAATAAGGAATCATGGTAGTTAGAAAGCGGCAGAATTTTAGCATTGATTCCTTACTTAAGCTGTATTATTGACTGGCTTGCTGGCTGAGGAAATAACTGCTTTATGCATTTCCAGGAATTTACAAGTAAATGTAACCTTTATCTTAACTATAATCAGTTATAAATGTGGTAGTTGACTTCTTGCTCATCATAGGGATGTTATAGTTACAATTCATCATTTTGGATAAGAAAATACAGTTTCTTATTAAAAGACTGACTTTTTTTGCGGAACCCAGTGATTTTTTTCATAATTTTAAAAAGTCAGTGTTAAGAAAGAGAGACAGACATTACACATTAAGAATATTTGCTGGCTGTAGTTACTTACCGGAACTATGCTCTGGTCTAAGTATTTCTTCCCTTGAAGGAATTAAAATAGTACAGTATTTATGCATATAATTTCATCACAATTTCTTGATAGATCCTAACTATATTTAACTGCAATGCCAGTTACAGATATTATTTGCTTCTGGATCATCTCAAATTCTTGTTCTGTTTTCCTTCCCTCCCTCCCTCTCTCCTTCTATCTGTTTTGAGTCAGGAGAGGATATTCTCCATTTAGAATTATTCCAAGTGAATAGGTTTACACCAGTTCAAGAGCTCATTTGGACTACATGCTAGTTTCAGGCTTAAGACTGGTTTAAGGTCCAGCTTACCTGCGCAGTTAGCATCTCTCTGTCTCTCTCTTAAGTTTTGGACTTCTGTGATTGAAAAGTTTCTTAGAAGCTGGAGAGGGGGTTAATATTTCAGTTTCCCCTTTCAGGGATCAGATTGTTTTCTTTTTGGCTTCAAGGAGCAGAAATTCAACAAATTTCACAGCCCTGGTTGTAACAATAATTTGGCAACTTAATCTATGCAAAAAAACTCAGTCTCCTCCTATATGGGCTCAGATTTGACTGATAGCTAGAAGACACTTTACTAGAGACCAGGTTGTGTTGTTGTTATTGTTGTTGTTATTATTAATATTAATTTTATTGACCACCTACCCTACCACAAGGTAACTCTGCACATTAGCTCAAACATAGATTGGATTTCTTGTGGTCAAAGGTTTCATTATTCGTAGCTATGGCTTTTGCACTCACACAGTGGCGGCCAATGTAATGAAGCCCACCCCTCTGCTTCATCTCTGCTTGCATTCCGAGCAGGCGGGTGATAAAAATGAATCTGAAAACTGGAATTGATCACCCATGCTCACATCTCAGTGCTTATTCTTCTAAGCTGCCACCTAATCCATTGAGAGAACTGGCTGGCCTTAATATGACAGAATTGCTGTTTAAGCTGAGGCGGGGGGGATGGCTGACTTGAGTGATTGATAAAGTGGAGGAGCTCAGACGAATGACCTCACGCTTCACAGTGAGATGAACATCTGGCAGTGTGGCTGGATTCCCTAACATGAAAAATGGCCCAGAGATTTGTGGCAGACTTGGGTAGCCTAAGAATGGTGTCATTGCACAACTGAGCAACCAAAATGGTGTTATTGGGTGAGTTGATCCAAGAGTCGATGCACATTCAGTTCCTTTATTCAATCAGCCTTAAAGGTGGAGGAAAAAATGGCAATAATTTAAGAGACAGCCAATCAATACTAACTGATTGCTCAGAAATTTGATTATTTTTTAATTTTGCAACATCTCAACATGTATATAGGACTGCCAGTTTGGTCTAGTAATTAAGTCATTGAGCTAAAAAGCAAGAGAGGCTGAGTTCAAGTCCTGCCTTACCTATGAAAGCCATCTGGGTGACTTTGAGCCAGTCCCTTTCTCTCAGCTTAACCTGCCTCACAGGGTGGTGGTGGTTACAGGAAAAAATTGGAGGAGGAAAGTCTGTTGGATATGTTCCCTATCTTGAGTTGTTTGTAAAAATAGTAAAGGCAGGGGATGGATGGATGGATGGATGGAGGAGGGGGGAGGGAGGGAGGGAGAGAAAGAGAGAGAGAGATCAAAGGTTGTGACCACCCAGTACTCCAAGACTAATTCAGTGAAATTAAATTTTTTTTTCAATTTGTGTTTTAACTTTGGGTGGGATTTAAAAGTGGGAATTGGAATAAATGCATTTTTATTCTTATTTGCATCCTTCCCAAGATTCCAAAAAGACATTTCTAAATTTCTACTTTTTCAGGCAGTTTGGAAGGTCTGGGAGGTGCTAAAGTTTCCCATCCCTATTTCTGTCCTTAAAACCCCAAAGCAAGAAAACTAGCTGAAAGGGGGATCACAAGGGGCAATTTTGTTCAGGGAGCCCTGAAGATAGGAATGGAAGTGGGGAGAGATTTTCACTCTCATCCATTATTTTGGAATATACATATTTTTTTCTGCGGGCATCTGTGGTGCTATTACATCTTCTGCTAAGTAGCACTTGGCCAGCAGAGGGTGCAGTGATTCAAAGCTCCTTTTTCCCATTGCCAATGCTTCGCTATATTTTTATCTTGTAGGAAGGCATCCTCAGGTATAATATCACCTATGCCAAGAAATGGGACTTCACAGCCCTTACTGAATTCTGCGATAAGGTAATAAAAAAAATGGAAACATGCAAAAAAATCTCATAATAATAATAATACAAATACTGCTTCCTATCGTTGAATGTGATTTGAATGGGTATGTTTTCATTAATTTTATTTTATATATACTTGTAGTTAACTAAACGTGCCTAGTGGGGAATTCATAGAGGTCAAAGAAAAATTGGAAGAAATCTTATCTCTGTGTGAGTGTGTATTTTAGGTACTCTGTGAACATATAGGTAGTCCTTGACTTACGGCTACAATTGAGCCCAACATTTCTGTTGTTAAGCAAGATAGTTGTTAAGTGAGTTTTTCCCCATTTTATGACCTTTCTTTCCACAGTTGTTAAGTGAATCACTGCAGTTGTTTAGCATGTAACACAACGGTTAAGTGAATCCGGCTTCCACATTGACTTTGCTTGTCAAAAGGTCGCAAAAGGGGACCCCATGACCCCGGGGCTTTGCGACCGTCATTAAGTACAAGCCATTCTGAATTTTGATCATGTGACCAGGGGATGCGGTAATGATCGTATGAAAAATAGTCAATGTCCCTTTTTCCCCCCAGTGCTGTTGTAACTTAGAAGAGTCACTAAACGAATGAGTGTAAATGGAGGACCCCCTGTGACCTCTTTTTCTTTCCAATTAACGGGTCTTTTTTTTTTAAAATGCTCCCTCTGGGAATAGCAATAATTAATCCTTAAGTGCCATTGTCCCCTTAGTGCTTTCTGATGAACAGGCAGAGAGCCTGACCCTGATTATTCCAGTCGTAAATAAGAGACGGAAGAAGGTGAGAAGGAGCCCAGGCGCTCTTTCATTTGACTCTGCAGCCCAGCTCTGTCTCAGTCATTGACAAGAGCCCTCGGGATTTATGGCTGGGGTGCTTGGCCCCTCAGGAAGGAACCAGCCATAGCCTCACACAGTACAGGCAGCTATAAGAAGATGATGAAGAGCATATGCGGTTCTCTAGTTTGGCTGCATTGCCTCACCGATGCTTTTCTGCAAAGGGTATTGCTTAGGTTATTCTCAGAACGCAAATACCATCAGCAGAGAATTGATTCCAGCAGCATATTTAGGGAGAACATCCAACTGTGGATGTGTTCTATCACCTGGCTTTCAAAAAAAAGAATCAAAGGATTGGGGATTTGATGCAATGAAATTGACGGGATCAGTGAAGGCATGCCACTAATCAAGGAGACAATCCACCTGGATCTAGGGAGACAGTGAGGATAGTGAACCGGTGGAAGGACTTGCCTCCAGAAGTTGTGATTGCTCCCTGGAGGCTTTTTGAGAAGAGATTGGACAGCCATTTGTCTGGAATGGTATGGGGTTTCCTGTCTGAGTAGGGGGTTGGACGAGCCAGACCCAAATCCTGCAGTGGTTCTTCATAAATTTTAGTCTCCAAGCCTTTGGTCATCTTAGTTGCTCTTCTCTGAACTTTTCGAAAAGTCTCAATATTTTTTTTATAGTATGATGACCAAAATTGGTTGCAGTGTTCCAGATATGATCTTAATAGGGTTTTATAAAGCTGTACTAATACTTCACGTGATCTTGATTCTCTGCCTGTGTTTGTACAACCCAGGATTGTATTAGCTTTTTTGGCTGCTTCTGCACACAGCTGGCTCATATTCAAATGTTCATCCACTAAGACTCTCACAGTTACTGTTTTTGAGAAGTAAAAATGGAAGAGGAGAGAGATAACTTACGCAATTAAACTGGGCCTGTTTTCTTGTGGTTGCTTATTTTTTGCCTATCGCATTAATTAATGTTTCTTGCATGCTGAAGTCTTGATTTTTATACACTGCTTGTTCTATCACAATTCAAAACACAGTTAGTTTGGTAACTCCAGGCAAGTTTTGAATTACAATTCTGGTTTATTTTTGCTGTTAGTTACAGTTCTGGTTATTTTACCTTGCGGTTCACCTCATTAGTGTAAGCCACCCAGAGAGCTTAAAGGGCTGTTGGGCTGTTTAGTTTTTCTTTTAATTATTTCATTAATTAACATATTAGCAAGGGCTACTCTCCATGCAGGAGATTCTTGCTGTTTTGAAAATGAAAAAAAAAGCGCCCCTTTGAGAGGACAACCCTGACCTGTACGATTGAAAATCTCCATAGACAAAAGGAGCCACAATAAATCTCCATCTTTTCCTGCCCTTTCTAGCTGCTGGCCCTTTAGAGGTGTACAAAAATGCCACATTTCTGATTCCCCCACACTTCTCCGAGCCACAAAGCCCATGTGTTGTTTTGAGACTTTATAATTAAGATGCCCTGAATTTTATTTTAAGAGAACATGATCTGTATAAGACACAGCTCTCTTTGTTTTCTCTTAATTTTCAAAAAAACGACAGAAGAGGGAGCTCTTGTCTTTCTCAGATAATTTTGTTCCCCAATGCTGCCTGTGAAAGGTTAAATGTATTTATTTATTCATTAAATGTGTTACTAAATGTATTAATAAATTAACATTACCGTTCACCCATCTTTATCATGGGGTAACTCTAAATTGACAGCATGGTTGAAAGTTCAAATATTGTTTTCAGTATCAAAGTTTTTTTATTAATCAAAATATAAAATACAAAGAAAAATGAAAATGCCGGGAAGGGAAAGGAGGAAAATAGGAAAAAGTGTAAGGGAAAAGGGAGAGAGAGAAAAAAAGAAAAGCATTGACTTCCCTCTCTTTTTAGTGCAATAGAATAAGATAACATAACAACATGTTCTTTCCAGTTCTTTAATCCATATAATTCTTCTATTAATATACATGTTTAGATTAATATATATTTGTTTTGTATATATTTATATATATTTCCCTAATCGCCCCTTAAGTTCCACTGGTATTCACATTTTTATACATATTTAGTAGTACAGTCATTCAAAGTCTATTTTGTCCTTTCTTTATATCCATTTATATTACAATATTATCCTGATATCTGTCACACTGCTAAAATAATAATCCAACTTGTATAACTCTGGTATTAATACACATTGAAATATCTTCATAAAATTATTATTTTACTCTATTTTCTCTTATCCTTCATCTCGTACCCGCATCTGATCCTTTAATCTTATTTTCTTTTTAGTTTTCCTCCCATATTTGTCTCTTGGGTCTTTTTTTTTTTTTTTGTACATTTTTTTTTTAAAACAGACATAGACAAACAAGACCATAAGGCCATCTTTCATTACATTCAGTGTGTCAATTGGTTACAAAATTTTTGTGCATCCTTTCCATAGTCATTACTTGCAATTTATATAAAAACACATATTAACAAATCCAAGTGTGTGTGTGTGTGTATAATCAATTATTTGTTTGACTAGCACTATTTATTCCTTCATTTTCAACAATATACTTAATATTGGGATCATTTATGTTGTAATAATTCATTACATCATCTTCAATCTATCCAATAATAATAATAATTATTATTATTATTATTATTATTCCGTATACAAATGGACAAAATACTGGCGCATAATACACCAGACATCACACTGGTTGAGAAAAATAAGGTCACAATCATAGACATTGCAATACCAGGTGATAGCAGGGTCGCCGAGAAGGAACATGAAAAAATCGCAAGATACCAGGACTTAAAAATCGAAATTCAACGACTATGGCACAAACCAGCAGTGGTAATTCCAGTGGTAATTGGCACACTGGGTGCTATTCCAAAAGCACTGAAATTACATTTAAAACAGTTAAAAATTGACAAAATCACCATCAGTCAAATGCAAAAAGCCGCACTGCTTGGATCTGCACGCATATTACGAAAATACGTTACGACGTCCTAGGCCCCTGGGTGGGGCCCGACTAGTAACCAATGCCAAATCCGGCGAAACAACTGGCCGCTGTGATACAATTGTACAATAATAATAATAATAATAATTCTTGTGGTATTTCCGTATACAAACCGACAAAATACTGGCGCATAATACACCAGACATCACACTGGTTGAGAAAAATAAGGTCACAATCATAGACATCGCAATACCAGGTGATAGCAGGGTCGCCGAGAAGGAACATGAAAAAATCGCAAAATACCAGGACTTAAAAATCAAAATTCAACGACTATGGCACAAACCAGCAGTGGTAATTCCAGTGGTAATTGGCATACTGGGTGCTATTCCAAAAGCACTGGAATTACATTTAAAACAATTAAAAATTGACAAAATCACCATCAGTCAAATGCAAAAAGCCATACTGCTTGGATCTGCATGCATATTACGAAAATATGTTACGACGTCCTAGGCCCCTGGGTGGGGCCCGACTAGTAACCAATGCCAAATCCGGTGAAACAACTGGCCTCTGTGATACAATTGTATAATAATAATAATATCTTTATATTATATTCAATATCATTCTATTATTCTTGTATTAATAGATTTCTATAATATCTTTCATTTCCATGTTTTTTTTATCCAGCCATTGATAAAATGAATCCATGTCTTATAAAATTGTTTGTCTTCTTGTTCTCTAATTTCAAATGTCAATTTACTCATTTCAGCACATTCCATTACTTTGTAGATAACTTCCTCCTGCATTGGTATTTTCTCATTTTTCCAATTTTTAGTAAATACAATTCTAGCTGCCGTTAATACATTTACAATCAAGAATTTCAATTCTCTATATGTTTCTGGTATAATTCCCAACAAAAAGATTTCTAGTTTAAAGTCTATATGTTTTTGTATCATCTTTTCCAACCTTTTCCAAGTGTGGATTTTAGTCCAATATCTTTTAGCTTCTATACAAGTCCACCATATATGATAATATAAACCCGGTATCTGATGACATTTCCAACACTTTTCCGATTTATTCTTGAACATTCTTGCTATTCTCGTCAGGGATAGGTGCCACCTGTAAAACACCTTATACAAATTTTCTTTATATGCTGTTGACATGGTCATTTTATAATTTTGCGACCACAATTTCCGCCAATTCTCTTAAGTCGATCCCACATCCAAAAAATTTTCCCCCAAGCAATCATGGATTCTTTAACTTGTTCTTCTTCTAACTTAACCTCTAATAAGTATCCATACAGTTTTTTAATTACCTTTTCATCGGTACCTATCAAAATTTTATCTAGCTCAGTCATTTTATCATGGATCTTTATCATATCTAGAATGTATTTGCGCATATGAAAACCAGTTCATCTTTATACCTTGCTGTTCCAAGTTCTTGCATCGATTTAAGTTCACCCTTTGCATTCAATATTTCACCATATCTAACTGTTTGTTCCTTTTTGTATGTTATTGAATATGAAAATGCTTCAATAGTTGATAACCAACGGAAACACAACGGTTCCTGCAATGTCTTATAAAATTCCACTGGCAATCCATCCGGACCTGGAGCTTACCATTGTTTTGTTTTTTAAGTGCTTCAGTTAACTCCATCATCGTTATATTGCCTTCTAACATTGTTTTAGTTTCTTTAGGTATCTGGGGCAAGTTCACTTTCTGTAAATACTGTTTAGCTCCTCCCTCTTCTATATTCTCTTGTTCATACAATTTCCCATAGTAATCTATAATTTTTTCTTCTCTTCATTTACATGACAAATTTGCTCTTGATCATCCATTAATTGCAGTACTTTTCTTGATTCTCTTTTTTCAATTAGTACGTTAACCATCTGCCTGATTTGTTTGCATTTTCAAAATAGTTCTGTTTAGCACCTCTAATTTTTTGTGCTAATTCCTCCTAAAAATGAACACAATTAAACATAAAATGGGATTAATGGAAAAATTAATCCCATTTTATGTTTAATCGTGTCCATTTTTATTTTGATGTCCTTTTTTTGTGGAGATTTCTGTAATTCTTTTTCAAGTCTCTTGTAGTCATCGTCTAGTACTTTGAAGGCTTGTCTTTTCTTTGTATTTCTTTTCCTTGTATAGTCTATTATCAAGCCTCTGGCATAGGCCTTCATTGTGTCCCAAAGATTCTGCGTTGATGTGTCTTCTTTTCTATTTTCTTTGAAAAAGAAAGCCAATTCTTTCTACATTTTACATACAAAGTCCTTCTCTTTTAATATAGTATTGTTTAATGTCCATCTAGATCTTCTCCTTTGTCATTTCCATTTGATTGTCATTGATTATGGTCTGCCCAGGTACTTGTTTCTATGTCAATTTCCTGTATGTTACAAATCAATTCCCATATCGTGTAACCCATATCGTATCTATTCTGGACCATGATGAATGTGTATTTGAATAGAAGGTATATTGTTTATTTGTGGGATTTCTTTCTCCCCATACATCTTTTAAGTCTATTTCATCAATCATTTTAAAGAAGGATTTTGGAAGAGTCTTTCTATTTAATTTAGTTATTTTTTGCGTTTTATAGTCCATGTTCTGGTCTACAATTCCATTAAAATCTCCCATCATATAAATATTGACATGGTCCAATTCAATTATTTTCATGTGTAGTTTTCTATAGAATTCGTTTTAATTGTCATTGGGAGCATAAATTGCTATTGAAAGTATTTTCTTATTATTGTCCATAATTTCCACCATCAAGATTCTTCCATCATCATCTGTATAAATTTGTTCTGCTGGAATTGTATTTTTAATGTAAAAGACCACTCCTCTTTTCTTACATCTTGCCAATGCAGTAAATATTTTCCCTAACTTTGGCTGAACCAATATTTGTTCATGTTGCTTTTGGATATGTACTTCTTGTAAGCAGATTATGTCCAATTTTAGTTTCTCTAATTTATGAAATGTTTTCCTTCTTTTCATAGCTGAATTAAGTCCATTTATATTGATTGCAATCAATTTTTTTCTCTTCCATGTTTGTTTCTTATAAGTAGGATTTATTGCTCTAGTAGATCTCGGTTCACGTTGTTCTCTGATGTCAATGCCGCCAACTGCTCCTTTCTCAGTCTCAACTGTGCACTCCTCTTGGAATTCAATTAGTGATTCTTCTTTTCCTGTCACCTCATCATTCCTTTTCAAATGTTCTGCATAAAATAGTTCTGCTTTCTCAGTTGAATCTATTCTGTAACTTTGTCCTTGCCATGCAAACATAAGACCTTCTGGTATCAGCCATCTGTAATTAACACCTTTTTTAAGTAGGATTTTAGTCAAGAATTGGTATTCTCATCTCTCTCACTCTTCTTGGTATTTGTTTCAAAACTACAATTTCCTTGCCTTTATATTCCAGTTTCTTGTCTCTTGCCTTTTGTAGTATTTGTGTCTTAATTGCTTTCTTAGTAAATCTTATATGAACTTCTCTAGGGAGACCGTTTCTCGCTGCATATCTTGTATAGACTCGAAACACCTTATCTATACCGTCTATCATCTTCTCTTTGGTTATCTCCAGGGCATCTGCCAGAATTTCTATCATTATTTCTGCGAAATTTTCTCCCTTCAATGTTTTGGAATCTGAGATAAAATTCTGATCGATCATTCTCCCATTCCAGTATTCCACTGTTGCCTTTTTCCACCACATTCAATCAGCTGTCAATATCTCCAATTTTCTTATTTCTTTGTTCATCTTTTTCTTCAATTTTTTGAAGTCTTTCCTCATATTTTATCATTTGGTGAATACTCTCAATTTTTTCATCTGTTTTCTCTGTTTTTTGTTCAATGCTCTCTGCTCTTTGTTCTATCGTTTCTATTCTTTTCTCAATATTTTCTGTTTTCATTTGTATTTTTTGTATTCCTTGCATAATCATCTGAAGTGTCACTTCCTTATCCTTGTCCTTTTCCTGTTGCAATATTGTTTGTATTGATCTTTGTCCTCCCAATGGTGAAGAAGAGGAAGTTGGTATTGTAGAGCCAATCTTCGATATTTTTTTACTCATTTTCAAAGAATTGATCTAGTTGAGAAGTACAAAATTTCCAATTCTTCTGTCAGTTATAATCCCAAGTAACCATAGAACAAGAAAAGAGGAGGAAAAGAGAGAGAGAGAGAAAAACAAAAAAGAAAACAAAATCCAGTGGAAAAAATGAAAAGGGGAAAAAAGAAAATAAGTGTCTATATATACATCCAAAAAAATAGGAAGGAAAAGGCAAAAAGGGAACACTTCTTTAAAAAAAGAAGAAAGAAAAGAGCCAAGCTAGGAAAGAAAAGAGCCAAGCTTCTTTGCAGCAAGCCTCAAACAGCTGGCAATGGCTAAATGAGAGGGAAAGTAAGGGAGTGGGGAAAAATGACAAGGTTAAAACACTGCCACTATGTAAGATCCAAACTCTTATGTTGAATTTAGATAAATTTGACAGTTCTCTCTTCAAGGTCACAACAGACTTCTTTCTTCCGTTTCCAGCCTTTCTTTCAAGCCCAAGCTCCACATGCTAATAGTATCCCAAAGGAGAACCTGAATAAACAATTCTCCATGCTCATTCCACTATCATTTCATAAACAAATTCAAAGTCCTTGAAGTATAACGCCGGGTCTTAATTTTCCTCTAAACACTCATACATGAAAAAACAAAACAATATTTCCATTCCTCTTCAGTGGCAGTGTTCTCTTTCACTTTCCCTTACTTCCCTTATTCTCAAAAAATAAAAATAAAAATAGAAAAGAAAGTTCAAAAACGATGTATGGTTAACACATTGTAAGCAATAAATAGTAGGAAAAATTATCTATGACAGTGGAAATTGTTATGTAAGTTATTTAAAAAGTAAAAGACAAAGAAAGAGAAAAAAAACCCAGTCCAGTTTAAAAATAAAAGACGTTTGTAGAAATCCAGCCAAATTCCAGCAATAAAAAAGTGGGGGGGGGGACTCTCAACCTGACTTTGGTTTAATTTCACCACTTATCCACTTCAGTCTTCAATTTTAATTTTAGTCTGTTAGGGTGTTCTCTCAAATAATAGTGAATAAAAGTCCTCTCCCCAAAATGACACACTTTCTCCTATTCTTGGAGCTGTCCGCAGCAGCTTTAATGGCTGCCTTGTAGTCGCTGGAAAGAAAGGCCTTTCCTGGATCAACCAGGGACTTTGCGATGTCCCTGGGATCGGCAGGATGTGCCCTTCACTATCACCATCTCTACGGGATGGTTTAGGTCCAAAAGGACCGTCCAGCAGGAGAGATATCGACAGCGATCTCAGAGTTACAAAATCGCACATCGTGTCGCTTCAGCGTCAGACCCCTCCCTTGGGTCTTTTATTCCCTCGATTTGCCTATGCAGTCTAAATTTCCCTCCCAATTCTACCTTTTCCCACTAATTCCAAAACTAACCATTCCACCTCCTATGTCTTTTCCCCAGTTCTCTTTTGTTTCTCCCATTCCCTTTTAAAATCTTTTACATTATTTCCCTCCTTTTTTAGTTCCTTAATCACTGTTCATTTTGAAAACATCTCCTCCTTGTTATCTTCTTTCTCTCTACAGTCCCCTCTGTTTCTTCTGGTAGCTCCATTCTTTCTTCCTTGTTCTGATCATTGTCTGTTATTCTTTGCATTAAATTTCCCAATTTTTGGTCTATACGATCAGATATTTTCTCAATGCTTTGAAAAAGCTCCATTCTGTTTAAGTTCTCCTCACTTCATTAATTCAGAAAGTCAAACTTCCAAGTCACAATTTTAAATGTCTAATCAGTAGTAAGTCCAAAGAGTTTGAGTTCACCAGGAAGTTATCCAGGCCTCTTCAAATTACCTTATATGTTCAATAATATTCAATGATGTTCAGGGGCTCTTAACTGAAGTCCTTAGTTAATAATCAGATCTCTAGTGGTCTTAGGATAGGTCTGTATTTAACAGATATTTACAGTTGTTTTTTTGAATAGTGATTTCCAAGTTTGCATATTTCCCTTTTCGTCAGCAGATGGCGTTCGTGCTTTTAAAATGCACTAAATACCACTCTTTTAACTTTGAGGAACCAAGTTTCTATTTATTATTTAAAAAGCAGATTTTTTTTCCTTCTTCAATTTTCTGGTATTTTTCCTATGTGCCCATTCGCAACTTCAGTAAATAGCTTTAAAGATGCTTCTCTCTTGGATTTCTCGGGTCAACTTCCAATAAAAAATATTTTCTCACCCAGCTCACACTCCATTCACTTTCTCCTCTCCAGCACAGGCTTGGGTCTTCAGGCTGTCTCCGGCTTCATGGCAGCCATTTTGACTACCGCTACTTCTCATTGTCAGATGAGGGAGCTTTCCCAGTCAGGGAGGAGAGATGCGGTTCTCCTTGACCTGCCAGGTGGTCCCATCTTACTTCACACACACACACACCCTTCAGGGGGGATGTGGTCCGAAATAGGACCCTCTGACAGGGAGAGGTTGGAGCTGACTGCAGAGCTTGCAGATCAGGCTACCGGGCACCGGAAATACAAGCGGAATTCCCAGGGACTGCGTCCTTAATAGGAGGCATCAATTAGTTGTGTACCAGAATCATCTTTTCATAACTCATCTAGAGCAAAGGACAGGTCATGGACCTAAGGAAGTTTTTCCTGGATTTTAGTCTCTGCTGAGCTGGTTGTAGACCAGACTGATAAGGCTGCCCTATCTCATAATTTTTTTGAGCTGGTCATCCTTTTTTGGAGTCTCCTTCAGCCAATCCTTTGTCCATGATGTAAGGCCTCTGGTTGATAAGGACGTTTTCCGGCATCACCAAGAAGGGATGAGGAGGCCCGGCGTGGCCTGCCCTGCCCTTGCTTCTATATCTGTCTAGTAGCACGGCTGAGGAACAAGAGAAGGGCTTAATGGGGAAATTAAGCACCACCAGAAATGCTCATTTGGAGACCAAACGGCCCATTGAGCAAACTCGGTCGAAAGCACATCAGCTTCTTCTCCCCCATATTCCTCGTCCATCATCTGCACACAGAGTTCACCGAGAAAAGTCCAGAGAAGTTCTGGAAGGAGACTTGTGGGTCCCATTTCCCTACTCTGGAAGGCGGGAAGGAACGGACACCCTCAAGAGCAGAGGCATTGCCTGGACGGCACCATGTGGATCAAGGGATCTCCTGGCAAGGAAGGGAGGGTCTATGCTAACTCTCTTTTTTGTTTAGTGACTGTTTGAAGTTACAATGTTATTGAAAAAAATGACTTATGACCGTTTTTTCACATTTACGACCATTGCAGTATCCCCATGGTCACATTATCAAAATTCACACACTTGACAACTGACTCATATTTATGACGGTCGCTGTGTCCCGAGTCACATGATTCCCTTTTGCAACCTTCTGACAGGCAAAGTCAATGGGAAGGCCAGATTCCCTTAACAACAGTCTGACTAATGTAACAACTGTGGCAAGAAAGGTCATGAAATAGGGCAAAACTCACTCAACAACTGTCTCACTTAGCAACAGAGATTTTGGGCTCAATTGTCCCATAGGTCGAAGACTAATGTATTTAAAAACAAAGTCTAGTGTATTATTCACATTTTAATCATCTTGTGGTTTAAAGTTCCCTAAACTGTCAATTTAGGGAAGAAACTTGGAGGGGAGGAAGAAGCTTCATTGTTGCTGGTTGCTTGGCTTGCATTTTGGAAAGATCTGTGATGAATCTGAAAGATGGGCGTTTTGTTGCACAGCTTATGAACAGTGCCGAATGTCTGTCTTGGGGGAAAGATGGAAATTAAACAAGGAACTCAGAACAAGTTCCTCAATGCTGTTTTGAAAACAGCAAAACTGCCACTTTCATATCACTTAATAAAGAGAGTAAGTTGGTATTGCTGGGTCTCTTAAACAGTTGAAGTCATTAAAAGGCAGCCTCACATGTCAAGAGCGATACACCTGAGAGATTGTTGTCATCCTGGATTGGCAGGAGAAATATTTTACCTTCTGGAAAGAAAATTAGAGAGCGCCAAATTAACTACTCACATCTCAGCTGTCATCTCCCTTTTCCAAGTGTCAGTTTATGAGTCTGATAAATGTCAAATGTTCCATTTCACTGTCTTCTAATGAGGCTCTTCTCTGTATATTCCAATATAATAACTCTTTCGGTGCTTTATTCAAAGATTACTTCATTCACTCTGTTTGTGTTTTTCTTATCAAAATTTATTTTAAGATAGTGAAGGTCTTTCGGTATATATTATCCTGGTGGATTTATTTTATGTCGTAACTCCCAAAAAGAGAGTGGAAAGAATTTATAGCTAGTCCTCCTTAATAAACACTTATTCAGCAATCCTTCAAAGTTACACATCACTGAACATGCGTTACTTACAGCTCAGTTCTCGTAGCCGCAGCCAGTGTGATGTCACGTGATCCTAACTGAATCCCGTGATTGGGATTTGCAATCTTCCCAGCCAGCTTCTGACAAGCAATGTCAGTGGGGAAGCCAGCAGGAAGACGGAAGTCATTGTCATGAAATACTCACTTAATAAACTAGGGTGATTCGCTTAATGGGGGCAAATGAGACAGGGACCCAGGTATATGACATCACGCTTTATGACCATGTTGCTTAGCAACAGATTTTTCGGTCCTGTTTACTGCCGTTGAATGAGGATGAGCTGCACTTTGCTAAAAAGAATTAGTTTTCCGATCTTTTCAGGATTAGATTTAAAGACTGTCCAGCCTCACTTTTCTGGTTTTACTTCACCTTCCGCTTGCTCTGGGAGTTTTGAAGGATAAATATGTAATACCATGAAGCCATTTTGGCATAAATATTCATCCCACGAAACTGGTAATATATACAGGCAACCTTCCTCTTCTCCCCCACCCCTCTGTGCTGTGTGCTCCTTGAGTCTTCTAAAACTCCACCTGCACCTACCTGCCCTTTCCTCCCAGATTTTGAAAAGCTCTGTTCACGTTGCCCTTGGATTTTAACATTCAGCATAGCCAAAGGAAGGATGTGTAAGTATTACATTATTAATAATTATTAAAGTAAATGTAGGCTTAGAATAGGACAGAGTAGAGTTGGAAGGTCTTCTAGTCCAACCCCCTGCTCAAGCAGCAAAATCTATATCATCTCAGACAAGTGGCTGTCCAGTCTCTTCTTAAAAACCTCCCGTGATGAATATCTGAAGGCAAGCTGTTCCACTGGTTAATTGTCCTCACTATCATAAAGCTTCTCCTTAATTCAAGGTTGCTTCTCTCTTTGATTAGTTTCCAACCATTATTTTTTGTCCTGACCTCTGGTGCTTTGGAGAATAATTTGATCACTTCTTTGGGGCAGCCCCTCAAATACAGGAATACTGCTATCATGTCACCTGCAATTCTTCTTTTCTCTAGACTAGCCAGACTCAAAACATGCAGCTATTCTTCATATGGTTTAGTCTCCATGACTTTTATCATCTTAGTTGCTCTTCTCTGAACTTACTAGGGTTTTGCTTGTCCTAGCCCTGGTCACTTAGGTTTTGAGCAGAGGGGTTTGGGTGTGGATATTTGGTGGGAAGGTCAGGTATTCTCCATCCTGTTCCCCAAATTTGCTTTAGCCTCACCAGTGACTTAAGGGTGGAACTGGGCTAAACTCCCAGGAACTGCTTTGTTTAGTTAGGCTTGATAAAATTCACCCAAATTGTGAGAGGCAAACAACATTGTGTAAACAAGGAACTTTTCCTGAGTCATACCATTTATTTTAAAAATGAGAGTTTTAAAAAATGGGCTTGTCAGTTTTCTGTCATCTTTTAAGAAAGGAAGATAGATGCACGCCTGCAATTTGCTTTGTGTCAAGTTATTTGCTCAAAAGTTGTATTATGACACAGCAGGCCTTTTGTGTGGACAAAGGCACTCCCTAACCTTTTTATTGCCAAATAATTTGCTTAGATCACAAAAATAATAACAGGGTTGGGGTTGGGGTCTAATTTGCTACATTTTCTTCATACCCATTGCCAACATTGTATTTTTTTGCTGTTTTAATTCCTCTCAGCCTTCAAGGTGGTTGAGGGAATGGATGGCGTAAAAGTATCAAGAAACAAACTAACTGGTGTTGTGGTCCACCGCAGCCCACAGAGCTGGTAGTGAGGAGGTTGGGGAGGAACATGGGCCAATCCTGGAGTCTGGGGAAGGCTCTGAGGAGGGTTCTGCGTCAGAAGCAGAAAGGGAGCCAGGGCAGTTATGTGCTGCTTCCGGACTCTGACATCAGTAAGGCAAACAAACAGTGTGAGCCTGTTCCCAGTGTATGCATGCGCAAAACTGCCAGACGGCAAGAACAATTAAGGAAAAAAGGGCAACTTAGGAGTAAGGCTTGGAGATGATTGGCCCTTCCCATAAGACATAAAAGGGGAGCAACCGGACGTGAGCCTTTGAAGGAAGCAATTAGTTCATATAGTCGGTTCAAGCTCTGAGAAGTCCTGTTTGACTCTGTGCTATGTTTGGCCTTGCAAAACTAATTGGCAATTAGGTCTCTGGCAGCGTTTCAAGGGAGATGAAGTTGGGTGCTTATGAACATTACCCTAAAATACTGTGTCAACTTGATACGGGCTGTGAATGACCATAATTCACAGCCTTCTAAATAAAAGAGGGTTTTTGGGACTAAGCTTGTGATTTATGCTTTCTCAGGAAGCCTAGGTCAGAACACTAACCTAAAGAAATGGGCTACAGTACACAAACTATTTATTTGTTTCTTTTATTAAATTCATTTGTTGCCTGATTCCCATTGAGCAGACTAATCTGAACAGGTGAGCTGGGGGCTTGTTCTGTTAATGGTTAGCCAGTTCTCTTCCCAATGGCTCTTTGATAGGCCTGGGAAGCTCTGTGCCTTCCTCAAAAGGAATTAAGAGGTCCACAACAGCTGAAACAATCAGCTTAAAGGTGGTTCAAGGTCATTGTGGTATTTTTGGTGTTTGTGGTATCCAAGTATTTTTGGATTTAAAAAAAAGGATCGTGGCAGATCCATTTTCTAAAACGCCTCTGAGAAGACCACGGTTCATTAGAGAAGTTCAAGCATGATTGAGAAGGAGAGCTGAATCTCTGCCTCCAGACAGAAGTCCTCTTGGTAGGTTATGATGGATTTGGCCAAGACAGAAGACTTCACTGTTTTTCAGGAATGCAACCCAAAATAGGGATAAGAATAGCAGTAAAGGCTAGCAATGGGGGCCCTGTCACAGCCATAGGAAGTTGCTAAACGGCTTTGGAAGAACCCCCCCCCCCACACACACTTGGAATATTGCATCCAGTTTGGGTCACCATATTATAAAAAAGACATTGAGACTCTGGAAAGACTGCAGGGAAAAGCAACAAGGATGATTAAGAGACTGAAAGTTAAAGCCTGGAGAACAGTTGCAGGTTTGGGTTTGGCCAGCCTAGAGAAAAGGACTAGGGGAGACATGATAGCAGTCTTCCAGTATTTGAGGGCTGCCACAAAGAAGAGGGGGTCAACCTATTCTCCAAAGCACCAGAAGGCAGGACAAGAAGCAACAGATGGAAACTAATCAAGGACAGAAGCAACCTTTTGCTTGAAAGAAAGGCCAGATGAAAAGGAAGACAGGAATAATTAAACATAATTGTATTCTAGTTCAAAGAAGTGATGTCTGGACACTCTCAGACATTCATGTATTCTGAGCACTTCAGGATTGTATCAACAAAATTGCATTTATTTCTGGGCTAATAAAGAGTTTGCCAGTTCGTGCAGTTGTTTATTGCTAATGAAACCCCACGGGTTTTTTTTTTTAATTGCTTGAAAAGGAGCAGGGTAGAGGCAGCACAGTTCAGTCTTTGGTGCTTTGGGTCTATTTATTCTCTGTATCAAGAAAAGAGAGAAGAGCTGACAGATGGAACAGAGCCCAGTGCCAGAATCTGTCATCAGGTGAGGGAGGTTATGGGATGCGTGGCAGTCAGAAAAAGCCTCGCATGTCAGTTTCAAACGAAGCAGGCTAGCAGCACCATCCAGATCTGCCAGTCTTCTGGATGCTTAAGGTCAAATGTCGCCTTTTGAATCAATTTTACATGCACTGGTTTGATGTCACTTCCTAAAATCCAAGTTCAACCTGTGACACTTCACACACATCGCAATTTGGAAATTCAGAGCACGTGGGAAGAAAAAGTGAGGAGGATGACATTGGACGGCCCTCAATTTGTGAAACTTCCAAAGATACGGTCGCAATAGGTGGCCATCGATTGAGAAATGAAAAAATGGAAACCTTTGAACTCCTTTAGAAACTTTTCAAAATTTAGCTCATCGATTCACATGGGTGTTAAATACTTCAGAGATTCCCTTGTAGAAACTTAAGGATCTGGATCTGATTACAGGTGGCCCTTGACCTACGACCAAATTTCTGAGCCCAAAATTTCTGCCTCTAAGCGAAACAGTTGTTAAGTGAGCTTTGCCTCATTTACAGCCTTTCTTGCCTTTCTTGTTGAGTGAATCATTGCAGTTGGTGACATGGTGGTTAGGGGGATCTGACTTCCCCCTTGGATTTGGCTTGTCTCAATCTCTCTTTAAAATGTTCAATTCTGGACTTCATCTTTGCGCTCCGGTTGTCTCAGTCTGTCTTTTTCCCCCTTTACAGGACAGGCTCATAACCCTCTGCTTTAAACTACTTTCAAACAGATTCAGTGGGCCATTTCTACAAGGGTTTTTAAATATTACTTTCCCACCCAACTGGCAATGGGTACATGACTCAAATAGATGGGAGAATCAGAAACAGGTAGTCCTTGAACCCAATTTCTGCCTCTAAGTGAGACAGTTGTTCAGTGAGCTTTGCCCCGTTTTACCTCCTTCTTTGCCACCATTGTTAAATGAATCCCTGCACTTCTTAAGTTAGTGACGGGTCCCGTGAAGTGAATCTGGCTTCCACATGGATGTGTCCTACCAGAAAGCTGCAAAAGGGGATCCCATGAGTGCAAGACACTGTGACCGTCATAAGTATGAGTCGGCTGCTGAGTGTCTGAGTTTTGATTGTGTGCCCGTCGGGTGTAGGGGATTGTCAGATTTGGAAGCCATATTAACACCGGATGCTTCCACACTGCCACATTCTTCTGGAGAGGGGATTTAGTAGATGGAACATAGTTAGATAAAATAGCATTCTTCCTTTCGGTCAAGCTCAGGGTATTCCTGCATCTGGAGGAGGAGTGGTTGGAGTGATGTCTGGAGTTGGGACAGATGGGGAGTGGACCATGTGATGAACAGATGGATGCAGGGGATGGGTTTGGACTTCTGACTTACTGAGGGAAAGGCCGGAATTCTCAGATTTGGGTTTTCCCAGATATGCCTTTATACCTACTCTAATAAATGGGAGCTTGGAGAAAATGCCTCTCTCAGAGTTTCATTGGAGTTGGAGTTTTCCGGAACGCTGCCAGGGATGCTGCAATAGTCATAAGTGTGAAAAACAGTCCCAAGTCATTTTTTTTCTGCTAATGTTGTAACCAAACGAAGAGTTATAAGTTGAGGGCTGCCTGTAATTAGAATAGAATAGCAAAGTTGGAAGGTACCGTGGAGGTCTTCTAGTCCAACCCCCTGCCTAGGCAGGAAACCCTACACAACCTCAGACAAATGGTTATCCAACCTCTTCTTTAAAACCTCCAGTGTTGGAGCATTCACAACTTCTGAAGGCAACTTGTTCCACTGATTAATTGTTCTAACTGTCAGGAAATTTCTCCTCAGTTCTAAGTTGCTTCTCTCCTTGATTAATTTCTACCCATTGGTTCTTGTTCTACCCTCAGGTGCTTTGGAGAATAGTTTGGCTCCCTCCCTTCAGCTGGATGGAGGGATTCCTTGAAAAACATCAATTACCTTATTTTTTTGTGCATCCAGAGATCAGGGTTGTTGTTGTTGTTGTTGTTTTTGAAAAAGAGGTCTCCCAAATCACCTTAAAACACACTAAGCAGAGATTTGGTTCCCTCAGATCCTGATGTCAGAATTTCTCCTTCTGTTTTTACTCCAGGTGCTGGAAGACGCTGAGGCCCAGCATCTTTTTCAGTCCATTCTGCCTGACATGGTGAAGCTGGCGCTCTCTCTGCCCACCATCTGCACCCAGGTGAGTCTGCATGTTTGAGGGGTCTTCTCTAGAGAGGGGACAGGACAGGACAGAATGGGGGATGGGATGTGGGATGGGATGGACAGGAACGCAGAATAGAATAAAACAGAATAATAAAGTTGGAAGGACCTTGGAGGTCTTCTAGTCCACCCCCAGCTCAGGCAGGAAACCCTATACCATTTCAGGCAGGTGAATGTCCAATTCCTTCTTAAAAACTTCCATTGTTGGAGAATTCACGACTTCTGAAGGAAAGTCGTTCTATTGATTAATTGTTCTAACTGTCAGGAAATTTCTCCTTAGTTCCAGGTTGCTTCTCTCCTTCATTAGTTTCCACCCATTGCTTCTTATCTTGCCTTTGGAGAATAGCTTGGCCCTCTTTCCTTTGTGGCAGCCCCTCAAATACCTGCTATCATGTCACCCCCAGTGCTTCTTTTCACTACTTCAGCCAAACTCAACTCCAGCAACCATTCTTTATATGTTTTAGCCTCCAGGCCACTAATCATCTAATCATTGATTTGCTGTAAAGGTAGTTCTCGACATACAGCCATAATGGAACCTATTTATTACAGTTATCCAGGTAGTCCTTGACTTATGATCACGATGGAGCCCAAAATTTCTGTGTTTAAGTGAGTGTTGCCCCATTTTACGACCATTGTTGCCACAGTTGCTAAGTGAATCACTGAGTTTGTAAAGTTAGTAACTCCGTTATTAAGGGAATCTGGCTTCCCCGCTAACTTTGCATGTCAGAGGATTCCAAAAGGGGATCACGTGACTCCAGGACACTGCAACCATCATAAATATGAGTCAGAGTCCCAGTAAGCAAATAATCCTTTCTCTTGAATTTAGAAAAGATAATTTTTAACGAAGAATGCCCTCACATTTTGAGAATCTGCATATCCTCCAGAATTCCGTGGTTTACCCTGTTCTTAACAGTTACTTCTGTTTGCAAGTTTTAAACAGTTTCTTCTTAAGGAGATGCACACAAAAAACCTGACCTCAGGATATCTCCTATTTGGGGGCTGCTGGCTGTATATTTTGTTGAGGTTAAACATGTTTGTAAAGCAACCAGACAATCAGGATGTTTCGGTGGAAGCTCCTCAGTTTGCCATTTATTTTTTTCTTGAACCGTAATTTTCTTTCCCATTTAAAGAAGGCAATCAACCTAAGGAGCATGTCAGTCCTTCCAATGTAGTTGTGTTGTTTGGTGTCTCATCACGGCGCCTTGTCTCACAGCTGTTGCGATGTGATTGCCTGTGATTGCCCTTTGCTGAACGGCATGAGAGCCAGCCTGCTAAGCACAATTAATGCCATCCCTTCCGGCTTTCTTTTTCCTTCCCGGCTCCTTCACCTTCCCCCTCTTCCCCCTGTCTTTTTTTCAAGACCCCGATGTTCTGTTTGTCTTCTTGTTGTTATTGATTGAAGTCTGCAGTTTGTCAAACAAGGCTCTTGTCCCAATCAGCCTGGATAAACAACTCTTGACTTCGGGGCGATGCTGATTTCAGGAGCTCCCCGAGCCTCTAAATTAGCAAGCGCCATTTTGTTCTCCTGGCTTCTTGTGGGTGCTTTCTCTTCCAGATCTCTCAAGTGAGGATGTCTTGTCTTCATTTCCAAAAGCGGACTGGACTTGGTTTCTTTTTGTTTTTTCCTTGCAAATGTTTTGCCTTTCATCCGAGACCCTCCCAAGACCCTTCTTGTTTTATTTCTCTTTTAGCCGATCCCTCTTCTAAAGCAGAAAATGAACCACGCAGTCACTCTGTCCCAGGAGCAGGCAGCCACTCTCCTAGCCAACGCCTTCTTCTGTACCTTCCCTCGGCGCAATGCCAAGATGAAGTCAGAGTATTCGAGCTACCCGGACATTAACTTCAACAGGTAGAGTGCCCCTCCCTGCCTCAGAACACACGCCAGGGCCTCCCCTGACTGGAACGGTCTGCATGGGGCCTCATGGCTTCCTCTGGTTACAGGGGGTCCTCGAGTTATCAGATCATACATTTAGTGACAGCGTGGGGGCGGGGGGGGGGACTTGAGACCATTTTTTGTACCAGGGTCATGGTCATGGCAACTGGCATGTACTTAGGATGGTTGCGGTGTCCAAGGGTCAAGCGATCCCCTCTAAGAATCTTCTGACCTTGGGAAAGCCAGATTTGCTTAGCAACCGTGTTAATGATATGATAACTGCGTCCAGGAAAGGTTGCAGAATAGGGCAAAACTGACTTAACTGTCTTGCTTAGCAGTGGAAATGTTGGGCTTAATTGTGGTTGTAAATCAAGGATTTCCTGTAGTCTCCAGAATATCTCATTATAGAAGTCGTTTTGCAGAAGTTCATTCAGGAAGTAGGAGGAATTAGATTTGGATCCGAATTGCTTTTTTTATTTATTTGGTCCTGATGTTGTCTTCCTGAGATAAATAGGAGCATCTAAGGGCATTTCTGAAGGGGTAGAAACACCGTGGATTTAGATTGCATTTTGTATTTATTGCACAGCTTGCCGCAACACAGTTACTCATTTTTTTAAACATCTCAATTGTGGGTTGAAATTATATTCTATCTCAGAAAAAGTTGAACTTGTCTTGGATATCTTTGTACTTGATATCTTTGAGAATATGGCCTTCTAAATCAGTTAATTACCTGAGCTAGCCATTTGACTGCTAATCTTTTTGGAACAGAAAAAAAAAGAACGAATTTAATATACACTTGTCCCAAAGGTGCCTTTTTCAAGAGGCTTTGCTTTTCTTTGAAGACATTTCACTTGTCATCCAAGAAGCTTCTTTAGCTTTGATTGGATGATGGGGAACTGAGAAGCGAAACATCTTCTCCCTCTTGAAGAAGGGACAGCCATGACCTGGATGACTTGAGAATCTCCACTGACATTTAATGTACACTTTGCTTGGGAAGCTTAAACCTTTCACATTTGTTTGTTTTTTACTTGGAGACTCAGCTGTTGTCAAAATAATTTTAAAATCTATGGTGTAAGAGTCATTTTAGGCAATAAAATAGCAACTTCAAATGGTGTACCTGTTCGGTAAAAAGCAGTAGGTCTGATGACAGGGCTATCCATCTGTCTTATCAAAATAAGAGACGCTGGCTACAAAAGGTTAAAAATGTTACATATTTTATTTTCCTTAAACCAAAGGTGCTTCCGTCACCCTTCTTATCTGCTGTTGACAACAACTGATCAGGAGGATTTAAAAAAAAGAAAGAAACCCTTAAGTTCTTAGCCCGACTGAATTTTATGTAGCGGATTATTTTGACTTCATTTACTGCAAAGCTTCTGGAGAGCCAGGTGGGGATTTCGGAGATTGTGTTATAGATGTTTATTTGGTTTGTGGTTCTCCAAAATTTCTCTTGGGTCGAGAGTCCCTGCAGCATTTTCAACTAAGGGGCAACATTCAGGGTTTTTGAGAGGGCTGCTAAAACAGCCACCCTCTGTGAGACTTGCACATTCGCACAACAATTGCGAAGCATGCAAAAATGCAAATCTGTGTCACTTGGTGAATTGGTGATATTAGCTCTGTGACACACAACAGATATTTCTGCCAAGCTAAGATTTTGGATGCTCGGCAGAAAGACCTGCAAAGCAGACCAAAAGCACACTATACAGAATGGCGCAGCCTTAGGAAACACACAAGGCGAATCCAAGCCCAGCGCAGCTGATGCTGAACCAAGGGAGCAGGGATGCCGATCGGCTGATCATACCCTGCGCTTTTCCCCCCACTGATGGACTCCGACTCAGATTCCTTCTGCTGTAGCTCCTCTTTCCTAATGGGTTCTGCCGTCTGGGAAAGACCTACGGAGGGCTCCCCTGCTGATGGAACTGGAGCCAGAAGCATCCCTGGAGGAAGGACCCTGGAGGGCTATTGGTCTTTAAAATAACTTGAAAATGCAAGGGTGACGAGGAGAGGACCTGTTGGGGCCCCAACAGGTTTTGATGAGTCTCCCCTAAACATTTGTTAGGGGATATAGCCGCAGACATAGTTTAGTGTCAAAGGTCACTTCCTTGGATTGGCAGCTCACTTTGATTTCCCCTTGCAATAGATGTCCCATATCCTCCCTCCCTCCCTCCTTTCCCATAACTCATTGCTCATGAAGAATGAAGTCATCTTTTTAAGAAGAATCCTTACTCAGTGTAGCCTCAGAGCTACTGGCTTCTCACGTCCCCATAAAGAACATTGTGTTCATATTTGAGAAACAAGGGACAGCTCTAAATGAAAAATATTATGCAGGGACGAATCTTTGATTGAAGTGTGTTGTTCCTTTGATTAAAGCTAGAAGACGAAGCCGTGGTGAACCCTGTCCTCTCCTGAATGCCAGCAAAGAAAGCTTGTGAACTTTTTTTAAAAAAAATCAAGACAAGGGCAAAGTATGCTAGTTAAGATACATGAACTGCAAGGAAATGATTCTGCTGCACATTATGTTTATGCAGGGGAGTGGAAATCTGATTTTGCAGTAATGCAATTGTCTTTTACCATAAGCATCAATTGGATAACTTTAATGACCCTCAATTTTTTCATCTATTTGAGCTAATCCACTTAGGAAAGAGAGCCCCATATCGTATGTATGAAAACTGCCTCTGGTCACCTCCTACAAATGAGTTCATTTCCAATACCTGAATATTTTCTGGAAGTTGGTTTAAAAAACTAGCTTGTTTATGAATTCCATATATTATTTCCCCATGGAAAATTTAAAACCACCACAACAGCAACATTTCCTTGTTGAGTTCTTGTGCAGTTTTGAGACCAACAATACTTTGGGATACGTTTGGGAAGGTGTCAGGGGGCCCCTTTCAGACTGTGTCCATAAGGCGTTTTACACAGCTACCGTAATCATCCATCCATCCATCCTTTTTTTAAACACTAAAAATATTGATTCTGCCACCTTTATGATGGAAATTCTCCATAAATATTCAAGCCACAAAAATAAGCTGGCTTTTTGAGGGATAGTGAAAGGCCGATAGTTTTGGGGGAAATTGAAATATATCCAATATTCATTTTGGAACCAAACATTGCTAAGTTAAGATGGTACAACATGGACTTTGTTTGACTTGCAGTTTAATTGTGTTTGATGCCTTTAAATAGGATTTAGTCAGAGACTCCATTTGATTGTTCGACTGCCTTCAAAAGTTTCATTTCGCTTTCTTTTGTGCTGCCAAGGGAAGTCTTGTCCAGCAGATCCACTGACCTCTCAATAGAGACACACAGGCCTATAAACAAATGCAACACTGAATCATGGGGAGAAAAGATTGAGGCCCATCCCAGTAGCTTTGGCCTTTGGGTGGAAACTCAGGGCACTCTGAAATGTTGACTAAAAGCTTCCCTGCTAGAAATTAATAGAACATCAGGAGAGTTAAATATAGCAGTGTATGTAAAGACCTTGAATTAACTGTATTCATTTTCAAAGTCAAAATCTATCCTCCCTCCCTCCTTCCTTCCCTCCTTCCTTCCCATCCTCTCTTTCTTTTTTCTTCTATTTACAAAGTTTGTAATGGTTCCACTTTCTACAGGAACAAAAAAAAAGAGCCAGAAAAGTAATACTTGTTGGGTAGATGATACCATAGAGGAAAGGGACATGTGATTTTGTCACAAGTGCAAAAAATAATTCACCTTGAGATCAAGTAGTAGTTGTTGTTTTTTGTTGGGTAGAGTTGATGTTACACTTGATATTTGGTTGACTGCAATAAAGATGGAAAGAAATTGTCTGTGAGGTGAAATGGTTGAAATGTGTTCGTTTACTCATAAGCCAGGGGATTCCTAAACCTCCAAGCTATTTTCTATGTAAATAAAGAAAATGAAACTCATTTGCTTAATTAAAAAGACTCACAGCCATAACCAAGAATTTGTTTTCCATGGTACTTTGTGTTTGACATGGTTTGGAGGTGCTTGGAGACTTTTTTCATTAGAAAACTTAAATCTCACTTGAGGAAAATTCTCTTTTCCTAAAACTTTGAGGGAAAAAGTAAAATACAAACATTCTTTATATGCTCAGCTGACTAAAGTTCCCAATTCTCTATGAAAGATTCTGAAGATGTTTTGAGAAAATGAAAAAGTACTTACAATTGTGTAGCGGCAAAGCAAAATAGATTTTGTACGATTGGTATGGACACCTTTTAAATAAATTTAATATATGAAAAAAGGCAAACTGGAAAATAAAACTTTAATATGCGATTTTTAATCCTCTTAACTTTTTGAAGGGAAGAGCTCTGTTTTCCTTAAATTCTACTATACACACATTTTTTTCCTATAAAGGAGTAAGAATAATCTTAAACTATTGCAATTATTAAAACTGCTACAAATAAAAGTGTGTGACAAGGAACAACCTGTAGCAACCAGAATGAAGTAAAAAAAAGGAAAAGAAAAATACTTTTTTAAAATTCTTGAAGGAAAATTGTAAAATTGAAGTACCGTAAAGATACCCAAAGCCACCACTTTCCTTCCTGAGCAGACATTTTGTAGATTCAACCTGTCATCAGATGTTTATATCGAGACTTCCAAAAAAAGTGGATCGGAATATAATCCTGCTTTTAGACTGAATCTCTCCAGGTTTGCTAGGAAACAAAAAATGACGATTATGGTAACAACCCTTGCTTCATTGCCCTGTTAGCAGAAAACAAACAAAAAAACCACACACACACACACACACACACACACACACACACACACACACGATAACACTCAAATTGCATTATTGGTCAAATCTCAGATGCTGAATAATGGGAGTCAAAACTACAAGATCAAAACGATGAGTTTTGCCTTTTACTTATATTGCTTTATAATTAGGTCAACATCTAAAGAAATTCAGCCAGAATGTTCCATTAGCAAATGGATTATGTGAAGTCTGATCAACAAATTGCTTTCAAGTCTCTCCTGCAAATCTTTAGCTGAGCTAAATAAAAATGTAACGAGTAAGATGGGGCACCACCGAAGACCCAAGTGTTGCAGCATCCCTACTTCTCTCACAGTTCCACTGCCAGCAACATCTAAGTGCTACAGAAAACATCTGGGACATTTTAGCCTAAGAACAATCTCCTAAAACATGTGAGATGCACCACTGTGCCACTCCCTTGACTTTACTGGTGCTTTTCTTCCTAGTTCGTTCCATGCCTGTTGCTGTTCTGACCTAGGTTTCCTAATACAGTAAAAAGCACACGCTTAATCCCCCAAACCCTCTTTTTATTTCAAAGGCTGTGAATTATGTTCATTCACATCCTGTAATGAGCCCCAAATAGTTGGAAAGAGTCCTACAGTAGGCTGGCAAAGTCTTTTGGGATAAGGCTGATAAGCACCCATCTTTATCTTCCTTGAAACGCTGCCAAATACTTAATTGGCAATTAGCTTAGCACGGCCACATGGAGCAAAGAATCAAAACGGAGTTTCAGAAGGTAAACTGACCAGCATGAACCAAGTTGCTTCCTGCAAAGGCTCACATGCCTTTGCTCCTCCCTTACGTCCTATGGGAGGGGCCAATCACCTCCAAGCCTTACTCCTGAGTCGTCCCTTCTGTCTTAACTGTTCTTGCCTTCTGGCAGCTCTGTATATGAGCGCACTGGGAACAGTGGGAGCTTGTTCCTCTGCCTCGCTGCTGTCCAACTCTGGAGGCTCCAGAGGCAGCACATAACTCCCAGATGGCCCTCGCCATCTCTCTGATGCCAACACAGAGTCCTTGTCCGCACCTTCCCCAGACTCCAGGACTGGTCTATATTCCTCCCCAACTTCCTTGCTGTCCGACTCTTCTGGCAGCTTTGCAGGCTGCCAGCGGACCACAACAGTTCATGTTCCAGCCCAAATCAACAGAACAGAGGTTCATTAGTTGCTGTAGCATCCGCTGTGTGACCTTTTTGCTGAGGTGGTCAATTTCACCGCTGAGGCCTGGTTCTTCATAACTGAGAAGTTGAGCAATTTGCAACCATTCTGTTCACCTACAGAGGTGTCTCAATGACACCAATCCCACCAGGCCACAGAAGATCTACCAAAGGTCTATTTTGTAGGATAGACCTTATATTGACCTTATTATAAGTACTGCTACTTCATTCATCACAGTCTGATGCAACACCCATGTTAACAGGTTAACAGGTAGCAAACTCATTCTTTCCTACTTCACAGGCACCTGTACCTTCAGGTATAGACTTTAAGCAGCATCTCCAGCGAATTCCCAAGTTGACTCTAGATCTTCTCCCAGCTTAGGAATTTCCAGAGTTATGTGGATGTGTTCTTCACCATTACAACTGAAGTTAACCAACGAGTGAAAATGCTTCTCTATCTTGCCCTGGTTAGACTGCACCTGGAAAACTGTCCAGTTCTGGTCACCTCAATACAAAGGAAGACCGCTGAGAAGAATGTCAAGATAGTAAGGAACGTAGAGGCTAAATCCTATGAGGAGCAGTTATAGGAAGTTGGCATGTCTAGTTTAAAGAAGAGAAGGTTGGGGAGAGGCGTGATAGCAGCCTTCCAATGCATGAAGGGCTCTCACAGGGGAGACAGAGCAGACGCTTTCCTACCACCTGAGGACAAGAGAAGAAGCAATGGGTGGAAGCTTCACAATGAACAATCCAAAATTTAAAATTTCCCAACTTTGAGAGTCTCCCTCCCTCCTAAAGTTGGGGGGGGGCTCCTTCTCTGGAAGTTTTCAAGAAAAGACTGGACAGCCATTGGCCAAGGGTGGCCTGAGGATCCCTGCCCTGGACATGGGTTGGATTAGAAGACCTCCAAAGTCCCTTCTAGCCCTAGGCTTCTATGAAAACATTATTTCAACTTTGGTTTTTTTTGTTTTGCATCACTGTTTTGAAAGCTAGCTTCCAAACAAAGACTTAAATTTCAGTTATTGAAATTTGATCCCAAGGTGCTTTTATTTTGTTCAAGAGGCAACTGGACTTCCTTTGTTTTCATTGAAGACATTTTACTTCCCATCCAAGAAGTTTCTTCAGTTCTCAAGAACCTTTTTCTCCTCCTCACTGAAGAAGCTTCTTGGATGAGAAGCGAAATTTCTTCAAGGAAAAACAAAGGAAGTCCAGTTGCCTCTTGAACAAAATAAAGGCTCTTTGGGAAAACCATGACTTGGATGACTGAGAATCTCCACGGACATGTCAAAATCTTTTTCTTCAAATTGAGCGTTCCTTTCTACCAAACAGAATGAGGCAGATCCTAGCCTTTCCTAGTTAACCTTTCGAGAGTGGATGTGAGAGATGAGAGTGTGCCCCAATCTTTTTTGCCATCTCTGGCCTCTATTAGCGAAGAGATTCTTAAGAGGCCTCCTCCTTCCTGTTCTCAAGCCACCACAGCTTCTCCTTCCAGGCAAATTGCATTATAGGCCAGCCATTGCGATGGAGTTTGTTTTGTATGAAATGAAATCCAGTCACATAAGTGCAGATGGCTGGAAGGCAGTTTAAAACATGCTGGATATAAAAGTATGTGCTCTTTTAATGACTAAAAATAGTTATGTTTACAGGTGTTCCAGGATTTAATGAGGGTATCCTCCCCCCCCCCCCCAGCTTTGAAATCAAACAAGGAAATGTGTTCCTTGCATAGTAAAATGGCTGAAAAAGAAAATTTTCTTTTTCTTAATCGGGAAAAAAAACCATTGAAGGAACCTAACTTATTGTCAATATATTAAAGGGGCAGATTTTGAAATGCTTATTGCCAAAATCAGGGCAAATATAATCATGACCAAGAAAACAAATGCTGAAATGGTGACACAAGTGGCCGAGTTACTTGTTTTCACTTGTTAAATATAGAAACCACGTCCTTCACTTGCTAGGTCTTACGTAGCAAAAAGCTCAGAAAAAAACGCATTGCCTGTACTACATGAAAAAATAGATAGTAAAGCAATAAAGCATTTTTAAAAAATCAAAGTTTGTATTTACTACTTAAAACGGAGCAAGGACGGAACACATATTACCCAATTCCAGAATTGAATAAGGCTAATAAAAAGTCTCTCTTGAGTATACTCCAACTATCGTATTTTTCAGAGTATTAAGACGCAGCGGCGTGTAAGACGCAGCAAGATTTTTGCTCATTTCTGCCCTCCCAGGCCCCCAGGAGCAATCTGAAAGCCTCCTAAAGCTATGCACGGCCATTTTGGTGAAGGGGGTGGGGTTTTGGAAGTTGAAAAATGCTGTATTCAGTGTATAAGACGCACCCAGATTTTCAGCCTCTTTTTTTAAGGAAAAAGGTGTGTCTTATGCTCCAAAAAAAGACAGTATCTGTTTAGAAGAGCAGAATATCATCTGTTCCGATTGGGGCTCTGAATTTTCAATTGGATTCAGATAATCTGGACAAGTACATTTGATACGCAAAGAAAGGAACCACCCAGCATTTTGATGTGGACTTAGACCATCTTCCTTCTTCTGCAGATCCTTGGCCCGTACCAAGAGCAAACCAGAACCGAGAAAAATTGTGACAGGGATTGTTTTAAAATGGGCTTTGGGGAATGCAATTGCTTCATTTTGCTTTGCTTAATTACTTTCCAATAATTGTCCTATCTTTTTGCTTCCCGTAGATTGTTTGAGGGGCGATCTCCGAGAAAGCCTGAGAAGCTGAAAACCCTTTTTTGCTACTTCCGAAGAGTCACTGAAAAAAGTAAAGTGGCTAATCTCGTAGCCTTTTCTCTGCCCCAGGGGAATTAAGCCTTTAACTCTCTGGTTTAATGACTGGTAGATCGTGACAAATGGTCAATGTCAGCCCTTCAGCTTCGGGATCTTTCATGAGAACTTTGGCGGAGGGAGATCATAACCTCTGAAGAATGTAAAAAATATATAGGAAGAAGTCACCCCATTATTATGAAATCTGAACAGTTTGACCCTAAGAAATGGGTTGCACTATTAGTGTTACTTCTGCAACTAATAATAATGACATCACCAAGTAGCAAACATAGCTTTGGAAAAACAGCGTGCTAAGTCATTGGACAGCGCAGATGGTCCTCGATTTACGACCACAATTAAGCCCAAGTTTTCTGTTCTTGACATTTGTTGAGTGAGTTTTTCCCATTTAATGATCTTTCTTGCCACAGTTGTTAAGTGAATCACTGCAATTCTTTAGAGTGTAACACAATGGTTAAGTGAATCTGGCTTCCCCATTGACTTTGCCTGTCAGGAGGTCACAAAACGGGATCATGTGTCCCCGGAGCACTGCGACCGTCATTAATACAAGTCAGTTGCCAAGTACCTGAATTTTGGTACACGACCACAGGGATGCTGCAACTCTGAAAAATGGTCACTTTTTCAGTATGGTTGTAATTCTGAACGGTCATTGAATGAACTGTACATTTATCAACCATTCGTTTAGTGACCGTTCAAAGTTACAATGGCACTGAAAAAAGTAACGACTGTTTTTCTTATGACAGTTGCAGCATCCTTAGGATCAAAATTTGGACACTTGGCAGCCGGTTCATACTTATGATTGTTGCAGTGACCCGGGGCCATGTGGTCCCCTTTTGTGACCTTCTGAGACGCAAAGTGTACGGGGAAGGCAGGTTCACTTAACAATCCTGTGACTAACTTAACAACTGCAGTGATTCACTTAACAACCGTGGGCAAGAAAGTTTGTAAAATGGGGGGACTCATTTAATAACTATCTTACTTAACAATGGGAATTGTGGGCTCCATGGTGGCCATAAGTCGAAAACTGCCTACCTCCGATTAATCAACTTCGGTTTATTGCCAAAGGATGGCAGCATCATGTATTCCCCTCCAGCCTTGGCGTTTAGATGATACTGAGGCAGATCCAAATAGCGTCATTCTAATATCAAAGGGGCTGCCACAAGGAAGGGGGGTTCCTAACGGTGAGTGCAATGAACCCGTAGAAGGGCTTGCCTTGGGAAGTTGTGGGCACTCCCATCACTGGAGATTTTTAAGAAAGAGATTGGACTGAAATAGTAGAGGGTCTCCTGCTTGAGCAAGGGGTTGGACTAGAAACCTCCAAGTTCCCTTCCAACTCTTGTGCTGTTCTGCTTTTAGAAGGTGAAAGCTTTATTTGGGCAACATTAGCTCTTCATACAATAGTCATTTTGTGGTGAAACAGAAGATTAATGCAGATATTGCTGGGGGAGGCGGGGATGGAACAAGGCTTCCGACAAACTTCTTGAATCCCTTGCAGCTTCTAAATAGTTTAATAAGACTCTTTAAATATTTTCCATAGAGAATTTTCCAGGGATATTGCATTCTGCTCCCTTCATGTCTCCGTTTAGCAAATCAGTCAGCCAAATCATTGCAAAACACAAGAGATGAGGCATTTCCACAAGAATAAACGAAAGTAAAGTAAAATAAACTTGTTTCCTCCGGTACAATGCTTATCTAGAAAACTTACTGGGTCCAGCTCTGATTTCTCCAAGATGCTTGGGTAGAATGTCAACCTTAATTATTAGTAGGCATCCAAGTTTATGTATTCTGTTGTTTATTTTATTTTAATGTTTAAACTTTTAATGCTTAATGTTTTCATGTTTTTTAAAAAAACTTCTAATTGTATTATGCTCATATTTATGAGACTGTATCCCATCCAGAGTTGCATGGTAGTGTGGTGGGCGGCATATGAATTTAATAATGAACAGTGGCTGCAGATTGGAGTTATAGATATTGAAGTTACTAATATTTCTCTGTTTTGGTCTGTTTGCTTTTAAGAACCCACTGGGCTTGTGACATTTACCAGACAGTGTCTGCAGGAATTTCCAGAATGGGAAAGGTAAAGTCAAACAATATCTCCTTTTTTTATTTACTATATATGTTTCAATTCATTACAGTGAAAGCTTGGCCAAGAATAAGATTCAAAATGCAAATTGAAACAAAGAGTGTATCTCAACAAATAGCTATTGTCACTATTACAAGTTAAAAGTAATATCTTGTTGTGTAATTAGTAAGCAAGGTAGGAACATTTTGCAACCTGAATCATTACTTCATGGTTGTTACCAGTCAGGAACAAACAACATAAAGAGAAACAGGATTGCCCGAGTAACTGAAAAAGAATGGGCATAACAAGTGATAAAGGTATATAAGGGCAGCTGATTCCACCTCTCTAGAACCATATAGATCAGGGGTCTCCAGCCTCAGCAACTTTAAGGTTTATGGACCAACTCCCAGAATTCCCTAGCCAGCTATGCTACGCTATGCTATGCTATATGCTATGCTAAATGCTATGCTATGCTATGCCTGGGGAATTCTGGCTGTTGAAGTCCACAGATCTTAATGTTGCCAAGGCTGGACACCCAAATATAGCCAAAACCACTGAGAGAAACAAAGTCCATATATCCGATGTTCATATAAAAGGAGCGCTAGACCAAGAGGTGTGTTTTACAAACAAAACCGTTTTGTATGTTAGGATGGTGACTATTTTTATTTCTAAAGGAGAAAAGCAACTTTATTTTGCATGAAAATCCTCAAGTACTCCTTTTTGATAGAAATTGATAACTTGTCATCCTGATCTTAAACCTTCAACAACACAAAGTCTTTAATTTGCCATTCTTCTTTAAGAATTACCCTGAAAACTTGCTTCTTGTCGCTGCTATTTTGGTAAATCGGTAAATCTATAAAGCCCCAGTTAAGGGTACAGCTGCCAATACGTTTATCTCCTTGCAATCTGCAAATGACACGTTTTATTTCAGCAGGGTTCAATGAAAGATAATAAAAAGATTCTGCTGTATGATTCACAAATCAGCAATGTAGCTGGCACAACAGGGTGTTGTACCCAAAATCGTCCCCTGAGGCTCCTTTACATCCATTTCCAGCTGACAGATTGCATTAAGAACCAAGTTCATGATGCAACTTTGGGGCGGGTGCAAAAAAAGACGCCGCACAATCAGGGTATGAAACCTGCAAGAGATACAGCCTGTTTTCTGTACAGTTTTCCTGCTGTTTGGGGACTTTTTGTTAGTTGGAGAGGCAGCAGCTGCTTTATTAATGGGCACAGAGCATATTAAGATGAGGACAAAAAAAATAAATCAACAACTCCCCCCATGTTGCTTTGATGTGCTTCTTTTTACAGATCTCCAAAAAAATTGCCCAGATTGCATGTCACCCATGAAGGGACGATTGAGAGCAACGGGCAGGGAATGCTCCAGGTAGGCATAGAATCTGCACATGTCTACAAATCAGTTCTGCGCTAGGTTATGTCAAAGCTATCACACATCACGTTGCAACATAGATCTATTGGCTCAGTTTCCTATCTTGAGAAAAGCCTTTTTGACTGACAGTCGGAAGACCTAAATGGAGTTTAGGCTTTGTTTGTTTTCCAAGTCAGGTGAAGATTGACAAGTGTCGGAGGAGAGGGGGCCAGGGTAGAGGAGTGACAGGCTGCCAATTTTTCAGTTTTTGCCCTTTTTTAAACAAAAAAACATAAAAAACTGAGAGCAGTATTTCTGTGCCCTGTCTGGTGACCAGCTCAGCAAGTTCAGGAAGCTTCATCTGAAAACCAGTCAACCAGAACAGTTTGATAAGGAGCCTGTCTTGTCCATAATCCTTAGGCATTGTTTGCATATTTGCAAACCGGAGAGAGAAGAATTTTGAAGTGCGTGAAGTACTCTGACCTACATCGGTTGTTCGTTTGACTTCTACTTTGAACCCAAATAAATAAGTGTTTCGAATATCGTTTTATTTTCCTTAAACCTTTGGGCATGTTCATTCTATTCACGGCAGAGTGAGTTTGTGGTGACAATGCTGGATAAGGTTCAAATCTGCGTTTAACTCTAAAAACTCACTCCAGAACAGCTACTTTTTCTCACTTGAGGTAAACCATTGTTTCTCCACCTTGGCAACGTGAAAACATGTGGACTTCTGAATTCTGGGGATTGAAAACCATAGATGCCTAAAGATGCCAAGGTTGAGGAACCTCAGTCTAAGCAGCATTGTGGAATTATTGTGGGGATAAAGTAGGATCTTCTTCACAATAAACATCTTTTAATCCTGAAAAAAGGGCAGGCCCTAAGTGTAAGAGCCATGAACCACAAGCAAGCCACTCAAATAAATTTTGGATGCAGCTTAAAATTCTCCCTTTGCAAAAGCATCACAAAGGGTTATGCCTATTCTTTTTCAATAGTTATCTTTGACTTTTGTTGTCATTAAGTGGGTTGTGATTGTGACATGCATTTTATAAACCAAAATAGTAAATTGAGGGCATTTGCGAAGAGACAACAGTTGTGTGATTAAGAAGATTGTGCATCACATATCCTGGAGTTAAGAGAAGTTCCGTATTTTTCGGAGTATAAGACACACAGGAGTATAAGGCCCACCAAGATTTTGAGGAGGTAAATTTTTTTAAAAAGTTTTTACTCTCCCCAGCCCCCAGAAGGACTCTGCAGGCCTTCCAAACCCTCTGAAAACTGAGGCATGCAGAGAGTTTGGGAGGCCTGCAAAGTGCTTCAGGGGGCCAGGGAGGGCAAAAACGGGATGTGCGTGCTCAGTCATCCTAAAGGATAAGGTTTTTATCGATCTCAATCCGTTTTTCTCTAACCCTCCCCAGGGCAGGGCAGGACTAAACATAGCTCTCCACCCTTTATTTTTTTCCCCCTTCCCTCTGATCAGCAACCAAGCAGAGCCGCTTGGTCCAAGGAGCAGCAGTCGCCTCTTCCCTTCAGTGAGGAGAGAAAGACACGTGGCGGCTGCTGAACGGCTGCTACTGTGCTTGACCGGGAAGGGCCCATTGGGCGAGGAGGGGTGGGGATTTTTTCTATTTGGATTAACGGTTCCTTGTGGTGGTGCCTGAGCGGCAAAAGGAAAGCCCAAAGAATATGACCTGGCTAGGCTGCCTCCTTGAAAAACTGGGCAGGTTCACAGCCCTCTTCACAACCCCCGTCATGCAGCAAAGTGCCAGGCTCTTTGCTGCATGACAGATCCAGGCAGATTGGAGGTGGGGGTGGAGGAAGAGAAGAGGAACAGTCTCCTCTCCATGAAGGCTTTTCTCAGGACGCTAAATTGGGAAGTTAAAAACCTGGAATGGGATCCAATCAAGCTCCTGAGATCGCTTCGCTGCCACCTCAAAATACTGTTACCGTGATCTCTGCCACCTGGAACTGCCCGAGAAGAGGCAGGTGAAGTGGGCTCTACAGAGATTGCTGTAATAGCATTTTTGGGTGGCAGCGCAGTGACCCAAAGACAAAGGCTTTGAATCAAGCTTGATTGTACCCTATTCCAGGTTTTTAACTTCCCAATCTAGTGTCCTGAGAAATCTAGCGTCTCTGAGGCACCTCTTATTTGCAGGAGAAGGAGGGCAGCATATACAAAAGCCTCTGAGTAACTGAGAAAGAAAGCCATGCTTGGAATCTGCCGAAAACCGCCGCCCGAAAAGCACGGCTTTCATTACCAGTTACTCAAGAGGCTTTTGTATATGCCGTCGTAGTCCTCGTCCTGCAAATGAGAGGTGTCTCAGAGACGCTAGATTTCTTAGGACGCTAGGTTGGAAAGTTAAAACTTGGAATAGGGTACAATCAAACTTGATTCAAAGCCTTCTGCCCCGTGGAAAAAAGAGCAGCTCCACTCTCGTGCTCTTCCCGCTGACACTGCTCGGCCTGAAACAGGATCGTGGATGAAAGCGTTTTCAGGCCGAGCAGCAGCAGTGGGGAGACCACACACCTCCTGAGCTGCGGGAAGCGGCTACCAGCGATGCCCTCAGGGCAAAGCGTGACCCGACAAAAGGGCGAACGACAAAACCGCGCCCGACTAAACCGCGTCGCTAAAACCGCATCGCTAAAATCGCGATGTCATCAACGCGGCGACAACAACGCGGAGGCAGAAGGGCGCTTTACAACAGCGCGTCAGCAGAAAGCCGATTTAACAAGGTAAGGGTTAGGGTTAGGGTTAGGTTCAGGGTTAGGTTCAGCGTTACATTTAGGGTTACATTTAGGGTTAGAGATTAGGTTTACAGCGTGCTTCTGTCACCGCGCTGTTGTCGGCGCGATTCAGCGCTCATTCGTCGGAGTGCTTTAGAACACATGGTTTTGTCACCGCGGTTTAGTCAGGCGCGGTTTTGTCGTTCGCCCTTTTGTCGGTGAACCAGGGCAAAGACGTTGCGAACGGAGAAGGCTCAACCCCCCTCAGGAGCCACCAAGCTCTTGCTGCCCTTCTGACACCTGTGAGGATCGTGGAGGAAAGCATTGTCAGGTAGCGGATCCCAATTCCAAAAACGGTGCATGCAGAAAGCGCTGCCACCTGAAAGCTCTTTCCTCCACGATCCTCACATTTCAGGTGGCGGATCTGGCCAGGAGAAAAGAGAATGCACGTCTCCGATGGGAGGAGGCTGAGCGGGTGTCAGAGAGGTGGCAAGCACTTGGTGGCTCCTGAGGGGAGCCTTCAAAATGCTTTCAATGCAATTCCCTGGGCCGCTTCGGGAATCAGACTCCATGTGGAAGTGAGGATCCCTGTCGCCAGGAACCGAAAATCCAACGTGCAGACCAGATGGGCGAGGCTACATTTGGAGTATAAGAAACACCCAGATTTTCACCCTCTTTTGGGGGGTAAAAAAGTGCATCTTATATTCTGAAAAATACGGTAACTGAAATTAATTGCATAAAAGAATGAGGAATGCATAAAAAAATTAATTGCATAAAAGAATGAGGAAATTGGTCTCATATGCAACCTCAGAAAATACACTAGTTTCTCAAATTGGAGAATATGCAGAAACATATTGTGAATATAATGCTAGAAGGCAGCTTGATGCCAGTTTTTAGTTGCCACTTAACTAAATTGATTCAGTGGCAGATGATCATAAATTTGATTAAGAGCTTCTCAGAAAATGGTCAGCCATTTATGTTCAAACAACATTTTTATGGGTTTTAATTTTGATTAGCGTCTTTGGATACTACTACTGTGTGCAAAAAACTACTAAATGTAGTAGTCAGTAGTCTGACTAGTAGCCAGTAGTACTTGTCCTTGCTATAGATGGCTATCCCTTTCAGGAATGGCTCAGTTTTTAAGGGAGGAGGGAAGATGGCCCCTCACAGCGTGGATCCAGGTTAAAGCCCCTCACGGCGTGGGTCCAGGTTACTTGAGGGACCATCTCACCCCACTGGGGTTGGCCTACCTCATTCGTGCTGGCAGAGGAGGCCTGGTGGGGGTCCCGTCTGCCCGATTATTCCAACTGGCAGGGTCCAGGTGGGGGGCCTTTTCTGCTGGGGTTTTCCCCCTGCCACCCCCCGATGTGAGGTTGGCTCCAACTCTCCCATCTTTTAGTAAGGGCCCAAAGACGTGGCTATACCGCAGTGAAGGGGGCTGATTGAATAATAACAGATCCCACCTGTTATGGTAAATTTAATAAAATAATAAATAAAATATAATATAATCTTTGGAGCAGGATGCTGTTAAAACATTTTGAAGTTTCCTGCTGCTTCGGGCATCTTCAGCTGTTGATTTTTCATATCTTAAGTCTCTGAGGTTGCAAAAGTTCTAGCTGCAGGATCCATTTTCCAGCTGAGCCCAGAAAACTGTCCACTGTGTGGTGTTTTTTTGTTTTGCTTGAAATAATAAGACATTTTTCCAGTAATGTAATTTTTTAAAATTAAATATGCATTGACATCAACATGCCTGTTGATCATGAAGCAGCCGTTCCAGAACTATAACTCTGTGGGAAGAGGAATGAGAAATACGTTCGGCTGCATTGTTGTGCTTTAATAAATTTACTTTTGACTGCATCCAGAACATTTTCACCTGTGAGGTGGAATTGTCAGTCCTGTTTAAGCTTGCTGGATCTCTGATCCTGAATAAACAAAGCAAATTGCCTTGCTAGGACGTACTGTAGCCAGACTAAATATTTGAAAGACAATATTGGTTTTTAATGATTTGGTATTTTGAGCAACGCTTCAAAGGCAAGCTTTTGCACCATTTTTATCGTAGCCTTTGGCGGTCTTAGCATATTTGCATAGCTTAGAAATGAAGTTTAAGAAACCAGGGTCTGGAGGCCGTTAAGAACTGGATGAGTGCTAACAAACTGGTGCTCAACCCGGATAAAACCGAGTGGCTGTTGTGTTTCCCCCCCAATAATTTGGCTAATACACCAACGCTTAGGCTGGGGGGTCAAATTTTATACCCCTCAGATAGGGTCCGCAACTTAGGAGTCCTCCTGGATCCACAGCTGACTTTTGACCACCAGCTGTCAGCTGTGACCAGGGGGGCATTTGCCCAGGTTCGCCTGGTCCGCCAGTTGCGGCCCTACCTAGATCGGGGGGCCCTCACAACAGTCACTCGAGCCCTTGTGATCTCCAGACTGGAATACTGCAATGGGCTCTACATGGGGTTGCCCCTGAAGTGCATCCGGCGACTACAGCTAGTCCAGAATGCGGCCGCGCGAGTGATAGTGGGCGCACCTCGGTTCGCCCACGTTACACCTGTCCTCCGCGAGCTGCACTGGCTACCTGTTGGTCTCCGGGTGCGCTTCAGGATACTAATGACCATCTTTAAAGCACTCCATGGTAGTGGATCTGGGTACTTGAGAGACCGCCTTCTGCCGATTACCTCCCTAAATCGGCCAATTAGATCGCACAGACTAGGCCTCCTCCGAATTCCATCAGCCAGTCAATGCCGACTGGCGACCACACGGAGGAGAGCCTTCTCTGCTGCTGCCCCGGCCCTATGGAACGAGCTCCCCATGGAGATCCGCACCCTCACCACGATCCAGACCTTCCGCGCAGCCCTCAAGATCTGGCTCTCCCAGCAGGCCTGGGAATAGGTTTCCAATCACCCGCCCGAGTGTTTGATTGCTGAATGAAAGTTGTGTTTTATTATTTTTCTTTTGTTCACCAATTGTTTTGTTTTGACCTTGCACCTCCCCTCCCCTGTGGTTGTAAGCCGCCCTGAGTCTCCTCAGGGAAAAGGGCGGCATATAAATCCCAATAAAACCTAAACCTAAACCTAAACCCCAAATGAACATTAGGCTAGCCATGAACAATGAACAAAGTCGAGTGGCTTGTGATCAGAATCAACCATGTAGCTGTCAGCCACAAGAGATGGGCATTTCCGTTCGTTTTTGGATTTATTGAATGGGGTCAGCAAAGGCAGATATTCAGAAATTAACGCTCAGCGTATCTTGTCAGGTGGACTTTGCCAACCGCTTTGTCGGAGGGGGTGTCACTGGTGCAGGATTGGTACAAGAAGAAATCCGGTTCTTAATCAATCCAGAATTGATCGTCTCTCGTCTCATTACGGAGGTCCTGGATCACAATGAATGTCTGATCATCACAGGTGAGTAACTCTTTTCTCCAGATGGATTCCTGTGGATTGCAGAACTCAGCTTGATTCACAGGTGCACTGGTAAAAAGCAAGTCAAGATTGACCATGCTCTAGAATTGAGATTGTACAAGGAGATCTGGAATTGTCTTTGTGGTAAGGGCTCCTTGGTGCTCTCTGTGCTTGCTTGTTTTCTTCAAAATGTCTCATTTACCCAACTAGGTAACATCATGAGTGCTAGATGAGGTTACCTAGTTTCAGTAATGAACCATCTGGAAGGAAACAAGCAAGCTCAGAGAGCACCAAGGAGCCCTCATTTCAACCCTGAACTAGAAATATTCTCCTTTTTTAGTCTTTGTTGTATTGCAAAGAACAAAGGGTCTCACCTGTTACTTTTCTACAATGTGGGATTCCTTAGTCATATATTTCATAGTTAACTAGCTTTTCCGTTCCACAATCAGAGAAACACTTTAAAAGAGCAGCTCTCTAGATTCACAGTTCACTTTGAAGCAGTTGGTGCTATTATTTCCCTTATTTTCTTCCCATTTTTAGTTTGGGTCTTCTTGGTAATTCATAGAATTTCTGGTCCTTCTATAAAAGGGTTTTCTTGGGAAAGCCGAGGTCACTGGGAATCTTTATCTGTGCAACAATTGGTTGATTTATGACCAAAACCACGAGAAGTCACCTTTGCTGCAAGATTTAGCCTTCTTTAAAACTGTCCAGTCAATTCATGAGTCCTAGAAGAAAAATCACCTATTGATTAAACAAAAATTGATCGCTTATATTGAATAATGAAAGAAGCGAATGGTTTCTCGGTTTACCAGAACAGAATCCTGCCATTTTTAGCAGGGCCATTCCTGTAGCATTTTGCAGTTTTTAGCTTCTAATGCATATGGGGATTTAATTTTGAGGATCGATTTAGAAAATGGAATCTCATTTCCCATCGTTTGGCAAGGCCCCATGGTTTTTATTAGAGGCCAAGTATATCACAGAGATTTTTCCTGTGCGCTCTATTGAATAAGAAATATGACAATCTTTATAAACACTCTAGAGTTTGTTATTTAAGTAGATTCGTGGCTGTGGGGTTTTTGCAAAAAAAAATTGCAGAAAGATGTTCTCGGTAACAGCTGAATAACTCTTGTATAGATGCTTCTGTTTGATTGAAAAATAAAGTCCATTTTTAAAGAGCAGCAGTGCTAGGTGTTGGCAAATTAGTTTGAAGAAGTAAACAGAAAGTGGAAAACAGGAAGATGAGAAATGAACTGGTTGTGTTTATGTTGATTTGAAGATACTGTTAATAGGAAGGTGAATAAATAAATCAATTGTCCTTAGATCATTTTAAAGTGTTGCTTAAACATAAGTAAAATTGATAGGCTTTAACAGGATCCAAATGACAATGATTTTATGTGTGATTGAGAGTACTTTATTATTATAATTTCATCATTAATCTGTATGAAAATCTTCCCAATGGGAAGTGTAGTTAGTTTGAGCTGAGAGAGCTAACCCAGGGAGCCACTAGAGAATAGTCTTGTGGTCTTTATGAATTGTTTGCTAAATGTCAGTATTGTTTGCATATTAGTACCTGATGATCCTGCAAGGCTTGGCAGAAAGGGATTAAAAACAATTCTTGCTGGTAAATCAAAGATTTTTGGATCCTACATCCAAAAGGTGAAGATTCTAATGTGCAAACCAAAGTAAAATTCTTTTTCAAAGTCCTATAGTTATTCTGGTGTTTTCTAATTAATATTTGTGGTGCAGCGTTCTACTCTCTAATGGAAAATGCCACTTCATCATCTTCATTATATCTCTGGCTGGCTTCCACCTCTACTTAAGCAGGTTTTTGCTGTGTACAGCTATCTGTCTGATAGATTACATTTTTTCAGTGATGTATCTTGACTCAGTGGCCTAATGGATAAGACTGTGCTGCTGAATTTTGCAGAAGGCTGAGAAATTGCAAATAAATTAGATTTGTTGCAATTGACCGGCATCTGCTTGAGATCATCCCAGTAACAAATATGAGATCAGTCATGCAAAAAACACAAACAGATACCTTTCCTAACCCACCAATGAATCAAAAGAACCTCATGATCCAATAATTGTATTCTGAGATGTTTTGTTTCTTGCTTTGATAGTTGCAGACAGAATGTGAAAATTAATAAATCCGAGTGTTTCATTTATATAACTCTAAAATTTAAAATTAATACAATAGGAAGCTTTTATGAATATGGTGGATTTCCAGTGGGTGGTTTTCCTATGCAGAATCAGCTGTGACAGCTGGGGAAATTGGGAAAATGCCTGCTTTAACAGCTCCAAAAAGAGGTGTTCTATGTGCCTTTCAAGCCATTTTCAGAGTCAATACAGCAGACCCGTAGTTCCAAAGGGTGCCATTGGTGAGGGAATTCTGGGAGTTGAAGTCCACACATCTTTACATTGCAAAGTTGAAAAACACTGATTTAGAATAGGCTATATTTCCTGGGAAGAGAGGAGAGATCTTCCCCTTTGTATTGATCTTCTGTGCTTCTATTTTTTAATATCCCATCCAGGTTACTTTTGGCTTCATTGTTCTTCTCCTTCCTCCCCATTGCTGACCTTGAAAACTGAGAGAAGCTGGAGAGAGATCCAGAAAATGCTAGAATAAAGTAAAATGCTCATCTGAAAATGAGTTTTTAATGCCACTTTTTTTTTTTAATTCAGGGACTGAACAGTACAGTGAATATACTGGATATGCAGAAACCTACCAGTGGGCCAGGAGCCATGAAGATGACAGGCCCAGGTAAAATTCTGACCCTCCAAATTAACTTTAAATAATAGAATTTGTATTGGCATAATTTTGGGGAAATCTGCAACAGAAAGTAAGTATTCTTCAGAAATCCAGGCCATCATTTCGTCCAAGCAGGACACCTCAGTCTTCCTTCTTTCATTTCATTTGATTGCTTTATCTTCCCCTTTCTGTCAATCACTTGGGTGGGTTATAATTAAAAAAATATATTACTAATAAAAATACTAAAAACATTTTAAAACAGTAAAGAATTGATTTATGGGTTGGGACCATTTTGATCTCCAAAAGAAGAAGAAATATATTTTTTCATTCCTTCCTTGAACCATATTCTGTATCTACTAACTGTGCTCACTATTGCTTGGACTCTTTTCATCTCTCTGTAAAAAAAATATCTGTAAAATCCCAGTTATATTAAAAACCTATCTATCTATTGGGTTCTGTCACCTATGTTTGGTTCCTTGAACTTGAGGATGTGAGAAGGGATCATCAAGATACAGTTGTTTTTCTACAATCCTCCAACGCCTTGAGTTTGAGTGGAGCTTCCATTGTCCGTTGTTTATGGGAAGAAAGTCAAGAACCATGTTTCCTCTTGTGCCATATTATCCAGTGTTCTCTGCCCAGCAGGGCTAGACGTTGTAGAAGAAGATGCTGAAGACAGTGTTGATATTATTTTCTTCACCTTTCAATATAATACAATACATTGTATTGTATTCACAATACAAGGAAATATTATTGTATTTGTAATCCACTGAGTATAAATTGTTATAATTCCAATCCAATTTGTAATCCACATATGAATCCCCACAAAAGGAGGACAAAAAGAAATAAAGAAAAGAAAACCCCCCAAAGAGAAGAAAAAAAATGAAAAAAAATATAGAAAAAACCTTTGTAATCCAAATTTCAGAATTTTACTTCTTTTCTTCAGGTTATTCTTACCTTAATACAAATTACCTCAGGAACAGGAAAAATAAAATAAAAATAAAATTTGTAATCCAAATCAGCCCACCAAGAAGATAAAAAATATATAGAATTAAAAATAAGAAGGCAGATAACAGTCACTAAAAAAAGAGCAAAACTCAGAATCTTATTTCAGAGTATCCAAAAAACAAAAAGAAAAGAAAAATCCTTATAGTCTATTTCTACTATTTCACCTTTGAAGTCCCAAGAGCTGCACTATTCAGTAAGAAGCAAAAACAAAGTTCCCCATGTTCCGCACTCTATCAATCAAAACAATTTCTTATCATTTCAATTCACAGGCTCCCAAGGTCACATCTCATCCTGGCTTTTATGTCCTCCAATTTACACTGGTGCCTCTAGATGGCAATGTTGTTCAATTCAAAGAAAAAAAGTTTTATAAACAAAAGAAACAACAAAAAGTTTGTATACTCACTTTAGCTTTAGTTATCAATCCTAATTTGAATATCCAGTCTGGTTTTCTGTCTTTATTCTTCAAACCAATCTTTCTCAGCCAGTTTTATTTTTTCCCCTTTGTTCTTTTGGCTCCATCTGCCTTCCTCGCAACTGTTCTATCGGAGGTGGAGCCCCCACTTCCACCACCTCTTTAAGCCGTACTCTCCTCTCTGTGTTGTTTCCAAGGAGGTTCAAAAAGAAAAGAAAATGTGTTTGTGTGTGTGTGTGTGTGTGTGTGTGTGTGTGTGTGTGTGTGATCTCACTAGAACCATTCACACCTTTCTTCCTCCTCCACACTTTTGCTGTGGCTGCCCCAGCTTTGTAGCGGCTTGCAATGCCTGCCTTCACAGCTGTCAGTTTGGGAAGCTTCCTCCGATTCAATCAGGGAATTTGCAGAGTCCCTGGAATCGTTGGGGTTCGTTCCCCCTGCTCACTGTCCCTACAGGATGGTTTCGGTCCCAAAGAACCACCCCGATAGTTTGGATATCGGCGATTCCCTCAGGAGCACCAAAAGGAAACGTCGTCTCATGAGAACGAGATGACGTTTGGACTTTAGATGTTCATTTTAAGTTAGTTTCATTGCATTACATTACACTAGTCAAAAACAAAAACGTACCAGCATTAAATGATTCATACACAGTAGTTTTAACACAGTACTTATGGATAATTGGGGACTTAAAAAAAAAACAAGCAAAAGAAAGGACAATTAAAGGCTTGGATATTATGTCTACAAAATCTACAAAAGTAAAAAACTACAAAATCTTCGACCAATATGCTCAAAAGTCTTCTTTCTTACCTGTTTGTGGAAAAAGAATGTTGATGAATAACATATGAAAAATTCACTGCTGCAAGCCAGAGCTAGATTTCTTCTTCCTGTGCTGTGTAATTCTTTTCATTGATCTTCATGTTCCCAAATGTAGTTCATATTTTGACAGGTTCCCAATGCTGAGGCTATAACCAAGCAAAACATGCCCGCCTGCCGTGAGCAGCAATAATAATAATAATAATAATAATAATAATAATAATAATAATAATAATAATAATCATCTAAATTGAATGGTGGAAATACAATCAAGGCCATAAATACCTGGGCAATACCAGTTATAAGATACACAGCTGGTATAGTTAACTGGACACAAGCTGATTTGGACCTTTTGGACCGAAAAACCAGGAAACTAATGACAATGCACTACAGTTTACATCCACGTGGTGATACTGATAGACTATATCTGCCCCGAAAATCAGGTGGCAGAGGATTATTACAAGTGAAGCAAACAGTTGAAGAAGAAAAACATGGACTGGCTGATTATTTAAAAGAAAATCAAGAACATCTATTAATCGAAGTAAAGAACAAAAATCTACTGAAGGCCCAACAGACGAAACAAGAATACAGAAAAGATGTGATAAAATCAAGAATGGAGAGTTGGCAGAACAAAGCACTGCATGGCCAATTTCTGGAAAAAATAAAAGATAAAGTGGACAGTGAACAAACTTGGTTATGGTTAACAACAGGTACATTAAAGAAAGAAACAGAGTCACTAATCCTGGCTGCGCAAGAACAAGCTATCCGCACAAATGCCATTAAGGCCAAAATAGAAAAATCCTCTGATGATGCCAAATGCAGACTTTGCAAAGAAGCTGATGAAACTGTTGATCACATACTCAGCTGCTGTAAAAAAATCACGCAGACTGATTATAAATTGCGGCACAATTCAGTAGCACAAATGATCCATTGGAATTTGTGCAAAAATTATAATATCAAAACAGCAAAAAACTGGTGGGAACATCAGCCTGAAAAAGTCACCGAAAATCAGATGGTCAAGATCTTGTGGGATTTCCGTATACAAACCGACAAAATACTGGCGCATAATACACCAGACATCACACTGGTTGAGAAAAATAAGGTCACAATCATAGACATCGCAATACCAGGTGATAGCAGGGTCGCCGAGAAGGAACATGAAAAAATCGCAAGATACCAGGACTTAAAAATCGAAATTCAACGACTATGGCACAAACCAGCAGTGGTAATTCCAGTGGTAATTGGCACACTGGGTGCTATTCCAAAAGCACTGGAATTACATTTAAAACAGTTAAAAATTGACAAAATCACCATCAGTCAAATGCAAAAAGCCGCACTGCTTGGATCTGCACGCATATTACGAAAATACGTTACGACGTCCTAGGCCCCTGGGTGGGGCCCGACTAGTAACCAATGCCAAATCCGGCGAAACAACTGGCCGCTGTGATACAATTGTGTAATAATAATAATAATAACTCCGCCGTTGCCGGTCCCAAGCCCGGATGAGAAAGGAGGAAGGTTGGGATCAGGTTGGCATCTGGTCCCGTAAAAAAACCCCTGCCAACCCATACAATATGGTGAAAAAAACGAATAAGAATTCCATACCGCATCAGTTGTCGCGCGGGTTAACAAGGGCCGCGGCGGATGTTGGGGTCCCTGGACATCCGTCGACAAGTGGGCTACAAGTGGACCAGCCAACAAAACGACAAAAATATAGTGCAGATGAAAACCGTGCCATAATGGCCTGTTACTACAACTCAGAGCCAGAAAAAAGAGGATATTTAAAGCGAATGTATGAATTATGGAAACAACAATATCCAGATTCAAATGTTAGTGAACAACGACTAGCAGATCAAAGGCGATTTATTATACGGAATAAAGTGTTTAGTGAAGTTGAACATGAGGAAATTCAGGCAAATTGCAAAACCCAAAAAACAATATCACAAGCGGAAATAACTGATATTCAAGACACAACTAAAGACACTATAGTAGAACTCCCAGAAGAAGCTCTCAGGAAGGAAATAACATCACCACCACTAGAACCAGTTATCACTGAACCAACTGATGAACTAACTCAAAAACAAAAAGAATTGAAGGATAAGATCATGGAGCATTTTCTGCTTAATGAGGAAAGGCAACGTTTACCATCACTAAAAACTGTGCCTAAGAAAATTTTGGCCCCTATCATGAAAATGGTTAATGCAGTGTTTTCAACAATTGAACCGGGATCCATCTTGGAAACAAACCAGTTAATGTACAGTGCAGCTGTAATAGTCACTAATGAACTAGGCATTAAAATTAAAGTACCTAGTCACACAACAGAAAAAGCATCAAAGCCAAAGTGGAAAATCCGTCTAGAACAAAAAATCAAAAAATTGAGGGCAGATGCTAGTAACTTAAAGAACATGCATGAGCAACGGCTTAAAAACAACAAAATCATAGATCGGCTAATCAGAAGATATAGATTGGATACAAGAAACATCAATGAAGCTGTAGAGATTGTAAAACAGCAGATAACAGCAACAGCTAGAAAAATTGAAAGATATGAGGCACGAATCATCCAATATAAACAAAATCAGCAATTTCGATCAGACCAACGGCGTTTTTATCAAAGTCTTAATGTGAATGGTGACACCAAAAGTGAAAAACCAGAAAAGCAGGCCACAGTTGAATTCTGGAAAGAATTGTGGGAAAATGCAAAGGACTACAACAAGGAAGCAAAGTGGATACATGACTTTGAGAAAAGCATTGGCAACAAACAAATGCAAGTATTAGAAATAACAACTGAGATGATCAAAAATCGAGTTAAAAAGGTAAAGAATTGGACATCACCTGGAAAGGACCAATTACATGGTTTCTGGCTCAAATATCTGACCAGTTTACATGCAATATTGGCCAGGCAACTGAATGAAATTTTACAAAAGGGCCAAATTGATGAATGGTTGACAACTGGAAAAACATACTTGATTCAGAAAGATCCAACTAAAGGAACAACACCTGCAAACTATAGACCAATAACATGCTTACCAACAACCTTCAAATTACTCACAGGCATTATTGCAGATAACATGATGGATTATTTGGAAACAAACAACATCTTGCCAGTAGAGCAAAAAGGCAACAAAAGAAGGAGCAGGGGCACAAAAGATCAGCTTCTAATTGATAAAATGATATTAGAAAATTGTAAGAACAGAAAAACGAACTTGAATATGGTCTGGATTGATTACAAAAAGGCATTTGACTCACTGCCGCATAGTTGGATCATAAAATGCTTAGAAACAACTGGCATTAGCAAAAATATTACATCCTTTACTGAAAAGGCAATGAAACAATGGAGAACTGAGTTGGCAGTAGGGAATGAGAGCTACGGAATGGTTAATATCAAGCGAGGAATTTTCCAGGGTGATTCACTTTCACCTCTTCTCTTCATCATCGCAATGATCCCACTATCAGTAATCTTAAAAAAAATGAAATTAGGCTACCAAACAGCCAAAAAAGCTGAAAAAATTTCGCATTTACTATATATGGATGATTTGAAACTCTATGGAAAGTCAGAAATAGAAATCCAATAATTGACAAATACAGTCCGAGTATTCAGCACCGATATTTCAATGCAGTTTGGCATGGAAAAATGCGCCACTGTATCCATAAAAAGGGGCAAAATCACTGCATCTGAGGGAATTGAAATGCCCAATGGCCAACTAATTAAATGCAAAGAAAATGAAGCCTACAAATACTTAGGCATTCTGCAGTTGGATAACATCAAGCATGGAAAAGTAAAAACTGTTGTCAGGCGAGAGTACACCAACAGAGTTAGGAAAATTCTGAAATCTAAATTGAATGGTGGAAATACAATCAAGGCCATAAATACCTGGACAATACCAGTTATAAGATACACAGCTGGTATAGTTAACTGGACACAAGCTGATTTGGACCTTTTGGACCGAAAAACCAGGAAACTAATGACAATGCACTACAGTTTACATCCACGTGGTGATACTGATAGACTATATCTGCCCCGAAAATCAGGTGGCAGAGGATTATTACAAGTGAAGCAAACAGTTGAAGAAGAAAAACATGCACTGGCTGATTATTTAAAAGAAAGTCAAGAACATCTATTAATCAAAGTAAAGAACAAAAATCTACTGAAGGCCCAACAGACGAAACAAGAATACAGAAAACATGCGATAAAATCAAGAATGGAGAGTTGGCAGAACAAAGCACTGCATGGCCAATTTCTGGAAAAAATAAAAGATAAAGTGGACAGTGAACAAACTTGGTTATGGTTAACAACAGGTACATTAAAGAAAGAAACAGAGTGACTAATCCTGGCTGCGCAAGAACAAGCTATTCGCACAAATGCCATTAAGGCCAAAATCGAAAAATCCTCTGATGATGCCAAATGCAGACTTTGCAAAGAAGCTGATGAAACTGTTGATCACATACTCAGCTGCTGTAAAAAAATTGCGCAGACTGATTATAAATTGCGGCACAATTCAGTAGCGCAAATGATCCATTGGAATTTGTGCAAAAATTATAATATTAAAACAGCAACAAACTGGTGGGAACATCAGCCTGAAAAAGTCACCGAAAATCAGATGGTCAAGATCTTGTGGGATTTCCGTATACAAACGGACAAAATACTGGCGCATAATACACCAGACATCACACTGGTTGAGAAAAATAAGGTCACAATCATAGACATCGCAATACCAGGTGATAGCAGGGTCGCCGAGAAGGAACTTGAAAAAATTGCAAGATACCAGGACTTAAAAATCGAAATTCAACGACTATGGCACAAACCAGCAGTGGTAATTCCAGTGGTAATTGGCACACTGGGTGCTATTCCAAAAGCACTGGAATTACATTTAAAACAGTTAAAAATGGACAAAATCACCATCAGTCAAATGCAAAAAGCCACACTGCTTGGATCTGCATGCATATTACGAAAATACGTTACGACGTCCTAGGCCCCTGGGTGGCCTAGGCTAGTAACCAATGCCAAATCCGGCGAAACAACTGGCCGCTGTGATACAATTGTATAATAATAATAATAATAATAATAATAATAATAATAATAATAATAATAATAATAATAATGATGTACCTGCCCCGAAAATCAGATGGCAGAGGATTATTACAAGTGAAGCAAACAGTTGAAGAAGAAAAACATGCACTGGCTGATTATTTAAAAGAAAGTCAAGAACATCTATTAATTGAAGTAAAGAACAAAAAACTACTGAAGGCCCAACGGACGAAACAAGAATACAGAAAAGATGTGATAAAATCAAGAATGGAGAGTTGGCAGAACAAAGCACTGCATGGCCAATTTCTGGAAAAAATAAAAGATAAAGTGGACAGTGAACAAACTTGGTTATTGTTAACAACAGGTACATTAAAGAAAGAAACAGAGTCACTAATCCTGGCTGCGCAAGAACAAGCTATCCGCACATATGCCATTAAGGCCAAAATCGAAAAATCCTCTGATGATGCCAAATGCAGACTTTGCAAAGAAGCTGATGAAACTGTTGATCACATACTCAGCTGCTGTAAAAAAATTGCGCAGACTGATTATAAATTGCGGCACAATTCAGTAGCGCAAATGATCCATTGGAATTTGTGCAAAAATTATAATATTAAAACAGCAACAAACTGGTGGGAACATCAGCCTGAAAAAGTCACCGAAAATCAGATGGTCAAGATCTTGTGGGATTTCCGTATACAAACGGACAAAATACTGGCGCATAATACACCAGACATCACACTGGTTGAGAAAAATAAGGTCACAATCATAGACATCGCAATACCAGGTGATAGCAGGGTCGCCGAGAAGGAACTTGAAAAAATCGCAAGATACCAGGACTTAAAAATCGAAATTCAACGACTATGGCACAAACCAGCAGTGGTAATTCCAGTGGTAATTGGCACACTGGGTGCTATTCCAAAAGCACTGGAATTACATTTAAAACAGTTAAAAATGGACAAAATCACCATCAGTCAAATGCAAAAAGCCACACTGCTTGGATCTGCATGCATATTACGAAAATACGTTACGACGTCCTAGGCCCCTGGGTGGGGCCCGACTAGTAACCAATGCCAAATCCGGCGAAACAACTGGCCGCTGTGATACAATTGTATAATAATAATAATAATAATAATAATAATAATAATAATAATAATAATAATAATAATAATGTACCTGCCCCGAAAATCAGATGGCAGAGGATTATTACAAGTGAAGCAAACAGTTGAAGAAGAAAAACATGCACTGGCTGATTATTTAAAAGAAAGTCAAGAACATCTATTAATTGAAGTAAAGAACAAAAAACTACTGAAGGCCCAACGGACGAAACAAGAATACAGAAAAGATGTGATAAAATCAAGAATGGAGAGTTGGCAGAACAAAGCACTGCATGGCCAATTTCTGGAAAAAATAAAAGATAAAGTGGACAGTGAACAAACTTGGTTATTGTTAACAACAGGTACATTAAAGAAAGAAACAGAGTCACTAATCCTGGCTGCGCAAGAACAAGCTATCCGCACAAATGCCATTAAGGCCAAAATCGAAAAATCCTCTGATGATGCCAAATGCAGACTTTGCAAAGAAGCTGACGAAACTGTTGATCACATACTCAGCTGCTGTAAAAAAATCGTGCAGACTGATTATAAATTGCGGCACAATTCAGTAGCGCAAATGATCCATTGGAATTTGTGCAAAAATTATAATATTAAAACAGCAACAAACTGGTGGGAACATCAGCCTGAAAAAGTCACCGAAAATCAGATGGTCAAGATCTTGTGGGATTTTCGCATACAAACAGACAAAATACTGGCACATAATACACCAGACATCACACTGGTTGAGAAAAATAAGGTCACAATCATAGACATCGCAATACCAGGTGATAGCAGGGTCGCTGAGAAGGAACATGAAAAAATCGCAAAATACCAGGACTTAAAAATCGAAATTCAACGACTATGGCACAAACCAGCAGTGGTAATTCCAGTGGTAATTGGCACACTGGGTGCTATTCCAAAAGCACTGGAATTACATTTAAAACAGTTAAAAATTGACAAAATCACCATCAGTCAAATGCAAAAAGCCCACTGCTTGGATCTGCACGCATATTACGAAAATACGTTACAACGTCCTAGGCCCCTGGGTGGGGCCCGACTAGTAACCAATGCCAAATCCGGCAAAACAACTCGCCGCTGTGATACAATTGTATAATAATAATAATAAAACAGCAACAAACTGGTGGGAACATCAGCCTGAAAAAGTCACCGAAAATCAGATGGTCAAGATCTTGTGGGATTTCCGTATACAAACGGACAAAATACTGGCACAGACATCACACTGGTTGAGAAAAATAAAGTCACAATCATAGACATTGCAATACCAGGTGATAACAGGGTCGCTGAGAAGGAACATGAAAAAATCGCAAAATACCAGGACTTAAAAATCGAAATTCAACAACTATGGCACAAACCAGCAGTGGTAATTCCAGTGGTAATTGGCACACTGGGTGCTATTCCAAAAGCACTGGAATTATATTTAAAACAGTTAACAATTGACAAAATCACTATCAGTCAAATGCAAAAAGCCGCACTGCTTGGATCTGCATGCATATTACGAAAATATGTTACAACGTCCTAGGCCCCTGGGTGGGGCCCGACTAGTAATCAATGCCAAATCCGGCAAAACAACTGGCCGCTATGAAACAATTGTATAATAATAATAATATATGGGATTATGGTATCATCTTTGAATCAATAGTGGCTTAGCACTGAATACCAACCCAGGCACCTACCATCACTAATGATGAGAAAAAAACCAACAAAATTCCACATTGGATCGGTCATCGCCTGGGTCATCAAGGACCACGTCAGATGCGATGGCTCCTGGACATCTGTAGAATAAGGGTCTACAGGGCTCAGTTGTTACTGCCAGGGTGCAAAGCGACTGGAACCAAAGCACAAAACTTGGACAACCGAAGAAAATCAAGAAATCCTCAAATATTACTACCAGGCAGAACCAATAGCTAGAGGATTTCAAAAAAGAATGATGCAACTGTGGAAGGAAAGTGACATAACTGAACAAAGATTAATGGATCAAAGACATAAAGTTTTCACAGATGTGGAAATGTAACATCTAGAAATATTGGCTAAAAATAAAACAATAAGCCAGTGGAAGAAACCAACATGCAGGATGAAGATCCTTCTGTGCAACAACTCAAAAGTGTAGAGCTAAGTTATCTAGCAAAAATGCTGAAAGGAAAAATTGAAAACCACATCAAAGAAAATATAGAAAGGAAAAGACTACCTACCATTCGCGAAGCGCATAGCAAATGAGTGAAAAATCTGTTAACTGCTGTGAACAACATTTTAACTTCCATTTCATCCAGCACATTATATGAAACCAATCATTTAATGTATAGCACAGCTGCCAATATAACTGCAGAACTGGGTTATAAAATACCCCCAAAAAAACCCAAACCCCCGCTGGAACACCAAAGTGGAAAATTTGACTTGATATTAAAAAAAAACTATGAGGGGATGTCAGCAATCTGAAGTACTTGAAAGAAGGAAACTAAAGAACAAAATGGTGAAAAATAGTTTATACAAAAAATACAACCTCGAGATAAAAGCAAGTGAAATCATGGAAGAACTGAAACCATGTGTAATAGCAACAGCAAAGAAAACCCAGGTCTGCCAAAAAAAATAAAAAATTCGAGAGCTGTTTTTGGTTATTCCATGTAATCTTTATGTTTTTTGGTCCACTGAATCCGAAAATGACCTCCACAGACATCACATTTCCTGACAAATTAGGCAACTCTGTTAAATAAGGCCTAAAAATAAATGGAAATAGACTTATAAAATTAACGTTTTATTAAAATATTTTCATGAAAATCCTTTTTTGAACTGAAATGAGCTCACCTACACACACTAAACTCGATTCTTCTTCCTTGTGAGGCTCCTCTTGGTGCATTTACGCTTGTGAGTAGCATCTGGAATGTCTCTCTGAAGCATCCAACAGTAGTCTGCCATCATTGTAATGCTCCATTTTCCCTGGTATCTCCTTTCCATCTCTTTAATGTCTTGGTGGAATCGTTCACCTTGTTCCTCACTCGCAGCTCCCAACTTTTAAGGAAAGTAGTCAAGGTGGGACTGGAGGAAATGCACTTTCAAACTCATCAGGCAGCCTAAAGCTTGAAATACTTTCAGCATTCTTCCGACGATCCTTTTGTAGTGAGGATCTTTGTTATTGCCTAAAAATTTCTGTATGACTTCTTTAAATGCAATCCACCTTTCTTTTTGAGGATCCATCATAGTATTGACAAACTCTTGATCAACTATAAGCTTTCTAATGTCTGGTCCGACAAACACACCTTCCTTCAATTTTGCCTCCAACAGGCATGGAAACTTGGTGACCAAGTATTTGAAGCATTCTCCATCCCTTGGAAGTAATTTTACGAATTGCTTCATCAATCCCAATTTTATGTGGAGAGGTGGTAGAAGAACTTTATGGGAAGGTACCAAAGTTTCTTGGAGGACATATTTTTTTTCACCGACTGTTAGCACCCTCGGCTGCCAACTCTTCTTGGTCCAGTGATTTTGTCGGTCTCGACTGTCCCATAGACACAGAAAACAAGGGTATTTGGTGTACCCAGCTTGTTGCCCGAGCACATTCATAAGACCTTCAAGTCCCCACACACTTGCCAACCATGGTCTTCATATTTAAGTTTACGAAGAACCAATTCCAAGTTCTCATAGGTTTCCTTCAAGTGTATGGAATGACCTACAGGTATGGAAGTGTAAAAACCATTGTGGAGTAAAACTGCTTTGAGACTACTTTCTGAAGAATCTATAAAAAGATGCCATTGCTCTGAATCATATTGGATTTTAAATTGACCCATCAGACCTTCGACATCAATGCAATAAACCAACTTGTCTTCCTGGGCGAAGTAAGGAACGAACTCCTTTTCATGATGTCTGAATCATGAAGATGACACTCCTGGCAACAGTAAATTCCTGCTTTACAGCCTTGATCCGAGTAACTCAGCGGCATCTTTGGGAAGATTCAAATCTCTTACCAAATCATTCATCTCCTCCTGAGAAAATTTTGGTCTTGTATCATCTTCAAACTCAGAACTTGATTCGTCATCTGGTTCAGGTATGACTTCGCCTTCATTGCAGCTAGATATCTCTTCCAAGGTAGCAGGGGGCTTGGGTACTGGTTTATCTGTGCTATGGGGGATGGGACGAATTGCTGAGTGAAGATTGGGGTATGAAATGGAATGCTTCCATTTGGAATTAAACCCTTTCACATCGCATGAACAAAAGTAACAGTCATCACTATGGTTCTTTTGCTCTCGCCATACCATAGGAATCCCATAACAGAAAGATTTTTTCTTACCCTTGAATCAGTTTCGGAGGTCCTCAACACACCGTTTGCATACTTTATGAGGCGCCCAAACTTTATCTTGATCTCAAATTTTTAATCCAAAGTATGCAACGTATACTTTTTTCACAAAGTCTGTAATATTCTGCTGTTGCTTCAACATTGCATATTCACCACAGATGAAACAGAAACTGTCTGGTGAATTAATACACTTTCGTGGAGCCATAACATAACAGTTGAAGAATGACAAGCTAACATGAATTGCGATGAAAAAGTATGAACAGCCTAGAACCAAGAACCTGATGATAATTCGTGCACAAGTGTGGCATGCAGGAGAGAGCAATTCTGTGTCTGTACATGAGACATCACAGTGCTGGCCACGCCCCCTGCACTGACCGGAGGTGCTCCTATCTGCCCTGTGTCTCCCTCCCACTGGATTCTTCAGGAAAGATTAACCCCTTCTACCATTCACAGACTTAAAACTTGCTTAGCTTGTGTATATATTGCTGACCATCAGATTTACAGTGCTATATTTTTTTTACATAACTCGGACAAATCCTTTAAGGTTTTTTTGGCATTTTATATCTTAAATGCACTTATGTAAATTAATTAATAGTAATTTGGACTTTAAATTTGGTTAAAAACCCATAATATAAAAAATACCAAAAATTAAAAAAGATGATAAATTTGAAGACAATTTTTTTTATAATTTATTTTATTTTATCAATTTCATATATACATTCACAATTATATGATCTCATAACTGTTATTAATCATATGTATAACAATTTTTCCCTACTGTTGACAATATACTTGAAGATTGCTTTTTTATCATCCCATAGATCCATCTTATCTTACAACGGTCCTAATTCTTCTTCCCTCCCTCCCTCTTTCCTTCCCTCGTTTCTTCTCTCCTACTCCCCTTCCTTCCCTCCCTCCTTCTCTCCTTCCCTCCTTCCTTCCCTCCTTTCTTTTCTCCTTCTCTCCTTCCTTTCCCCCTTCCTTTCCTCCTTCCTTCCCCCCTTCCTTCTCTCCTACATTCCCTCCTTCCTTCCCTCCTTCCTTCTCTCCTTCCTTCCCTCCTTCCTTCCCTCCTTTCTTCTCTCCTTCTCTCCTTCCTTCCCTCCTTGCTAAATTTGAAGACAATTTTGCATGTTGTGGCAAATATGACGTCTAGGAGTTTTTTCAATATTTTATTTGTTTTCAGCACACCAAAATACATGGAAATTAGATGAAAATAATCAAACAACTTTTTAGTCACAGACCTGTGAAATTGAAAGATACAAAAGACGAATAAAACAATATCATGAAAATGTCCAGTTTAGAAGAAACCAACACCTCTTCTACCGGTCTCTCAATGAAAATCGAATCCAAACTAATGTTCACCCATGTAAAGAAAAAACTTTGAACTTTTGGAAAGAACTGTGGGAAAACTCAGTGGAACACAACAAAACTACCTCATGGATCAAAGATATTCAACAACAAACAACACGAAACAAAATGGAAAATATTTTAATAAAAACTGACATGGTGGCAAAACAAGCAAAAAAGGTCAAGAACTGGAGTGTGCCTGGCCTGGACGAACTGTATGTATAGTGGCTAAAATACCTGATCAGTCTCCATTATCACATGGCCACTCAATTTGATCAAATGCTTCAAAATGCAAAAAGTGAAGATTGGTTAACAGCTGGTTGAACATACTTGATAATGAAAGATCCAGAAAAGGGCATAGAACCAAGCAACTATTGTCCAATTACTTGTCTACCATCAACATTCAAACTTTTTGCAAGAATACTGGCAAATTCAGTATTCAATCATCTGATGGAAAATAGTTTGTATCCAGTAGAACAAAAAGAAAATTATAAAAAATCAATAGGAACAAAAGATCAGCTGCTCATAGACAAAATGGTACTAAAAAATGCAAAACAAAGAAAAACAAATTTAAATATGGCGTGGATTGATTACAAGAAGGCATTTGACTAATTACCCCATAGCTGGATTAACACCTGTCTGGAAAACTTTGGAATCAGCAAAAATATCTGTACATTTTTGGAAACAAATATGCAAAAATGGAAAACAGTTCTAACAGCAAATGGGGAGAACATTGGTGAAGTCAATATCAGATGAGGAATCTTCCAGGGGGACTCACTTTCACCACTACTGTTCAACATCGCATTAATTCAACTGACAATAATCCTATGAAACACAAAACTTGGGATACCAAATCTCAAGGCAACATGGCAAGATAAACCATCTACTATACATGGATGACTTAAAAATGTATGCCAAAAGCCCCACTCAACTTAAATAAATCCTCAACACAGTTCAACTGTTCAGCAGTGACATCAAAATAAACTTTGGGCTTGAAAAATGTGATACATTATCCATGCAGTGAGGAAAAATGGAAAAATTAGAAGAAATAGAACTGGGAAATGGAAGCATAGTGAAAGCTTTAGCAAAGGATGACGGTTACAAATACCTAGGCATATTGGGAGCAGATAACATCTTGAATGGAAAAGTCAGAGTCAATGCAAAAGGAATAAATCAGGAGGGTCCGCAAATTACTAAAATTAAAGCTGAATGCTGGAAATATAGTTAAAGCCATTAATGCATGGGCAGTTCCAGTGATATGCTACTCAGCTGGAATCATCAACTGGACTTTGACTGACCTGGAAAATCTGAACCAGAAAACGCAAAAAATTTTGAATATGTATTACGCTTTACATCTGCAAAGTGATATTGACAGGTTGTACCTGCCACAAAAAATAGGGGGCAGGGGGCTACTGCAAATCCATCAAACTCTGGAAGGAGAAAAATGAAGTTTGAATGATTATGTGAACCAAAGCACTGAAAGATTGCTGCAGGCTGTGAAAATGTAGAACATTATAGTAACAACAGAAACAAAGGAAAAACAGCTGGATGACAGAGTAAATAGATGGAAAACCAAATCTTTGCATGGACAGTACTTGAAAAACATTGGCAAATGTGATGACAACTTGACAAGAACATGGTTTAAGAAACCATTAAGAAAGAAACAGGTTTAATGTTTGCTGCTCAAGAACAAGCACTACAAACGAATCCCATGAAAGCGAAGATACAATAGCAATAGTAGTTAGACTTATATACCGCTTCATAGGGCTTTCAGCCCTCTCTAAGCGGTTTACAGAGTCAGCATATCGCCCCCACAATCTGGGTCCTCATTTTACCCACCTCAGAAGGATGGAAGGCTGAGTCAACCTTGAGCCGGTGAGATTTGAACCGCCGAACCGGTGAGATTTGAACCGCCGAACTGCAGATAGCAGTCAGCTGAAGTGACCTGCAGTACTGCACTCTACCCACTGCGCCACCTCGGCTCTTCGAAATACAAAATACAAAAATCCACTGACAATCCAAACTGCCAACTTTGCAACAACAAAGTTGAAGCTATTTCACATTTAATATGTGAATACAGCAAAATCACAAAAACAAAGGTAGGCATGATCAATTTGCTAAATTAATCCACAGGTCATTATGTAAAAAATACAATTTACCAGTAAATGGAAACATAAAGTGGAAAAAGTTATCAAAAATGAGAAGGTAAAGATCTTGTCTCACTTCTGAATACAGACGGATCGTCACTTGGAACACAACATGCCAGATACCACAAATGTCAAAAACCGAAGCGTACAATTTATTGACATCGCAGTACCAAGAAATGCCAGAGTCGATGAAAAAGAACTGGAAAAAAAATACAAAATACTGCGGCCTGGCCATCGAAACTACCCGATTATGGATGAAACATGTAACAGTGATACCCATTGTCATTGGGGCACTTGGTACCATGTCCAAGAATTGTATAAGATACAACAACAAATTGCAGCTTCCTGCAATAACACCAGCGGAACTGCAAAAAAACTGCACTACTCAGAACATTGTATATTTTAAGAAGGTACTTGGTTGATACCTAGGACACTGGCAGCAATCCGTATCAACCATTAGCACCAGTCATTGGTATTTGTGATACATTTTTGAATGTTCAGTTGACTGAGTCATGTTTAATGAATAAAGTATATAATAATATTTTTTTTAAAAAATCTTCATGTAGAGAAAAAAATGGCGATTTTTCACATTTGTAAAGAAGTCTGACCTCCCACTTGAACCGTTTCCATAATATCTGCTAGGGTTATTTTTTTCCCCCTAAATACAAATTGGAAATTTGGGAAGGGAGGGTAGCGCCAGTCTGACACAGTCTGTAGAGGTTTTGCAAAATCAATCATGCCCTGGTTTATTATAAATATGCCAATGGTGAATCAAAACTTGACAGCTGCACCTGAAAGTTAGAGCTTCAGTGTAAAACAAAGAAATGCTAAAGAAAAAAAGAATTTATTCTTTGAATTGGGCATATGATATTCCTGTTACTGTGATAATCTACGTAGCAACATTTTTTAGTGGGGGAGGTTGACAATCCTGGAGTGTGGCTGATTTGACATTCTCATCATGAAATATATTTAGGAGACAAAATATCTTGTCTTCTCCCCTCTCATCTGTCTTCTTCAATTTTAATACAGATTATTGGTAATCTAGTTGAACATTGCCTTTCCTAATGCTTGTTTTTGTGCTCTGAGGTTTCGGTTAATCTCTTGAGAGATGAACTCATATCTGTCTTATTTATATGACTAATTACAACATATTCTTCCTCTCTCTCTTCCTCTATCCCTCTCTCTCTCCCTCCCCTCTCCCTCCCTCTCTCTCTCTCTCTCTTCCCTTTTGCCAGGGATGAATGGCAGAGACGCTGCACAGAAATTGTGGCTATAGATGCTTTTCATTTCAGACGTTTTCTGGATCAGTTCGCTCCGGAGAAAATTAGAAGAGAGCTGAACAAGGCCAGTAACTTCTTAATCCCTCTTGCCCTGTAAGGTTTTTCCTTTCTTTTCTTCTTTTCAGCTGTGCCCTTAATGTTGGATTGACCCTGTGGGTTAAAAACAGCCAATCCACTAAAAAAAAAAAAAAGGAAAGTTTATCGTGGCATGCTCTTGAAAAACCAAGGCTGCCAGGGGCTGTGAGCTTTTTGTCTGCCTGCAGGCTTTCTGTGGTTTCTCTCGTCCCGGTCTCCCTCCACATCACCTTCCAGCTGTTGCAACAGGAAACTGGGGCTGCGGGGCTTTTGGAGGCGACTCAAGACTGAAAGGTAAACCTGACTCTCCTTGCAGTTAAATCTCAGGGGGTTTTGGCTGCCGTGAGCGCTCGCCATTTCTGCAGCTTCAGGCCAGAGGAATGTAGGGCACGGATGGGACAGGGGAAGGCTGAAATCAAGCTCTTTCTTCTGCTCTCAAATTCTGTATGAACACTGACTAAGCAGTCCAGGCAGTTCAAATGAATATAAAGGTTTATTGCAAGCTTAAGCTCTTGACAAGAATCTGAACTACTAACAGTCCAAAGCAAATAGACAGTAGATGTGAGTCAAAGGAATTCAAGTGGGGTTGGACTTAGATCTCTTGTGAGCAGGAAAGTATTCAAGACTGATGACACGCTTGACCTCTCCCTCGGGTTCAGCATAGTGGTCATCTCCTGTAAATTAATTTCACTTTGCAGTTCTCCGGTCTTCTGTCCTCATCATGCTGTCCCAAGTATAGGAAGTGCATCGCTTCTTTCTTAGCAGAGGGTCGCCTTCCTGTCACCGTCATTGCTACTTGAAAAGAAAAGTCATGTATTCTTAACGAGGACTTTTCATGAAAATCAAGTTACTGAAGCTGCAGAGAATTCATAGCCTCTGTCATAGCTTGATTAAAACCACCATTCTTGCTGGAAATTGAACTCATGTGTCCCCCAATGATTTAGGTGTGGGCTCCATTAGAGACCCTGATGCTTTCTTGCATTTATATATGGAAGTTTTGTCTTTCCAAGGACTTTTTTTTAATGCAATTCAAAGTTAAATCCTATCATTTTGAACAAATAAAATATTCACTTAAGGTTGATCAGTAGACACATCATCTCCTGTATAGGGAAACATCTAAGTCAAGAGATAAAGTAACCATCGGCCCTTCTCCCCCTTGGCTCCCCTTGTCTTGACAGCCCAGCTGAAAGAGAAGCAGCACATGTTCCCTGCTGCTGAATTACACTTTCCATCTTCCCAGGAGAAACTCACCTAGATAACGTCTCTTGAAGGCAGCCACAGTTTCTCCTTGCCTGGAGCTGGAGAAGCATCCCAGTGCAGGTCACCTGTTGTAGAAAGTCCATTTCAGATGAAAAATGGGGTCCTCTTCCTCCACTTCGTTGATCACTGTCTTCTCTTCATTTGCTTTAGCCTTAATACAGATCTTAGCAGCTGCTGAGGCTGGACGCGACGTGGTTTATTTCACCTTTGGAGATGCTGAATTGATGAGAGACATTTACAGCATGCACACGTTTCTGAGCGAGAGGGGCCAAGTGGTGGGTATGTATCATCTCCCTTCCCTTGAAGAGCACCGTGGACAGCACAGAAGGGAGGCAATGCTTACTAGGATAGGTCAAGGAAAACACCTTGGAGATTTTTTTAAAATAAATCTGAATTTGGTATGGACAAGTCAAATTGGGGTGAACTAAATTTGACAGAATAATTTTATTGTCACTTTAGACTAATCAGCATACATTAAAATGAAACTTCATTGGATGGAGCTCTCAAATATACACTATATAATCATGACAGAATAAATAAATGCAAAATTATGCATATACCTGCATATGTTCCATGACACAGAGAAACAACACAGTCTAGTTCGGATGTATGAGGGTGTAGGGTCTCTCATGAGCCTTCGAGCTTTAAGCACATAGCACTTATAAGCAGTGCCCTGAATCAAGGGAGTGAGCTTCTTGGTTGTCCTCACCACTCTCTATATGGACTTTTTATCTGAGGCACTGCTGCCACGAAACCAAACAGGGATGCAGTTTGTTAAAATGCTCTCAACTGTGCCTCTGTAAAACACTTTTAGTTGCACCTCTGTAAAAAGTGGCCAGGACAGAAGGAGAAAAATGTGCTTGCCTTCTCCGATGCAGGAAATGCAGACACTGATTTGCATGCTTCATTAAGGATGATGTGTGAAGAGACCAGTTCAGATTGTTAGTTATCTGCAACCCCAGATACTTCATACTGCTGACCACCCGTACAGCTGCATAAACCGAGCTAACATGATTTCCATGAGAATAGAAGCTGAGGACCATGGAACTTATATATTGTAACGTATCACCACTGGCTCTTGCTGCATGTACTCCCAAAAACTATTGAGTAGTGGTCTCCAACCCCCTTAGAAATGTCTCCCCAGTTTGCAATTTTTAATGGGGAGTTGTCTTTTGATCTGTGCAATTATGTGGCCTTTAATGTGCTTTTAATCTGCACATTGGATTGCCTAGAATCTTCTTTGAGTTGGGCAGCTTTTTTATTTATTTGTTTCTTTGTTTGTTTTATATCGTACTTTGATTATTTTTACAAATAACTCAAGACAGCGAACCTATCCAACACATTTTCCTCCTCTTATTTTCCCTATAACAAAAGCACTGAGCTGGGCTGAGAGAGAATGACTGGCCCAAAGACACCCAGCTGGCTTTTAGGGCTAAGGCAGGACTAGAACTCGCGGTGCCTTGCTTTCTAGCCTGGTGCCTTAACTACTAGACCAAGCTGGCTCTGAGGGAATCACAGTGGTTTAAGTGAATCAGCCGGGGTGGTTGACTGGAAGGCCGTAAAATTGGGTAAAACTCACTTAATACATGTCTCATTTAGCAGCAGAAATTTTGGGCTCTGTTGTGGTCATAAGTCGAGGACCTGTATGTAAATTTTAGTTTTTCTCTCTGTTTTGTTTCCATTTTCCAGGAGATGTTTACAAGCTGTTGCTTCGATACTACAATGAGGAATGCAGGTGTTGCTCTACATCAAGGCCAGAAGTCAAGCTGTACCCTTTCATCTACAATACAGTTGAGTCCTACATGAGCCCTCCCGAGGAGGAGAAAGAGCGGGGTTTGGATGATTAAGAGTGACTGCGCGCCCAACGAATATATTTTTCCTTTTCCCTATAAACTGTCAGTTGGATTGCTGGGTGTCATATATAGTTGTCTGAAGACCAACACTGATATTTGAGAAGAAATCTGTTTTCTTTCCAAAGCAGAAAGTAAACTTGATCAGAGCATACAGAGCATTTCTCCTCCCTCACCAAGAAATGACGGTTGGCAGAAGATTTCCATTCCTTATAGCATTCTCTGAAAATAGATTGATACGGGCCTGCCTTTCTATTTTTATAATTGTCTCAGTGTCCACATACATTTATGTATGGAGTTCACTGGCATAGGCTTACGTTCCCCATGCGAATGAGTGATTTCTTTAGCACACACGCCAGCGGTATAACTTTAAAGGGGTAGATGTGAAGAAAAAAAACCCAAAGAAAATATAGAAATATATATATTTTGCATTACATACACAATTCAAGTCATCCTGATTTTTTTTAAATTTAGATTTTACTTTTTCAAACACACACTTTCTTCTGTGTTAAGAAAAGGCAAGAATAACAGAGAAAGAATGAGTTATCCAGACCTTCCCTCTACATGGAAAGTGGCTGGAAGAGGACAGGAAGGGAGAATGGGAAAGGCAGTGGTACATTGGGGTTGCCAAACAGCCAAAGCTACTCTTTGATGTAGACTTACATTGTAAAAACCTATAACAAGGGCCATCTATTTATGATATAATGAAACAGCTTTTCTAAAAAAATCAATTGCACAAAGTTCTTTGCTGGATGTTGTGATCCTGCTAAGAGGCAAATAGACACCTATATTATTTAAATGTACAATAAGAACCGGGACTGTTATACTTAGGGGGTTCATTATATAATGATAAAACCTCTGTGCAGCAGGCATCGGGGTGGATTTGAAGGTCATTAAAAGGGATTGACCACCCATCAGAGCATCAGCTCCACAGAGCAGGCTTGCTCCCTCTTTCCTAGCCTCCTTTCCAAGAAAAAGTTCTAAGAAAAGTTACCTCAGGTGTGGGAGGCAGAAAGGAAAGGAAATTTGGCAAAGAGAGAAGAAGGGAGGTGATCCGCCAGGAGATGCTGTACAAACAGCCTTCTGTCCAGTTGAGAGAGGAGGCCGATGGGGAAGAGAGGCAAAGCAGCCCGAAGAAGGCTTGGCTACTTAGCAAAGAAGGGAGACTGGCCAACCATCTCTCCCGCTTCAGAGGGAAAGACCTCAGGGCTGGAGAGAGGAATGGGCCTCCTGATGGAAGAAGAAGCTCATTCTAGGACAGGTCCACAGCTTCTCATCACATCTTCCAGAATGGCTCCATTCTGGGCCCTCCCCCCGGTGTGGAACACGCCTCCCACAGGCAGCTTCCATCCCCCTCATCAAGGAGGGACAGTTGTGGGATCGTCGTCCAGCCAACAAGCCGATGCAGCCAAAACCGCAGCTTTTCTCTCGGCCAATCCTTGTGGGCACCGGGCAATAGATTACAAAAGCTGGCAGGTTGGGCAGTTGATTCTTGGCTTTTACTGGAGTGCTGGGACCTTGATCTTCTGCTATGTATTCAAGATTCCTTTTGGTAATGGAAAAATAATAAAATCGATAGATGTTTTTCTCCACACCAGCCTTTGGGTATGTTCATTTGAAGGCTCTCCCTTCTAGTTCTTTGACAACAGGTTATCAAAAACTTCATATACGGTGTTGTTTGCATAGGTTTAAGTTGGTGTTTCTCAATCCTGGCAACCCTTAAATGTGTGGACTTCAACTCCCAGAATTCCCAACAGGGCTGGCTGGGGAATTCTGGGAGTCGCAGTTCACACATTATGAAGTGGCCAAGGTTGAGAAACACTGATCTCAGTTGTATGTATCCTATATTTCGTATAAACTTCTGTGGCCAATTATTTAAAGACTTGAAAATGACTTGTTTAATTTTTGTCCAGATTCCCCGATTTTTGGCTTAATTGTGGGGAGAAGGGGCATTTCATTTTCATCACCTCTTGCTTGTATCTTTCTCTTGTAGTAGCTGCAAACCTTCATGGTATTTTCATGGCTACAATTGATGGAAATGCATTCTTTAAAAAAATAAAAATTGATCCTTTCACTTCATGTTCCATGCTCTTGAGAACTGAAGGATTTCTCTACAGTCTGGAGAACCTTAGGTTGTCTAGTACAATCCATATCCAAGAGCAAGTTGACTGAAAAATACACACGTTTATTAAAAGACCATAAAATAGTGAAGAAATACCCAGAAGGAAGCTGGGATTAACTAAAAGGTTTAGTTTCAAGAACATGTGAACACCTAAGATAATTTTGAAGGAAACCAGATGAGCTTTGAGTACATATACAACACCAGCAACCACACTTGTTTCTAGTCCATAGCCCCAAAAAGTCCATGTTAACAAGGGCCTTTGTATCCTGGAGGATTTCGCATCAGATTCCTGGGAGGTGTATATTCTTTTCTTTGCAGCTTCTGTCTGGGAAAACTTGAAAATTGTGCTCCTTGTTTTTTAACTTCAATTGCATTTGCTTGTGGATGTTACCAATTGGCCTCATAGATGTTGAATTGTTAAAAGTTCAAAGGGATTATACCCTACACATCAGTTGTGGATGTATTCTGATCTAAGTGGATATCTATAGAAGTTGACATTCCTAAAATTGTATGTTAAAGTTTAAGTAATGTACATCAAGCTTACTTAATTTTTTGTATAACCTATACAAAGTTATATGCAGAAGAAACAACCTGGAAGCTAAAAAGCACACACACTTACAAAGGACTTGAGTGTCTTTCAGAGCTGCTCTACAGTTTAATTGAACACTAACTTTTTGTCCTCACATGTTACACATGAATCGACCCTTCAGTCTATCTGAATATTCTCTTTCTCAATAGAGGTGGAGATAGCATCCATACATGGGTTGACATTGTCCACCTTCTGATTGGACTGAGTCTGATTAAAATTAGTTAAGATACGCTCCTTGTTGCTAGCCTTACCTAGCTTTTTGACTCAGTCCACTTCAGGGACGGTTGTGTCATCGAATATCTCCTGAGAATATTGATCAAATCATTTGGATATTGTGGTCTTGACCTTATTCCAGTGTTTCTTGCTATTGGGACTAAAAATTGACCCTGAGCGGTCCATCTGGGTTGGAGCATTAGGCCTTGGGGCCATAGCTCGCCCTATACCACACTGTCTTGCTCCTGAGGCTCTGCCAGGGCAGGAGAGAGTGAAGCGCTCTTTGACTGGTCACTCACAGTGACTATGTTCCCCACTTGTCTGAACAATCACAACCGTCGCCACAGCTCTCCTCCGAAAAAACATGGCTTTGACAGCTGGAAACAATTGAGGCTTTCAGATTGCCGGCTTGACAGCTCCAGCACAGCTGTCTTTGAAGTGGCTGTGTAGCTACCCCTTCCCTCAGATCGGCTTAACAAAGAGGTAGCTGGAGAGATTGACAGGAGGCGCGTTCTGCGGCGCCACTTCTAAAATAGCTAAGGTGGCCGGAGTGAGGAGAGTGGTGGGTGAGATGGCTTTAAATCGCTGCTGCGACGTTTCTGATTAACCAGCTAAGTCGCACCTCAGCTGCAGCCAGCCCTTTAACTCAGCTGAGTCGGGCTTCCCATGCTTGCCTGAGAGCCAGGAGAGCGATCTGCAGGGAGGCAGGTGAGTGCCCCAGACGAACCAGGGCCATAAGCTTCAGTCTTAATTTACTGTTGAGGCCTCAGTGAATGTTTAAAAAAAGGTGTGAGCCGCCATTTTGTCTTAAGTTACTGTTGAGGCCTCAGTGAACGTTTTAAAAAAAGGCGTGAGGTGCCATTTTGTTTGCCAGAACTACAACTAAGATGGCGGACACTGCTGAGTCAGGAGTCTAGGAGTCAGGACTCTCCTATCCCTCAGGGATTCCTGATGACAGTAGAAATTTCCAACCCCTGGTCTGGCTCAGATCACAAGGGGAAGGAAAACCCTGAGGCAGAGATTGCCCACTCGAAAATTAAAGAGGTCTGGCAAGAACAAAAGCAAAGCAGAGGGCAAAAATGAACCCAAGGCACCTCACAGGCATTCCTCTTCTTCCTCAAAAGAGAATCGGGTATCACAGGCCAGTTGCTTCAGGTCTGTTCAGCCTTCTATTTGTGTGATCCAGACACCTGGTCCTGTTATTAGTCTCCTGTTTCCTATAAACACCTCAGGTCTAGGGGGTCTGGCACTGAATTGCAGGGGCACATTTTGCAAGATGTTCAGTTTGGAGCCATGGGTAACAGACCTGTGACAGCCACTTTCACCCATACAGCTGCAGGGCTCTGCCCTGATATGCCAATGCCTGCTGTGGTGGTACCTAATATTCAGGAAGTCATTTCTTCGGCTATTGCCCTGGGCATAGCGGCTGGCCTGCAGCAGAGGCCTGGGACTGTCCAACTACCGCCTCCTGTGGCTGATCCGCCTACTCTAACAGTCCCATCAGTGCAGCGACCTCTGTCACCAGCTAGGTCCCACAGGAGCCAGTCTCCTATTTCAGAAGATGTGGAGATTAAGGACGGAGAGTTCTCTGGAGATGAGGAGCCTGCTCCAGAAAAAGCCCCATTTTCAGGGTTATTCCAGTTGGTCCACTTAAAGACCTTGTTGACTAAGGCCAAAGCATCTGCTACCTGCATGGCGTTATGAGCTACGCCGACACCTGCATGGTCTTCCCTGTTTTGGCTGCTGCAGCTACAACAAAGAATTCCTGCTACCAACTTGAGGGCCCATCAAGACCTCAATAAGATAGTGGTGGCTGGGGGGAGGAGCCAATGTCGCAACAATACAACGTGCAATAGCAATAGCAATAGCAGTTAGACTTATATACCGCTTCATAGGGCTTTCAGCCCTCTCTAAGCGGTTTACAGAGTCAGCATATTGCCCCTACAATCTGGGTCATTTTACCCACCTCAGAAGGATGGAAGGCTGAGTCAACCCTGAGCCGGTGAGATTTGAACCGCCGAACTAGCAGTCAGCTGAAGTGGCTGCAGTACTGCACCCTAACCACTGCGCCACCTCGGCTGGTAGAGATTACAGGTAATCCTTACTTAACGACCACAATTAGGGTCAGCAACTCTGTAGATAAGCAATGCAGTTAAGTGAGACATCGACAGTCCGAGACCGCCGTTGACACTTTTGCCACTGGATGGTCCAGTTGGACCTAAACCATCCTGTAGAGATGGTGAGCAGGAAGACAAAGCCTTGCTGGTCTCAGGGACATCGCAAAGTCCTTGATTGACCCAAGGGAAGCACTTCAAGCTGTCGGCAAACAAGCAGCCCTAGGCTGACGAAGTCGGAGACGGCTCCGTCTCCGACTTCGGAGGGGGTGGTGTCCAGGGGGCTTATTATTGGGGAAAAGCCATCTTGAACCTACCACCCAGATATTACACCTAGGGGCATGGATTGATTCCATCTCAGGTCAGGTATTCCTGTCAGGAGATAGAAAAGCATTAGACAACTGGTTGGGGAGGTATTGGGTTGGCACACAGTCTCTGTGGCCACCTTATCCCGCCTGCTGGGGAAAATTGTGTCAGCTATTAACATTGTGCCGTGGGCATGTCTCCACACTAGGGACCTTCAGTGGTTTCTCTTACCGTTCCAGAAGGCTTGCAGGGTACATCACTGCTGAAGGTCACCATTTTGGCGGGCATCCTCCACTCTCTCCGTTGGTGGAAGTTGACTGCCATCACCAGGGGCTTCCACTTCAGGGTGGTTCACAGGGTGACGGTTACCACGGACACCACCCTGTATGGCTGGGAGGCTCATCTGCATGTGCAGATGGCCCAGGGGCAATGGGACCTGGTGGACAGGACTTACAACAAACTGGTTAGAACTCAGAGCCATCCATCTGGCCCTCCAGAGATTCCTGGGCAGTATAGCCGGGCAACATGTGCTAGTCTTAATGGACAACGTGGCCTCCAAAACCCATGTCAACCAGCAAGGCAGCACGAAGTCCAAGATTCTTATGACGGAAACCAGGGATCTGGGCCGCTGGGTGGAGAGGCACTTGGCTTCATTGACTGTGGAACACATCTCGGGGGTGGCGAATGTTTGGGCCGACTGGCTCAGCTGAGCCAAGGTGGACAATGCCATATGGCACCTCCACCTGCATCTCTTCTGACAGATCTCGGCCCATTTCAGATCACCAGTAGTGGACCTATTCGCCACTCCAGACAATTCACAACTTCCGTGCTTTTACATGAGGTTCTGGACAGGGGGTGGAGGGGACAGACACTCTCAGATGGCAGTGGCTCCCTGGCCTTCCCCCCGCTGTCCCTGATTCCTCGGGTGTTGTGCAAGGTGATCACTGAACGGGCAGAGGTGATCCTGGTGGCCCCACATTGGCCACGACAGCTGTGGTTTGCCAACCTACAGACCCTGTTGGTGGGCAGACCCTGAAGGATCCCTCAGACCGCAAGTGCCCTCAGCCAGGGGTCACTGGAGCATCCAGATCCTCAGTGGCTCCAGGTGATTGCCTGGTGCTTGAACGGGACTCTCTGAGGGAGGACAATCTTTCCTCCAGGGTCATGGGCACAATCCAGGCCTCCAGGAGGCCTTCCACGGTCCTCATATATGACACTATGTGGCGTATTTTCTGTAAGTGGTGTGACAAAAGGTCTATTCATTCCCCAACTACCTCTGTGGTAAAGGTATTGGAGTTTCTCCAAGATGGGCTGGAGAAAAGGCTATCACCCAATACCTTGAGATGGCAGATTGCCACTCTATCCATGATTCTGACTTGTGGAGAGGGACAGCCTCTATCCCATCACCCAGCTGTCAGAAGGTTCCTAAAAGGGGCAGTCAACCTGAGACTACCGGTGGTTCACTGTTATCCCATGTGGGATTTGCCCAAGGTATTGTCTCCTCTAATGGGAGCACCCTTTGAGCCCTTTCGTTCTGTGGAACTACAGTTCCTTACTTGGAAGGTGGCCTTTCTGGTGGCCATCACCTCCGCCAGGAGGATCTTGGAACTGCAGGCTCTGTCAGGGAGGATTTTTGTATCTTCCACACCGACAGAGTTGTGCTTCGATTATACCCCTACTTTTCGCAGACAGTCTCCTCTTGGTTCCATAGGGTGCAAGAAGTTCTGCCCAACTTCTGCCCCTCTCCTGCTCATCCCTTGGAGAGATGCTGGCACAAGCTGGATGTGCAACGGACCCTTAAGGTCTATATCAGTCGCATGTCTGACTTTAGGAGACCAGAAGCCTTATTCGTCTCCTTTCAGTCCGAGACCCTAGGTAAGAAGATGTCTGCCTCTACCATTGGCAGGTGGCTCCGCAGTTGTATAGTCAGGGCGTACATTTTGCAGCATCAGCCAGTACCTGAGGGCATAACAGCTCACTCTATGAGAGCGCGGCCACCACGGCAGCCTGGGCCACACAGGCTTCTCTAGAAGAGATCTCCCAGGCAGCTACCTGGGCTTCACCTACCCCATTCATTACCATCTATAAAATAGAAAAGTTTGTGTCTGCAGAGGTGGTATTTGGCTGCAAGGTCTTACAAGTGGTTCATTCTACTGCAACTATTCCAGATCAATCTGATTCCCTCCTGTAGGGACAATTGGGCTTGGATATCTCCCATGTATGGATGCTATCTCCACCACTATTGAGAAAGGGTGTTGGTCGGAACGTGTGTTTTCCCACCCCTTGCAACTCCCTGTTTCTGACCTTTTAAAATCTCTCTCCCGCTTCCCTTGAGGGAAAATATCATTGTTTAGAAACAAAGGCCTGGAGTCAAATGAGAGTGATGATTCTTTGAGAGATTTTTTTGAAACAAATTATTAAAAGAAGCACCTATTCTGTAGAAACAGTAGCTCTTCTGGGAAAGGGTTAAGAGCAAAAAATTGCTGCTGAGAATTGCTAAATTTACCCCATCCCCATTTTGTGAACATTGCATTTTATTTTCCGTTGCTTTACTGAAAACCAACATGGGGGAAGTGCTTCAACCAAAGGCTGAATTTCAACTCGGGAATTCAAGTAGAGACAGAAGAGTGACTTTTCCAGTTGCACTTTCTGCTGTCAACATTGTCCATCTAGATGGCAACAACTAGACAATTTTAGTTCATTTCAAAAAAGAGCTGGACCAGGCTGATATTTGGATCAGTCATCAGGACATCCCCTTAATAGGAGAAGATCAACATGACTTCCCATTTACCATGCTTTTAAATGATCAAAATTATCAATCATTTTTAACAGATAATTTCCTTTACAAAAGGCATTTAAAAAATATTGTTCAGACATTATTAATTTTTAACGCAATTAGTACAGCATGCATGGCTCCATTGATTTCTGATGTTCCTCTTTTTTTAAAAAAATCATTGTGATGATTCTCATTATCATCATCCAAAAATAAGAGCAGAAAACTAATAAGAAAGTCGGGAAACAACATTTTGAAAGATTGATTGATTGATTGATCATATGGTATCTACAAACATTATGCAATCATTGATATACAACACTAATAAAACACAATTTTTAAAAGTTAACCAGTTATCGATATGCAAAAATGAAGCGGAACAATTAGGAGGCAGGCAGTATGAGTTTCTAAGAACAGGTTTCTGCATGTGTCTTCACATCTGATGCCATTTCTAAGAGTAATATAAAAAAAGGATAACAAACAAATCTTTCAGGTCATATTGTCTAAACCATTAATGCAATGCATGACACGTGCATCAAGATGGATGTAGACATAATGCATGCAAAATATGTTCGGACTGGAAAAAGAAGAGGAAGAGGAGAAGAAGATGACAAGAAGAAGAAGATGAAGAGGAGGGGGAGGAGCAGCAACAGCAGCAAGCAAATACTTTGAAAGAATCTGTTCAAAATGCCATTCTATTATTGTCACGAAAACTACATGTAATGTTGATACGAACATGTAATGTCCATATGAAAATTGAACTCTAGGAAATTTGAGTAAATTTTCATAAAATTCTTCCTGTTGTTTCTCTGAAGAAGTAAGACTCATTCAGACATTTGAAAAGATTACTTTAAATGCACTGATGCAAACTGGAAGATTGATTCAGAGTTACTCTTTTGCCTATACTTCATAGACAATTGACCCATAATTTTCCATAACATAATTTCAAATATTGGGGACACTGAAAAACAAATAGAATAACAGAATATATATATACACAGAGCAGGGAGCAGGGAGATATCCTTGATGAACAATCTTTGTCTGCCTGTCTGTCTATGGCAAGGAGCAATCACTTTAAAAACATGTGGACAACCTTGTATATTTTGGACCAAAATATAACAAATTAATGTCCCAGCTCCTCAAGGACATTTCCAATAGATAGATAACTCTCTTGAGCTTCAAAAGCAAGGGAGGTGTTGACCAAAATAATAGTTGAACCCAGGACAAACGTTTCTTCCTTTCTTGTAGACATTTCCCATAATTTGACAATTGATCTTCAACCATTTTGTAACTCAGAGCTCTTGTCTCTTGGGAATGAGAGGGTTAATCGAAAGCCAGACTTCCAACTTTCCCCTTTTGAAAATGCCACTGTGGCTTGTATTGAGTTAAAAATGGCTGTTCTGAGAATGAAATGGGCTAAGATTAATGGGCGTGGGGAAAGAGTTAAAGTATCCCTGTGACTCCCTATCTTTTCCAAACATACTTAACATTTTTTTAAACAAATTGGCACAATTTATAAAATGTAAAATATCAACTGCTGTAGTTTTCCGACATCCCCGCCACTAAACAAGCTTCATATTTATGGTCTTGTTATGCTTGCAGCCGATCCCTCCTGCATTTATCACTGCATAAGTGAAGACAGCCTATGACGTCTTTCTCCTTCCCATCCATTTCTACACAACCTCACTGTCAGCTTCTTCTGCAGACTTCTTGCAATTCAGAATGGAGTGACACAGATGGTGGTTAAAAGAGATCCAATATATGTTCATTTATGTATCAGTGGCCTCACCTATCCTGGATGGACCCTCCATTGTATTAGCACAAGTTAGTAATATGTTTCCACAATACTGATGAGCTAGCAGTAGAAGCTTGACAGCTTCGGATAAGGTTAAAGGTAAAGGTAAAGGTTCCCCTTGCACATATGTGTAATCGTTCCTGACTCTAGGGCCTGTTTTTCACCCATTTTTTGCAAAAATACGGTGCACACAGAATGCTTGGGAGGCCTGTAGAGTGCTCCTGGTAGACACATTCAAGTGATGCAATGATTTCTTTTGCAAGAGCCAGCAAATTTGAGTATCGGCGAGACAAAAGCAGCATCCATTACAATATAGTCCATCTTTAATCAGTTCACCACAGGGCTGTAAGGCCATTCTTAGACATGGAATATATTTTGAAGTAGGCTGCATCTTGTCCATCCACTTCAATGCTCCAAGTTTTTATGAGCTATTTGTCAACTTGTAAAGTGTTGCTATTATCAGGTTGGCATTGGAGGGAGGATTCCATGCATACCTTTGGCCAGAGTCGAATCTCAATTTTCTACAACTTTGTTGGTGAATGTGATTTATGACCCAGACAGAGGGGAGGGGACACAAGGGTAAAGTTCAAATGCAATTAAGCAAAAGTCAGTTTTGGCTCCGCAGAAGAGCATACCAGAATGTTGATCCTAATAAATGAATTGATTTCTTTTGAACTTTTTCTTGAGGTTCGTAAATTAATTAGGTCATCTTCTTGGAACTTCACAGAGAGCCAAAATTGACTTTAAAAATCTATCAAGATTTCCAGGTTTCCTGTATCCTGGGCTCTCCAAGCACTCCCCCAATATTTGGAGTGCTTGGAGGGAAAATCAGGCAACCATGGCTGAAGAGAGAGACCTCAAAACTCCAGACAGCCCAGCAGCAGAAGCAAGAAAGGATGAGTACTGGTGGAAATTAGCCCCTAAGGCAGCTGAAGTAGAGTTCCCTTACCCTAGACTCCAGATACAGGGAAGGGTGTCCAGCGAGCTGGCAAGAGTGGACTGGAGGTGGGACTGGACACAAGCCAGGCTCCCAAAGCCCCAGATGGAATCCCTGGAGAGTGCAATAGTGCAACAGAGGGAGGATTTTGACATGATCACCTTTGCTGATGAGGGGCCATCATGCCACCCAAAAGAGAAGGGAGGAACATATGATCCTGTTGAGGGAGGAGATGCAGACTGGAGTGCAGCCCCCCCTCCTCCACCCAGTAGAAGCAGAAGGAGCCCGAAACTGCAACCAGTGCCTCTACCAAGCAGCAGGCAGGCTGTCTAGGGCAGGCAAACTCCTCCCTCCCTCCGAACTAGAGGTGAGGAAGATGGCCAGCCATATCAGGTGCAAGCATACAGAGGCCAACAGGAGGTTGGAGCAGTAGGGCTGAATGACCCACCCCAATTCAGGGGAAAGCTTGACGGGGATTCAGACCAGCTAGCTCTATTCCTTGATTCAGCTGATATCCACCTAGAATGCCATGGGCACCTGTTGTGGCCCAGCAGGATCTGGTTGAGCTGCTGATGGACTCGGATAGCGAGGAACTGTATGAGTCTGCTCTGGATGATGTGGAGGAACCTGGGCAGGGTTCAGACTCAGAGAGGTTGGTTGGCCACCAGGAGGCACCTGAAGCATGGAGCAATGGGGAGGATCAAAGGCAGTTTGTCCCCGATGCTAGATTAAGAAGGGCTGAGAAACGGAAGTAGCAACTCTGTAGGCAGACTCACAGAAGCTAATTAAGCATAGGTGGTTGTGGATTGGCCCCTCCCAAGAGAGTTTATAGCTGAGACGTTGGGAGGGGACATTTGCAGGAAACAACCGTTTGAATTTGGAGTGAAGAAAATCTGTCTGTATATTCGTGTCTGTTCATTTGGACTATCTGCGTTATTCGAAGTCTGGACCGACCACAAAAATCTGGAAAATCACTCAAACAAGTCTGATGGACTCAATACTTCAACTGTTTTGATTTTGTGTTAAAGCACATTCCAGGGGGAGGAACTTTCTAGCTGACTCCTTCTCCTGCATGCCTCAGTGCAAATGCGAATGGGAGCACGTAGTGGACGCCAACATTCCCTCTACTCAAACAGCTGCCCAGGTGACCACCAGGTGGTAACGCCGTGACTGGCAAAACCAACCTGCAAGCGACCTAACCATGAAGTTAAAACCCGAACTGCTAGCAGACTCCTGGTTCCAAAATAACCAATACATTTTGACAAAAAGAGATGACCTTGCATGGAAGGGGATGAAACTCTATGTCCAAGAATCCCTACGCACCCTAATTCTCCAGAGGGGCCATGATGCCAAACCGGCAGGCCACTTTGGGTTCCTAAAGACTTTACACTTAGCCCGGAAGCAATTCTGGTAGCCTGGCATAAAGAAAGATGTGGATAGTTATGTGAAAAGTTGTACCATCTGTGCCACAATGAAGAGCTGACTGGGACCCCACCCCCCTGGACTGCTGCAAACAGTAGCAGAGCCAACGAGGCCTTGGGAGGTGATCGCAATGGACTTTATAGTAGAGTTGCCAAAAAGTGGGGGAAACACAGTGATTTGGACTGTAATAGACCTGTTCATACCCTGCAGCAGACTCCTCTCAGCTCACAAGCTGGCTAAACTGTTCGTGAAGCATATCTACCAACTTCATGGAGTACCTTGAAGAATTATTTCAGATAGAGGGGTCCAGTTCACAGCTAGGTTCTGGAGGGAGTTCCTGCGGTTCATTGGGTCATCTCAGGGTCTTAGTTCAGCTTTTCATCTGAGCACCAATGGGGCAGCAGAGAGACTGAACACCATGATAGAGCAGTACCTGAGGTGCTACATGAACTATCAGCAATCCAATTGGGCACACCTTTTATCTTTTGCTGAGGTCACGTACAATAATGCTGTATACAGTAGCACAGGACTCACGCCGTTCAAAACAGTGAGCAGTATGGATTTCGTCCCAATGCTTGAGTATCCAAGGGATCCCCCCTCCTCAGTCAGCTTGACTGATTGGATGTCGATGCTGAAAACAACCTGGGAGAATGTCAAAAAAGCACTGGCTAAAGCAGCACAAACCTATAAGAAACAGACAGATAAACACTGGGCTCTGCAACAGCTATTCTGGGTGGGAGAGAAGGTTTACCTCTCTGTTCTGACCCCTTCCTCCGTCCATTAACGAATGCTGAGACAAGCTTAGCTGGAATGCCACAACACTTTATTAGCAGGAAACATAAATCTTGGTGGCTGAAAGCCCAAGCACGATGAACAGATGAAGAACCTTGGCAGCAACCCAGACTCCGACAGATACAGATAACAGCTTCTCCAGCATTGAGAATTAAGTTGAATCCTGCAACCAGACTCCTCCCAGAGTCTCTCCTTAAATACTTTCTTGAGAGGAGCCTAATTACAACCATCTGGGTCCAATTATCTTCTGTACCTGTGTAGCTTTTCTCTATGTTGATCTGTCCACCGTTGCCAGGCATCTAGGACCAACTCCCTTGTCTCCTCCCCACTGCTCCAAGGCCTGACGTCAGGAGCACACTCCCTTTGGCTTTCATGCCTCCTGGTGGCCAACCAGCCTCTCTAATCCCTGCTCGGAGTCAGAACCCTGCCCAGGGTCCTCCACATCTTCCAGAGCCAACTCATAGGGCCCCTCACTGTCAGAGTCTGTTTGCAGCTCCAACGGCTCCTGCTGGGCCACAACACCTCTCCTCAAAATATTTGAGATTAAAACTGCCTAGCAAGAAACTGGGGCCAAAGTTTATGGGACCATTCCCAATAGTAAAAATCATCAACCCAGTCACAGTGCAATTGAAACTGCCTCGATTGCTGGGGAAGATACACTGGGCATTTTCATAGTAGCCTCTTAAAACCTGTGATCAGATCCACTCTGAGACCACTATCCCAGGAGCTCCTGGGCCCTGTGGTCATAGGGGGCCAAACCCATTATGAAGTTCAATGAGTCCTTGATTTGAGGTGGCACAGGAGACAACTCCAATACTTAATCAAGTGGAAGAGCTACCCCTTATCAGAGGCATCTTGGATAAAAAGTAGGAATAGCCAGGCTGATCTCCTTATAGCAAAATTCCATGCAGAAAATCCAGGCAAGTCTGGGGGAGGAATGCATCCCTAAATTATATACTTGTACTCAAATTGTTTTTGTGTCACACAGGTCGCTTTCGGGAAGTGAGGGGAGCTGGATGTCAACTTCTAAAGCATTGCCATGACTATTATCAGTTTGGCATTGGAGGGAGGATTCCATGCATATACCTTTGGCCAGAGTCGGATCTCATATTTCTACAACTTTGTTGGTTAATGTGATTTATGACCCAGACAGAGGGGAGGGGACACATGTATAAAGTTCAAATGCAATTAAACGGAAGTTAGTTTTGGCTACACAGAAGAGCATGCCAGAATGTTGATCCTAATAAATGAATGGATTTCTTTTGAACTTTGTCTCAAAGCTTGTAAATTAATTAGGTCATCTTCTGGGAACTTCACACTATTTTTACATGGGTGAAAGTCCCCCCAAGTTGGTGGGATACAGTAAACCATATGTTGGCTTCCAGGATAATCTCTAGATTGCAGAGAAGGGCCTGAATACACATGCAATAAAATTGGATTTGGGTTTCACCTGTGAAATTCTGCGTAAGGACTCTTTCTCAATTTCAGAATAATACTTATATGGACTTTCATATCATAAACTTATATCCCCTTTTTTCTACCCTGTTTCCCCCAAAATAAGACCTCCCCGGATAATAAGCCCAATCAGGCTTTTGAGCATATGTGCTAAAATAAGCAAATAAGCAAAACACATGTGCAGCCAGGTCCCTGCTATTTCCTGGGGGGAAGGGGGAGATCATGCCCCACACACCCCACATGCACCTGCCATCCATTTGAAATGGCCTTACGGAGGCCGCTCCCACAAACCCTAGCTACCATGCCCCTTCTCTTAGTGGCGGCCACAAAAAGAGCGGCAGGCCCAGCGATGCCAAGGCTGGCAAGAGTGTGCCAAAAACAGAGACAGAACTTTCATCCCTCTCTGGATCAACTGCGGGCCGAGGTTTAGGGGCCTACTGCACCTCAAAAATAATAAGATCTCCCTGAAAATATGGCCAAGCGCTTATTTCAGGGATCAAAAGAAAATAAGACCCTGTCTTATTTTTGGGGAAACATGGTAGCACTGGTTATGTTACCTAGTTGTGTAATGAAACACCTACAAAAAAAAACTCAGGCTCAAAGAGCATCAAGGACCACAAAATATAAGCTAATTTTCAAAAGATTCATTGGATATCTCTATAGGACACTATAGGACCTAAGTTCTCTTTATATTGCTACTGCCATTTGCTAGGAAAACTATCTGCACTGGGGCCTCTCTGAATCTCATAAAACTAATTGTATTAAATTAGTTTTTAGCATTAACTGTAGCATTAAATGTACAGTTAATATCCTTGAATAAGCAGGAGAAAATTTTGCCAAACTTATTCTGTACAGGAAATTTTCCAATTGCTCACCTGTTATCATCTCTTTCGAACTCTAAAACAATTATAGCAATCCAAAAATTGCCCCTCAATTATTATGTTTCCCTCCAAGGGAATCTTGCACTGTATTGTTTCAGCTGAGAAGCTATCATTTTCCAGGTTTCTGCTATTCCCAATTGTTTATTTAATACAGTTAAATGAATATTCATGTGGTTGATTAAGTGCCGGTTTAGCAGACCTGAAAGGCATTGTTTAGTTCCACAGTATAATTTATCACATACATATTCAATGCTTCCTTTTTCTTGCCTTTCTAAATGAGTACAGTAAGCTTTTCTTCTTTTTGCTGCTTCTGTAAAGCATGTGCTGTAATTTTAGCCTATGTAAAAGCTTTATATATATTTCAAACTCTTCACATTTGTTGACCCTGTATTTCTTTGAAAAAGTAAATCTCAAAGTCTTTTGGGGGTGGGTTGATCAAGAAATAGAATTGGATACAATAACAGAGTTGGAAGGGATCTTGGAGGTCTTCTAGTCCAACTCCCTGCTTAGTCAGGAAACCCTATAGCATTTCAGACAAATGGTTGTCCAATCTTTTCTTAAAAGCTCCATAACTTCTGGAGTCAAGTTGTTCCACTGATTAATTGTTTATAGTTAAAATGGTGGATCATGTCATCATGACATACACTACCTTAAACCAACTTGCTAAAAACTATAATATTACAGGAGTATGATCAGATTTTATGACAGGATCTCTAAAAGAGTGCAAAACTCAATTGACTTAGTGGTCAAGACTTTTTTTAAAAAAATGTAAAGGCAATTGAAACAGTGGGTTATTTTGGAAGCTACTCATCGCTGTTTCAGGATGCCAAGAATTCCCAAAGATGACAGGCAAAACTGAGATATCAAAGAAAAATCCAGAAGGAGGCAGGGATGAGCCTTTTCCATAACTGCCAGGTAACCTACGCAGACACAGTTGTTATCAGGGATGTAATGGTATGTGGGAATGACCTTGGGACTCAAGACAAGGAGAGGCAGCTAGGGCAATGGTTGGAAAACCCAGTGTGGGCGGGGCAAGGATCTCCAAAGGCACCCTCCCTAATTTCTTCTATTGTAAAGCAGAAGGGGAGGTGGGGAAGAGAAGTACTTCCAGACTCACAAGATTCTGTTAATAAAATTTTGCAATAAAATAGAAAAAAACTCATCTATTGTTGTACTGAGCCATGGTGGTGCCAGCAGTTTGGCAGTTCAAATCTCACCAGGCTCAAGGCTGAAAAAGCCTTCCAGCCTTCCAAGGTTGATAAAATAAGGACCTAGATTGTTGGGGGCAAGTGACTCACTTGCCCCTCAGCAAGTCGCTTAGAGCAGGTATTGGCAACCTGTGGCTCTGGAGCTGCATGTGGCTCTTTGGACCCCTTGCTATGGCTCCCTGCTGAACTGGATCCCACCACTGGTAACTTTTTACCACCACTGGTAACCACTGGTAACTCCCACCACTTTTATATTATTATGTGAGCAGTGATACTATTGGTTCCCCAAGGAAGAAAACATTCAGAACAGAGATCTCCCAGAAAAGCCTTCCACAATGGAAATAGCTGGAAGTAAAGAGGTCTTCTTCCTGAAGTAAATGGTTTTCTTTGGTGCCAGGGAAAAAAAGTGATTCTGAAATTATTTACCACCTACTGGGTTACATGAGCCATCAACCCATTATTTGCCATTTTGTCTTGGCCACGCGAAACACACTTGATATTCATAAGTTTATCCAATTGAAAAACAGTATCATAAAGAACTGATTTTTTGAGAGATTCCAAACAGCCAGCTCTGTCTACAAAGAAATTGGAGAAAAATATACATCTCAAGCCCCGACAGGTGCCTTCAAAATAAAGGCATTATTTCCCCCCCATATTCATAGCAGGATGCCAATCAAACCAACAGCGAAGCAGACAGAACTATCAGCTCTGTTTTTCACACTACATTTGAGCTGTGGGTCCTGCTTTGTAGAGAAAACATCGATTGTTAGAAACAGCAGTTTTATTGTTTCTTGCAATGCCTTTCTTGAGAAAAGTAATAAGAGTTTTCAAATATCTTCCCTTACAACAGTAGACTTGCTCAGCTTCAGCAAAATTCCTGGCTACTGGCTACCAATGCACCACTTAGATTTAGAACATCCATAAAATAAGGCTTGAGGACCCAATAGATGTTCTCAGAAGCGAGTGGGAGGTTTTGAGTGACAGAGATTTCTGTCATATTACACTTAAAAGCCAAATTAATTTAAACTTTTTAATCAGTTTAAAAGACTCAGTATCCATATGAAATGGAAATTCCTCTTTTTAATAATTGTTACCGTAACAACTAGGTACTAATTTACCCAGAGCAACTTCATATTTCAATATAATTTCAGGATTTCACCTGGGGACTTTCTGGGCCAAGAATGTAGGTGCTCACAACGCCAGTAACCTGAATCACAGTTTCAAAGGATGGCCAGTCATTTAGACACTGAAAATTCAGAAATAAGGGAAGAATCAGCCATGGTTATTTGTAACATATTCTATGTCTGTCTGTCCGTCCGTCCGTCCGTCCGTCCATCCATCCATCCAGTTGAAATTGTCCTAATCTCTCCTGGCCTGCCCATTTGAATTTTCTTCCATCCTTACTTGCCACTGTTTACCAGAGAAGAAGACGGTACCTGCATTTAAAGAGTGAGAGATCCAGATCTCTTAAACTGCAAAGATCTTTTAATATGTGAAAAGTGAGAAGGCAAAGCATGCTTCGGAACAGAGACCAACCAGAAGCGGCTCTTCTTTTAATGGGTAATTAAAAGATATGAGGTACAACAGCGAACGCAAAGCTCACAAATCAAATGCCAATAAAAGCAGGGAGCATGGCGCCTGGTGTATTCATTCATTTACCCACCCCAATTCCAGCCTATTTCCCTCTACCGAGCCAGCACGACCAGGGCCAATTCACTCCCTGTCTGGTCAATGGTCTCAGCTCGCTTTCAAGGGTTTGCCCTGTCTGGAGGGAAAGCTGTAATTCAAACTCCCTTTAAACTGAGATGTAAACGAAAAGAGGAGAGGTGGCAATTTTTTTCCAGCTCTGCCGGGTGATTTTACAATAGTGAGTGACCTGTCAGCTACAAACATTTCACTGAAGAGGGAAGGTTTCCTGCCCTGCTCCCAAAATGGAGGCTTATAAGTGCTTCCTTTTCCCTGGGCGTTTTCCAGGGTTGGAAATAGAGGAACCAGAATGGCCCGAGTCTAATGCTCCAAACATTGGGATTCGCCTGAGATTTCTTGATTTCAGTTCCATCTATAAAGTGCAGATCAAAGCTGATGCTCGTAAATACCCTGATCATAAAACAGGTGGAACCTGATTCCTGTGTCACAATTACTCTTCGGAATGTCTCAGTTATTTTTGTTTTCTATGCAGCCCTCACTTCCTTTGCAATCCAGCTGCATAAATGAAATGAAGTGTCAATTTCCTATAAAGGTTACAATGGGCGAATTGAAACCAGTTGATTTAGGCAGTAGTCATACTTTTGAATACCTTCAAGTCACTCTTGACTCCAGGCCACTGCCTGGACTAATCCCAGTAATTTCCTGCGCAATATTTTTGGAAGTGGTTTGCCATTCCCCTCTTCCTGGGACTGAGAAGACATGGCTCGCTTAAAGTGAACTGGTTCATTTCCATGTTTAAGCAAGATTAGAGCTCATGCTTTTTGGTTTCTGGCCCAGTGTCTTTTGTTTCCGAGCTATGGTGTTGGAGAAGACTCTTGAGAGTCCTTTTCCTAAAGGAAAAGAGCATTGGTACCTACCTGATACGCTTCTTCTAATAAGGTGGAGATAGCATCCATGCATGGGTTGACATTGTCCGGACTCTGATTGGAATGAGTCTGATTACTAATTAATTAATGTACTATATAACCTGCGCCTCTGAGTGCCACCACCCAGTTTCCGGTGAAGTAAAGAAAAACAGACTCAACGTGTTATTCACAAAAACATATTTAGTGAGTTAAATGAATTGTAACATATAAGGTATTTATAATCAGCCGGAGCAATCCTCAACAGCAGAACTGAGAAATGAAAAGGTCGCCCCCAAAGGGTTGGGTGGATGCTATCTCCACCTTATTGGAAGCGTATCAGGTAGGTACCAATGCTCTTTTTCAGTAAGAGTGGAGATAGCATCCATGCATGGGACATACCCAAGCTTAGTGTCCTCAAGGGTGGGAAGGTGACTGTCCTGGTTATGTTCTGTCAGCCTGAACAGCCTGCAAGACCCTGCGGCCAAAGGCTGCATCTGCCGATGCAAACTTGTCTAACTTATAATTCCTAATGAATGGTGAAGGAGACGCCCACACCGCAACCCTGCAGATTTTGTCCAGAGAGGCCTGCAAAGCCCACACTGTGGAGGTGGCAGAGCTCCTCATAGAATGGGCTGTTATACCCTCTGGGACCTTCTCCTCCTGGGCTGCATAGGCTGCCTTTATGCAACACCTGACCCATCTCCCAATGACCGTGGTGGAGATCTTCCTGCCCAAAGATGAGGATTGAAAGGAAATGAAGTGTGCCACTGATTGCCTAATTTCTGATGTACAGTTGATATATATCTTAAGTGCCCGATGCACGTTGAGGTTGTGCCATTGTCTCTCCATCTGGTTAGTTGGGGTGGGACAGAAATTAGGGAGCACTACCTCCTGGGCTCTATGGAACCATGACCCTACCTTTTCACTGCAGGGTGATGTGATAGAGTCTGTCCTCCACCCCAGGTAAGTATGGTGCCCAAGGCTGCTACCTGCCTCCTAATGGTGTTAGGTGATAACCCCCTATCGAGCCCGTCCTGCAGAAATTCCAGGACTTGAAGAATGGTGGAGTCCGTCGTAGTAATCTGTTTGTCCAAGCACCACTTACTGAAGATTTTCCAGGTGGCATTGTAAATACATACCATAGAGGGCCTCCTGGAGGCCTGTATAATGTTAATGACCCTGGCAGAGAATTGGCCCTCTGTCAGAATGAGCCGCTCAACTGCCAGGCAGTCAGCTGAAGCCACTGGGGCTCCAAGTACTGAAGTGCCCCCTGGTTGAGGGCAATCTTGTCCGGTGGTATCCTCCATGGCCTCTCCACCAACAACGTCTGAAAGTCAGCAAACCACAGCCGCCTCTGACAGTGAGGGGCCAGGAGAATGATCTCTGCCCTGACCTCGATGATCCTGCAGATAACCTTGGGGAGGAGAGGCACTGGAGGGAAGGCATAGAGGAGGTCCTTCTTCACATGGGCTGTCAAGGGCATCTGTTCCCTCTGCTCCCAGCATGTGGAATCTCGTGAAGAATCTGGGGACCGGAGTGTTGGAAGGGGTGGCAAATAGATCCATGATTGGAGCTCTGAATCATTGCGTAATATCCTGAAAAAGAGAAGGGTGCAGTTGCCATTCAGCCTGGTCTATTGTGTACCTACTTAGCCAGCCAGCTCTAACATTAGCCTCTCCTGAAATGTGTTCGGCTACAAGGGAAAGGAGATTGCTCTCTGCCCACATTCCTAAAACATTAGCCTCCAGCATGAGATCCCTAGATCTGGTATCTCCCTGTCCATTTATGTGGGCCTTGGCTGTGATGTTGTCTGTTAGGGCCAGCGCATGTTGACCTTCAATGTGCTGTTGAAAACTTATTAGAGCCAATCTAATGGCCCGGAGCTCCAGTCAGTTAATGCTCCTATTGGTCTCCTCCTGTGACCACTGACCCTGCGTCATATGCGTGCCTATGTGGGCTCCCCAGCCATACAGACTGGCATCAGTGGTGATGGTGATCCTACCTTTCACCCTGAAATGGCATCCCTTCTTTAAGGCTGGGGACCGCCACTAACAGAGGGACTGCTGGACCTCCCCAGAGAGATTAACCCACCTCAGAAAGGTGCTGTTCCTCTTTTTCTGGAAGGGCAGTAAAAACCATTGGAGATCCCTTGTATGTAGCCTAGCCCAGGGCACTATGGCAATGGCCAAGACCATCTTTCTGAGCAGCCTAGATAGAGTGGCAAGTGATACCCCTGGCTCGTGATCACCTCAGCCACCAGTTGTCTAAGACTAGCAATCCACTCCTCCAAGAGGAAGACCTGCCCAGCCCTGGAGTGAATCCAAGCCCCTAGATGGAGGATCCTGGTGGTGGGCGTGAAATGGTTCTTAGCCTCATTAATTGAAAAGCCATGGGCTCGTAACTCGTGTATTGTGGTGTGGAGGTCAGCCCTGTCCCTGTCCTGAGAGGTTGATTGTACCAAGATATCATCTATATATAGTTATAACTTGATTGGCACTTTGCATAAATGAGCTGCCAGGGCCACCAGAACCTTAGTAAAGACACAGGGAGCAGAAGAAAGGCAAAAAGGCAAAGTCATGTATTGGTAATGACAAGAGTTATAACAAAAATATAGAAATTGGCGGTGCTCCTGCAGGATGGGTACGTACAAGTACCACCTCTGTGAGATTGATTGAAGTAAGGAGATCGCTCTCCTGCACACCTTCCAAGATAGTCTGCAAAGCATGCATTTTAAAATGTCTATATCGTTCAACCATTTTAAATCAAGGATGGCTCTCCACCCCTACCCCCAAGGCCTTGAGAATGACAAATAACAAGGAATAGAATCCCTGATGGATTTGGTCAGCGGGCACCACCTGGATGCCTTCAATGTCTAGGAGGTGTTGGTCTCATTGACAACCATCTCTGGGGATTACTGGAAATGGGGCACTGGAGGAAGGACCTAGAGGGGTAGGAGATGAACTCCAGGGTCAGACTGAACCTGACTGTGGTTCTAACCCTATCAGAAGTCATGGCCTCCCACTGATTGGTGAAGTGCCGCAGCCTTCCCACAATGGGGGCCCGATCCGGAGCTAGGTTAGGGTTTGCGGTAGTATCGGTTACTGGCCCCCAGAAAGGGGCGCGTGGATTGACCACCCCTCTGCTGTCTATACTGCTGCTGCCTTGGGTGTTGGCCGAAGCCAACTTGCTGACAAAACCCAGATGGTGAGTAGTCTGAGTGTCTAAAGGTTCCCACATACTCCTGTCTAAAGGGTTGTCTTCCAGAGTAGGGAGCAGCCCTACCCTAGAAGAAGAGGCCCATGCAAGGCGACCTTCTCCTCAGACAGGTCTGTGTCTCTAATCTCCCCTTCCTTGGAGGTGAGGGAAGGGCTGCAGACCAGCTCTGCCGGGGATAAGTGGGCACCTGACTCTGGAATTGTCCCTGCCTGAGGGGTAGGTCAGGAAGCCCTGGGCTGCACCCCCTGGGCCTTCTCCTGAAGGCCTGCTGTGATGCCCTGCTTAATGGCCTCAGCTATAATGTCCTGGAAACCAACTATCATTGATTGCAGGGGGAAGGCTCTTTGCAAGGTGGACAACTGCGCTTCTTGACAGAGGCCAGCCACGGTAGGGGTGAAGGTGGCTTCCGCAGCCCTTCTCAGTGGTCTTGAAACAGCACTGCCCCAAAGCCCAGACTTGTCGATGGGCAGCATGTGGATAAACGGCCCTTGACTCAGCTCTAGGTGCAGGTGGGGCAGGAGACTAGGCCGGGCCATTGTCACGGGACCCTTGTTGAGCCGCTGGTGTAATGGGCCAGGTTCCTCTCGGTGCTTATCCTTAGAGGACGATTTGTAAGTCTTTTACTTTGCTCCCTTGCCAGAAGAAGAGGAGCCCTTGCCCGAGGCCTTTTCCCCCTGGTAAGTCTGGGTCACAGGCTGCCCAGTGGGGGAAATGGAGTCCTGACCTAGCGCGAGCAGGATACTGGCGTTCCTGCCAGCCTCTGGAGCGAGATCAGACATGCTGCTGTCTGCCATGCTGTCATTCACTGTGAATGGAGAGACAAAATGGAGGTCGTGACCTCTTTCCCTGGCTCCACCTGTTTCAAAATGGCGCTCCCACCCTTTTCTCAGCGATCCAGGCCTTGCCGGGTGGATGGGAAGCATCTGGGAGCAGATCAGCCCTAGGCGCATCCTCAAAACACCCATTTGCTATCTACGATGGAAGGATATATACACCCAAATTTAATTAATATGGAAAATATAGTTACATATAAAGAGTTATTGAACAGACAGGGGGAGATCAAAACTAGATTAGAATTGGCATCACAAGGGGTACAAGTAGAATGGGGGTCCTACTTACAGATACAATCAAGGTTTGCACAGGATAGGAAGAAGGAAGGTATTGCCAAAGATTACACAATATTAGATAAACTTCTGATAGAGACAGAAGACAGGTTGATCAAAGTGTTGTATAGATTTTTCTTGGAATATAAGCTAGAGGAGGAACATGTTAAAGAAACTATGGTTGCCTGGGTGAAAAATTTCGGTTCTAATGTGGAATTGGCTAAGTGGGAAAAACTTTGGATACTTAATCCGAAACTAACAATGGCTACGGCGTATAAAGAAAATCTTTATAAGATGTTCTACAGATGGCATCTCTCCCCAGCACGGCTCTCCAAAATGTTTAAAAATCTGGCCCCCAAATTATTGGAAGTGTAAAAAAATCCAGGCACTTTTTATCATATGTGATGAACGTGCAATGAGGCAAAAAATATTGGAAAATGATTCGAACAAATGCTGGGAGGCCAAATCTTGTTTAAACCAGGAATTTTTCTCTTAGGTATAATACTGGAGGGGTTTAAGAAAGATACCACCCGTCAGGCCTGGGGATAAGAATCGCTACCCCGCCCGAATGATGAATGGATGTTGCTTACTATTTTATTATATGTTGTTGTCTTAATGTTGTATTCCCCTCTCCCTGGTTTTCTGTGAGCCGCCCTGAGTCCCCTCAGGGAAAAGGGCGGCCTACAAATGCTAATAAAACCATAAAAACCATATACACTTTATCTAATTATACATGTACTAACTGCGGCACATATAACTTACGCACAATATTGGAAAAAAGAAAATACACCATCAGAGCTAGATATAATCAGAAAAGTGTTGGCCTGTGTGGAAGCAGATAGACTCACTCTTGAACTTAAAAAATAAAGGGGAATCGGAATATTTTGAAGTCTGGAACAGATTTTATGATTGGTATAAGACAAGGTGACAAGACTGGAACAAACTGTATATATTGTGATTGGACAGAAGGATAGACAATGTATTAAGTAGGCTAATTGTTAATGGTTGAGACTAGCTGTATATAATGTGAATGTATGGTCACTTCGACTTCGCGATACTGCATTGTTTAAAATGTAAAAATAATAAAAATATATTTAAAAGAAGAGTTTTAAAGGATTGTGGTGAAGAAAACAATGACAAAGAGATGCCTGGTGTGTGACTATGAATGACCCCCTGCCTTCCCCTCAATCTGTCCTCTTTGAATGGAGTCAGTGCCCAGGCAGCAGAGAGGTCTGAAGACTTGGAAGGGTTTTCATGAACAAAGAAGGGAGACGTGGGAGGAAGGTGTTAAAAAGGAATTGGAGGCCTCGCACCTGTGCAACAGGTTTGGGAAGCAACTTCAAAGACTTCCATTAAAAATAGATACGGTGCAAAGAACAAAAGTAAACAGGAGAACCGGCTTCTTTCTGGCAGAAGAGCTCGGCAGGGGCTTTCCTGCTAAAGAGGGCTTCAGCTTTGAGGCTCAACATGATGTTGATTAGTGCAAATAAAGCTTTAAGTGAGGCACTTTTTCAGAAATTGCAATCAAACTCTGAGACTGGGGCTTCAAAAGCTTCATTAGCTGCCCCCACACCAAATATCACCTCCCAATGTGAGCCCCACCGAAGGACTTGAGTGGATGGCAAAGTCACTTTCTCTCAAGTTCTTAGCTGGTCCCAGTTGATTGTTTTTGCAAATAGGAAACAGCCTGGATAAAGAAACAGGCATACTGTAATAAAAGAAATATGAGGAAATGGCCTCCTGAATACTAAAGAAAATGTGCCAGGAAAGGACTATGACATGACATGAAATCTAGATTAAAAGGATAATGCTTGGCATGTTGTAGATCAGCCAACCGGTAGAAAAGAAACCCATTAAATGTATTTAGAGAAATGTTATGTAAGAAAAGCACATTTCTTTCCCAAATGCTGATGTATAGAAAGTTATTTGGCTAAAATGATTCTAACAACAGCAGCAACAGTAACAACAGTAACAACAACAACAACAACAAAACAGATTTTAGATTGCTTCCCTTGGAGCAGAGAAATTTAACATGCCATTCTATAAGAGCCAGAGGTCATGATGATCAGATTGGCATCTCAACAGAGTGGCAAATATAGAAGATTTCAGTGAAGTTTCCTAGAAATTGCAGGAGGAGAGCTGTGTTAGTCAGTCTGTGAAAATGAACAAGGGGGCAGGAGCAGTTGTAGCACCCAGGTGGCATTTCCTCATGTGCCCGCTGCAAAATTGGGCTGGCATAATGTGGGAAAGGGTCTTGTGGTGGGGAAGAAAAGGAAAGAGGGCACAGAAGGGGGGACAGGATAGCAGTCTTCCAATATTTGAGAGGGGATGCCACAAGGAAGAGGTGGGCCAAACTATTTCCCAAAAGCATCTGAAGGCAGAAGAAGCAATGAATGGAAATTAATGAAAGAGAGACCCAATCTCAAACAAAGGGGAAATTCCCTGACAGTGAGAACAATCAACCGATAGAATTAGATTGCCTCCAGAGGTTGTGGGTGCTCCATCACCGGAGGCTTTTAAGAAGAGATTGGACAAGTATTGGTCTGAAATGCTAGAGGGCAGTGATGGCGAACCTTTTAGAGACTGAGTGCCCAAACTGCAACCCAAAACCCATTATTTATCGCAAAGTGCCAACATGGCAATTTAACCTGAATAATGCAGTCTTACTACCTAAAATAATGATAAACAATGCAGAGTTCAGCTAATTGTTCTAAGAAAAATGTGATAAATGCACTTTTATAACTCTTCATTTTTTTCTGCTTTTGAAATATTACATTTAGCAACAATAAATACATTTTGTAATGCCATTTCTCTTTCCCTCCCCCTTTTCCCCCTCTCTTTTCCTCCCCCTCTCTTCCTCTCTCTCTGTTTCCCTTTCTCCCCCCTCTTTCTCTGATCCATCTATCCATCCATCCATCCATCCATCCATCCATCCATCTATCCATCCATCCATATTCTCCTGTCTAGCTTCACGTGCCGTGTAAATCCAACCACTTGGGCTGTTGAGGGAGAGTGGAGGCTGGAAGACAAAGCCAAGCATTAGAGATCCACACAAAATAAGGCAACTCCAACCTGGATCCTGTCAGGGAGACCCCCCCATTTCCCTCTCCCTCTCTCCCCCAGCGGCGTGGGCCCAGGCAGCCTGAGCACAGCTTCCTCCTCAAAGGCCACCAGCAAGCAAACAAACGTGACACTCTGGCTGGGAGGCGGCAGTGTGGAACCCCACCACTGGCTTGCAAAAGAAGGCAGGCTGAGCACCTTCCCTGCCACTGCTGTGGTATTGGCAGTGGCTGAGAGGGATGCGTCTGCCGAACAATTGGAGCCGTGCTCAGTGGAGTTTCCAAGCGGGCTTGGCAGGGCCGCTTAGTGGCAAGACCCCAGCCCATTTGGTTCGCTTCAGCGTGGGATGGGAACGCAGAAGGCAGAGGAAATCCGTGTCTCTCGGTGTTCAACCCTCACAGACTCCTTTGGGGTGACTTTTTCTGGTTTTGAAACATTATGTTTAGCAACAATAAAAAAAACCTTTTGTAATATCATTTCTCTTTCCTCCCCCCCTCTCTCTGCCTCGTTCTCTCTCCCACCTGTGGGGGGGGGAGGAACCCCTGAACTGGTGCTGGGTGGTGGGAATGATGTCTAAAGGCCAACGAGCCCAGGAGCAGCGCGCTCACACTCAGCTGGCTGATGGGGAATTGGGGCATCCCAACACCAGCAGCTCTGCAGGAAAAGAAACGCAGGGTGGCATTGTAGCTCCGCGTCATAATGGCTTTCAGGAGGAGGACGAGACTCTGCCTTCCGTGTTGTGAAGTGCATGAGTGAAAATGTTCACTCAATCAATTCCAACTTCGTGAATTGGAGTTGATTGAGTGAAACGTGATGGAGAAACACTTTTCTAGCTGTGCTGGGGCGACTTCACATGAGCCCACAGAGAGGGTTCAGCATGCCACGTTTGGCACACATGCCATAGGTTCCCCAAAACGGGTATAGGGTGTCCTGCTTGAGCAGGAGATTAGACTAGAAGTCCTTCATGGTCCCTCCCAACTCTGTTATTCTATTCTTCTTAAATCAGTATCTTTTCCAACTAGCACATTTTATTAAACAACATAAGATTTCATGAGCTTGGTCTAAACCCAATGGAAATTCTACAGTTGATAATCTCAAATGGACTTGTAACACATTTTACACTCATCCCGGCTGACTTGTGTAGCAAACTCAATGGCAACTGACCCATTCCTTTTGGCAGACTGATGCTACGGCATTCCTTTTCATTTCAGCAAACAAAAGCTGCTCCAGACACCAGTATTTGAATCTGAATCTGAATCATGCTAAAGACTACCTGAAAGGGCCAGTGAAGGCCTCTGGAGAAGCAATTTCACATTTGCTGTCCAGCAGCTGTGATGAGTAAGGGAAACACAGTCTTCTTTCCCCTAAAGGGTTTTTCAGTCCCTCCTGAGGCCTTCCAGACTCGTATCATCGTTTGGAGTTCTGAAAATTCACAAGGACGTGTAAAGATCAAAGTCCTCAAGAGGCAAAGATTAATTAATTGGATTTCAGCACCTTACTCATTGAAACACACACAACTGATAAGAGTTCTACTCAGTATAATTCCCCTAGTCTTCCAGGATGTTTTTCTTGGTCAACCTTCTCCTTGTTGGGAGCCATCCATAAGTTCAATGATGGTGGTTACTCTTCCAGAAAAGGAGAGTGCAAATGCCTCTTTCCGATGTTTACAAAGACACGTGTTTCTTATTTCAAATCCTCTGCAACAGATTAATCCTTGTGAAGTAATATTGACAACCAGGGTTCTTCTCCTTCATACCCCATGCAACAATTTCCCAATGCCTCTTTTGACATTCCTTCATTGCCGCCACTAGTGTGACTGTGGGAAACCAATTTTCGCTTAACTGGATGAATTGCAACCATTTTGTTTCCTTTGCATCTCTCGAGGCCGAGGGAACGTTCTTCTCCTTCCTCGTTGCTTTCCAATCTTAGCCCAAATTGTAATTAATGCAAGGAGGTGGCAATCTCCAGCCGTTCCATGGATGAGAGGACTTGCATGGGTTGTTGCGCTGCTCTAAAACAAGCACCAACACGATGTACTCAGAAAATTGTGTTTTGGAGGAAGAAATCCCAAGAAACAAAGAATGACAGGAGCCAAGTATTGCTGGTGACCTTATTGCTGAATATCCAAGCAGAGAAGAGGCCATGGTTTTTCCCTCCCTTGTAGAACTAAGGATAATTTGGCATAGTGGAAGATTCTTATTCAATTTCTAGGCTGGCATCAGAGGGTGACCTACCAAAGTCATCTTGGGGTGGAACCCATAGCCTCTCCGTGCCCCCTTTTTCTTTTCTGCTGGGATCTCAACAACCAAGTTGAGCTGCTACTTATTATTATGTAATGTTACCTATCTCACCCTGCAGGAGCCAGGAAGAGGTGCTTAGTGGAACGAATCATGCAAAAACAACAACAACAACAACAACAACAACAACAACAACAACAACAACAAACAAACAAACAAACCCCAAGCGTTTGGGGCTTCGGGCGCCCGTGGGCGACCATTCGGCGGCCCCAAAGCGGCTGCCTTTGAGTCAGGTGCGCATGCGCGTCCTCTCCAGCACCGCTCAACCAGCGGACAGCGGCTCCCCGACCGGCGGGCGGGCAGGTAGGCCTCTCCCTAGGTCGTCCCGACTTGGGGGACGCGGCGTTTCATGGGTCTCGGTCCCGTAGGATATGTGGAGGGGGTCGGCCAGGCTCCCGCGGCACCGGAGCCCCTCGCGGCCGCGTTTGAGGGTGACCTAGGCCGCAAAGCAGGCCAGCGGCCTGCTTCCCTCCCACCGCGTTGCTACGGTAACTGAGCGCCGCCATTGAGGCGACCCGCCCTCTGCCCGCGCGAACGCTCGTCTCCACGGCAACCCTCCGCCCTCCCTCCCTCCCTCTGCGGAGAAGCTTGGGTTTCCAGGGCAACCGAGCCCCTCCTCCCCCACCCTCAGGAAGGAGGCCTTCTCCTTGCAGGAGCTGCTGTGGGGTGGGGGGTGGCGTGCGAGGCCCGGGAAGGGCCTTCTCGGCCCGGGAAGGGAGCCAGCCTTGCAAGAAGCAGAGTATTTGGGGCCGGGGTTGCCTCCAGGCAGCCTCCCAGCATACGCCAGCCGTAGCCCATGGGCTCCAGAGGGAGGGTGGGTGGGGCGACACAGGAGGTTCAAGGGGACTTCTAGGCGGCCAAGGGGGGACAACGAGGACGAGGAACCTGAGTCTCAGCTGGAAAAGAAGCCCAACGGGCCTGGCCCTGTTTCATGGGGGCTCTGCTCCCAAGCGCTGGGTTCAGGCGGAGGGATCCCTGGTGGCCTGGCCTCTCCCTTTCTTCAACACTCTCTGTTGGTGAATGGGGAAAATAGATAAGAAATAGTTAGATAGTTAAACAGGTGAGAGAGATAGGTAGGTAGGTAGGCAGGCAGGCAGGCAGGTAGGTAGGTAGATATGAATGCACAGAGGGATGGATGCATGGATAGATAGATGGATGTCTGCTGCATAATTAGATGTTTGGTGGGTGATAGAGATGGATGGATGATGGAGGGTGGGTGGATGGATGGGTGGGTGGATGGATGGGTGGGTGGATGGTTGTTTGGAAGATATTTAGTGGATAGATGAGAAAGAAGAAGGAAGGAAGGAATTCTTAGGTATGGTTATTGATCAAGCAATGTAACAAAAAAGCACAAACAGCGATGTCAGCAGGATGTAGTAAAAATGTCATTGGGATTTGTGACATCACAATTGAAGCTTTGCTTTTGATGGCTCCTGTCCTGACTTGTTGACAATATCTTTTGGATAACCTTTGGGATAACAGTATAGCAGTAAGAAAGACCAAACATTCGCTTGCTGAATTTTACAGACTCTAAAGCCATATTTTTCATTGTTTAAGGCAATGTATTACTTTGTCAGCGAGTCATTCAAGGTCATTAAATCTGAGGGCCCTGAAAATGTAGTTATTAATGGGGTTTGGAGGCCTGTAAAAATGGCTACATGAAAAACATGAGTTGTGATTTCAATTATTCCATTATCACAATGGCAAAATCCAACTACCTAAGTAATTTTTTTAAAAAATGTTCAAGACTGTTACATGGAGTCTATTAAAATGATCCAAGAATAAGGCTCTTCTGAAATTTAGAATTGTAATTTTGTAGAAATATAAACTAATAGCAATGGGTGGAACAATAGTCTTAGAACTGACAATGAATAAATCAAAATGATGGATAACTTCGCCTTTTAAGATGAACCATCAACAGTAAAGGAACAGTAAAAATAATATATAGACTACCACTTAACTATAGCAGCTATGAAGACCTTGAAAAAGATATTTGAATTCTATGATGTGCTTATATCTAAAAAAAATCAGAATTGCGCAAACTGTGGTATTACCTGTGACACTCCATGGAAGCAGAGGTTGGATCTCAAAGAAGCAGAATAGGAAGAGAACTGATGCTTAGAACACTAAAGTTCTAAGCATCTAAGCGTAGTCCCTGAGTACCATGGACAGCGACAAAAAGAATAAATGGATAATCAACCAGCGTTCTCACTGGAGGCACAACAGTCAAATTATTCTACTTCATGTTTGGTAGTTTTGGTAGTTTTATTAGAATTTGTAGGCCGCCCTTTTCCCTGAGGGGACTCAGGGCGGCTCACATAAAACTGGGGATGGGGAATACAAACATCAAGATAGAGACATATAATAAAATGGTAGGCAACATACATACATCATTCGGGAGGGGTAACTGTCCTTATCCCCAGGCCTGACGGGCGAGCCAGTTCTTCAAGGCTAAGCGGAAGGCTTGGACGGTGGAGAGGGTACGAATCTCCACGGGGAGGTCGTTCCAAAGGGCCGGGGCTACTGCTGAGAAGGCCCTCCTCCTTGTAGTTGCCAGCCGACACTGGCTGGCCGATGGGATACGGAGGAGGCCTAGTCTATGGGATCTTATTGGTCGCAGGGATGTAATTGGCAGAAGGCGGTCTCTCAAGTATCCAGATCCACTGCCATGTAGGGCTTTATGGGTGATTAATAGCACCTTGAAGCGCATCCGGAGATCAACAGGCAGCCAGCGCAGCTCGCGGAGGATAGGTGTTATGCGGGTGAATCGAGGTGCACCCGCGATCACTCGCGCGGCTGCGTTCTGCACTAGCTGAAGTCGCCGGATGCTCTTCAAGGGCAGCCCCATGTAGAGCACATTGCAGTATTCCAGCCTAGAGATCACAAGGGCCCGAGTGACCGTTGTGAGAGCCTCCCGATTCAGGTAGGGCCGCAACTGGCGCACCAGGCGAACCTGGGCGAATGCCCCCCTGGTCACAGCCGTTAGGTGGTGGTCGAATGACAGCTGTGGATCCAGGAGGACTCCCAAGTTGCGAACCCTCTCTGAGGGGTGCAAAATTTGACCCCCCAGCCTGAGTGATGGAATATTTGTCAAATCTTTGGGAGGAAAACACAACAGCCACTCGGTCTTTTCTGGGTTGAGTACAAGCTTGTTAACCCTCATCCAGCCCATAACGGCCTCAAGACCCCGGCTCATCACATCTACCGCTTCATTGAGTTGGCACGGGGCGGACAGATACAATTGAGTATCGTCCGCATATTGATGGTATCTAATCCCGTGCCTGCGGATGATCTCTCCCAGCGGTTTCATGTAGATGTTGAATAGTAGGGGGGATAAGACCGAACCCTGAGGCACCCCATAATTTAGGGGCCTAGGGGACGATCTCTGCCCCCCCACTAACACCGACTGCGACCTGTCCGAGAGGTAGGACGAGAACCACCGTAGCACGGTGCCTCCCACTCCCACCTCCCGCAGTCGTCGCAGAAGGATACCATGGTCGATGGTATCGAAAGCCGCCGAGAGGTCAAGGAGGACCAGGATGGAGGAATGTCCTTCATCTCTGGCTCTCCAGAGATCATCCATCAATGCGACCAAAGCGGTTTCTGTGCTGTAACCGGGCCTGAAGCCTGACTGGAAGGGGTCTAGGTAGTTTGCTTCCTCCAAGGACCGTTGGAGCTGGAAGGCCACCACCTTCTCAACAACCTTCCCCAAAAAGGGAAGGTTGGAGACAGGGCGATAGCTATTAAGGACAGCTGGATCCAAGGATGGTTTCTTCAGGAGGGGTCTCACCACCGCCGCTTTCAGTGCGGCGGGGAAGTTCCCCTCCCGAAGGGAGGCGGTCACGACCGCCTGGATCCAGCCTCGTGTCACCTCACTGCAGTTCGTAACCAGCCATGAGGGACACGGATCCAGGACACAGGTGGAGGTACTTACAGCTCTCATGGCCTTGTCCACATCCCCGGGGGTAACGTCCTGAAACTCAACCCAGAGCTGTTCTACTTGATCCCCCTGTGCCACGGCTGGAACTGCGGAGGTGGAGTCCAAGTCCGACCGAAACCGAGCAATTTTGTCCGCTAAGAATTGGGCATACTCTTCAGCTCTGCCCTGCAAGGGTTCCCCCGCCTCCCTTTTGTTCAATAGGGAGCGGGTTATCCTAAACAGGGCGGCTGGACGGGACTCAGCGGATGCAACCAGGGTGGCTATGTGAGATCTTTTTGCTGCCCTGAGTGCCCTGGTGTATTCCCTGGTGCAGGTGGTTACCATTGCTCGGTTCGATTCGGACTTATCGGACCTCCAACGGTGCTCTAGGCATCTCCTCCGGCGCTTCATCTCCCGGAGTTCCTCGGTAAACCAAGGAGGTCTCCGGGATCCGCCGCCTCGGAGGGGCCGCAGTGGTGCAATCCGGTCGAGGGCCTCCGACGCTGCCGAGTGCCACGCAGCAGCCAGAGCCTCCACCGGACTGTGGGCGAGAGTGTCAGGAATAACCCCAAGCTCTATCTGGAACCTTGACGGTTCCATAAGGCGCCTGGGGCGGAACCACCTGGTCGGTTCCTCCTCCCTACAGTGGGGGTTTGGCCTCCGGAAGTCAAGCCTCAGTAGGCAGTGGTCTGACCACGACAGGGGTATGATGTCGCTCCCCCTCAGACCAAGGTCACAAATCCACTGCTCCGAGAGAAATACAAGGTCAAGCATGTGTCCCGCTGAATGGGTTGGGCCTTGAATTACTTGGGTCAAGCCCATGGCTGTCATGGAGGCCATGAACTCCTGCGCCCCATCAGAGTTTTCACCGAGCGACGGCAAGTTGAAGTCCCCCAGGACCATCAACCTAGGGAACTCAATTGCCAGCTCGGCTACCGACTCGAGGAGCGAGGGGAGGGCTGCTGCAACGCTGTTGGGAGGCAGGTACGTTAGCAGCAGACCCACTTGACCCTTGAGGTCCAACTTTAACAGCAAAGACTCACACCCGACAATCTCCGGAGCAGGGACCCTACGAGGAACTAATGACTCCCGGATAACGGCGGCCACACCCCCACCCCTTCCCTGGGCTCTCGGCTGATGCAGCACCTGAAATCCTTCTGGGCACAGCTCTACAAGGGGGACTCCTCCCTCTGGGCCCAGCCAGGTTTCAGTAATACATGCCAGGTCTGCCCTCTTGTCTAAAATTAAGTCCCGGACGAGAGGAGCTTTATGGACAACAGACCTGGCATTTAGCGACAACAGCCTGAGACCAGGGTCCTGACTACTTACGCCATCTGGTCTTGGAGTGGGACTCCTAGGGCCGGAAGGAGGGATCTCTGCAATGTAGCGAACCCTCCTTCCCCGGTAATGGCCTGCCCTAAAGTCCCCGCCGTATCTGCCCCTCCCTGTTACGACCGCAATACCCCGACCCTCTCCCGTGTCTCTGGTCCCCTCAACCACCCCCATGGCCCCCGCAACTCCCGGCAGGTCCTCCGAATCATACATACTCAAACACTCCCCCAAACAATCCCCACGTAAATGTTAAAAAACACAAAATTTACAACAGTATGACCATAAAAGTGGGACATTCATTCATCTCATACGTACCTCATACATAGCCCATGCAAAGGAAGAAGAAAAAGTTGAAAGAAAAGGAAAGAAATTATAAAATGCGCAAAGTTCATTAATTTAAGGTGCGAGTTCAGGCAGTAGGGATTGGTTCTCAATGTTCTCAATGTCCTGTGGGGGTTCAAAACCCAGACGCAATGTAATCATCATCTGTCCACCCACAGTACAAGTCCAGAGTCTTCCTTCTGGTGGAAAAACCCTTCCAGGAAATTCCCAGAGGTACACCATTAAAAATAAATGGGAGAAGATGGAGCAGGCGCTATAATTGCCTAAAGACCCCGTAATTGTTCCCAAAATGGCGCTTACTCCCTTGATGTTAGATAGGTAAGGCAGCCCAGAAAGCACCGGAGACTCTGAGACCACTAGGATCGTCCAAGTCTGTAAATTCCAGGGGTGGTCTCCCCAGTTCCACAATCCCCCTGTAGGCAAACAGGGGGCAGGGGCGGGGGAGGCGATAAGGACGCCAAAGTACGATGCCACTGCCACCACGTTGATATTCTCCCCCTCGCCGCCGCACAGCTGATGCAAAAGAAGCAGCCCGGAAACCGCCAGAGTCACCCAAACCTCCGTAATCTGAAGCTGCAGTGTCCTGACGGCCCAAAGATAGTCCTGGGGGTGGGTGCACAGTCGTGGGTCGCTCCCGTCGCAAGCCAGCATAGCTAGGAGAAGGAACAAGCGACGGAGCCCCCGAAGAGCGCCGCCGCCCTTTCCAATCCAAAGTTCTGCTCCAGAGGTAGTCCCTGGCGCCAGCTGATCTTTTTTGGTTCCCTGGGTCTTAGGCTTTCCGGGTAAACTATTTATATTATATTTTAGAGATGTTAGAGATGTTGCTCGTGATTTTTCCAGCATTTCGTCGGCAGGCTGCCTTGCAAGCTGCCTTGCCTCACCCAGCCTCGTTCGAGTCACCCACCTCCTTTGATAACAGTAATCCTCCGGAAACAATAAACACCAGGGTCCTCTCAATCAGCAGGGGGAATAGGGCCAAGGCTAGGACCATAAAAGTTCGTAAAACGCTGGTCCAAAGCTGTTTATCGCTGCCTGAGACGCCTAAGGCTTAAAAACGCCGAAGCGAAGCCTTTAGCGAAGCGCCGCCATTTCCGCCCGCCTAACGGGCTGCAAAGCACACTCCAGGCTACCGCGTGGGAGAAGGAGCATTTGGGAGCGTCGACCCTCTGAGGGATTAGTTATTCGAGTCCCCTGGATCTCGCTCCGTTGCAGGGACCCTGTTTTGTAAGGCTCCGATCCGAAACGCCGGTTTATTTTGGCGTTTTTCTGCTCCACCGGACAGAGCAGGGGGAACCAGCGGCCATCCTGCCTCGCACATGCGCAAAAGCCTAGGTTATGCAATGACCTTGGTCTCTGAAGAAAGCTCTAATGCTGGGAAAGATTTAGAGTCAGAATAGAGCTGGAAGAGACCTTGGAGATCTTCTAGTCAAATCCCCTGCTCAAGCAGGAGATCCTGTACCATTTCAGACAGATGGCTGTCCAGACTTTTCTTTAAAACCTCCAGTGATGGAGCACCCACAAGCTCTGAAGGCACGGTGTTCCATTGGTTGACTGTTTCTCTTAGTTCTAAGTTGCTACTCTCTTGGTTAGTTTCCATCCATTGCTTCTTGTCCTGCCTTCAGGTGCTTTGGAGAAGAGGTTGACTCCCTCTTCTTTGTGGCAGCCCCTCAAATACTGGAATACCTGCTATCATGTCCCCTCATGGTCCTTCTTTTCTCTAGACTGGCCATACTTAGCTCCTGCAACCGTTCTTCATATGTTTTGGTCTCCAGGCCTTTAATCATCCTAGTTGCTCTTATCTGCATTTTTCCAAAATCTAAACATCTTTTTTGAAATGTAGTGACCAAAGCTGGATGCTGAATTTTACCCAATATGATCTTAAAAGGTTTTATAAAGTGGTACTAATACTTGACGTGACCTCGATGTCAGGAAAGAGAAGAAGACAACAGGGTGCCAAGTGCTTAGCTTCAGTGATGATGAGTGCACCGTTGGAAGACTGATAGACCAATTTAGGGACAGATACCCAAACCAGATACTTCACCATACATTTAATTACTGTATTCAATTTGCAATTTATCACCAGTGCATTCGGTTGAGGTATGCCTTTGGAAGCCTTGTTTTTGAAAACAATGAAACTGAGGAAGGATTAAGCTATTCCCCATTCCTACTCCACATGCAGTGAATTTAGTGGTTGGATCAACTATATATCTTTTTTTTTACAAAAAAAAATCAAAGTGGATGCAAAAATTGCTGAGGTATTGCTCCAAACTATTCTTAGCAGTTTGTGGATATCCATTTATTGTCCAACTGCTGTCTTTGTATTACTGGGTGATAGTTTTAGGGCATGGAGCACAACGGGATCAGTTTTTGTCCCATTGGGAATATCATCAGGATTTAAAACTTGCCATTTAATTTTGGGGAATGAGTTAGCATCAAACTCTTTTTAGTTTTTCTGTTTTATCTTTTTCGCACCATTCAAAATCTCAGTGGGAGAGAGGGAGGGCTATATAAATTTGATTAACAAATGCACAAATAAAAAAATGTTAGTTTGGGTGCAGAATTAAATAAAAAACATATTGTGCATAATATGCCAGGGAATTAATTTTAGCAACTTTTATCCAAGGAGTATTTGTAAAGGTAGAAACATACCCCCCCCCCCATTTTTGCTGATTTCCTAAAGGCTTAAAAACAGATTAAGATTAAGTTAATATTATACATTGTTTATTGACTAAGCCAAATTATGTATACATACAGTTCAACCATTGTTATGTATAAACTGTAGTTCATACTAGTTATGCAAACCTTGGGAATTCTGGTTTGCTCAATGAATCAAAGAGAAGTAGATATGCTGGGTTGATACTATAACAATATATTACACGCTGGAACAATATTTGTATAATTGCCAATGGCTACATTCTCATTGATGTCTAAAAAAATCATGGGCATTTGGAAGACAAGATTTGCTGCCATAGTGTGAGCATGAAACCTCTGAGGATTGTGTGTGTGTGTAACCACAATATTTGAAGGAAGTCATTTCACTGTTTTATTGTTCCCACTGTTAGGAAGTTTCTCCTTAGTTCTAGGGTCTCCTTGATTACTTTCCATCCATTGTTTCTTGTCTTGCCTCCAGGTGCTTTGGAGAATAGGTTGACCCCTCCTCTTTGTGGCAGCCCCTCAAATACTGGAACACTGCTTACATAATTATAATACAGGGACGTGCAGTCAGGGGAAGCAGGGGAGGCAGAGCCTCACCACTGACGTCATGAAAAGAAAAAAAAATGTAAAAGGAAAAAGGCTGAGCTAGTTGCTGCCAGTCACAGTGGCTGACTCTGCTTAGTGCTTAATTGTTTAAAAAAGCCTCTTAAAAACACCCTCTACAGGAGGAGGCAGGAGAACCACGTGCCTCATCTAGTCTGATTTTATGATCACTCGAGCAGAGTTAAGCAAGGGTTAAAAGCCGAAAAATTCCTGATGTTGATGAGGCACATCGTTCTCTTGCCTCCTCCGGTAGAGGGCATTTTTTAAGAGACTTTTTTAAACAGTTAAGCACTAAGCAGAGTCATCCATGACGACTCTGGCAGCAACTAGTCCAACCTGACCTCAGCAGCTCTTGCCTTTTTCCTTTTACATTTTTACATTTTCATGATGGCAGGCAAGAGTTGAAATCCTCTGTGAAACAGCTGGAAAAGAAAAGGTACCTGTATGTGTGGGTTGGGGGGGGGGAGGAATTCAAACTTAATAATCCTGGTGCAACTTTGTGTGTGTGTGTGTGTTTGTTTGAGATGAGTGAGGAGAGGGCAGGGGGTAGGAGATGCAGGGAGGGTAGCCGGCCAGCTCAGGCGGGTGAAAGTCTCTTTCGCCTGCCTCTGTATCCGCGGCAGCCCGCCAGCAGAGGCAGGTCTTTCGCCCATCTCTGCTGGCGGGCTGCCGCTTTTTTTCGCCGGCCTGTGCCTGTGGCAGCCTGCCAACACATGCCAGCAAAAGTCTCTTTCGCCTGCCTGTGTCCGCGGCAGCCCGCCAGCAGAGGTGGGTCTTTCACCCGCCTCTGCTGGCAGGCTGCCACGGACACAGAGGCAGGTGAAAGAAAGTGGCAGCCCGCCAGCACAGGCTGGAGAAATGTCACTTTCTTTCGCCCGCCTCTGTGTCCGCGGCACACCACTGTCTAAAACACTTTCTTTTGCCCACCTGTCAGAGCTCAGGCAGATGAAAGAAAGAAAGCGCTTTAGACAGTGGGGTGTTGGGAGAAGAGAGAATGCCTGAGCATTCTCTCCTCTCCCCCGACACCCCACTGTCTAAAGCACTTTCTTTTGCTCGCCTGTCAGAGCTCAAGAAAGAAAGCGCTTTAGACAGTGGGGTGTCGGGGGAGAGGAGAGAATGCCTGAGCATTCTCTCCTCTCCCCTGACACCTCATTATCTAAAGCGCTTTCTTTCTTTCACCCGCCTTAGCTTTGACAGGTGGGCGAAAGAAAGCGCTTTAGACAGTGGGGTGTCGGGGGAGAGTAGGGAATGCCTGAGCATTCCCTCCTCTCCCCCAACACCCCACTGTCTAAAGCACTTTCTTTCTTTTGCCCGCCTTAACTCTGACAGGCGGGCAAAAGAAAGCGCTTTAGACAGTGGGGTGTCCTCTCCCCCGTGGTCGGGGAGGGTCCTGGGGGCATTCGTCCTCCCCTCCGCGGGTCTGGAGCCCTTATTCCTATCCCTGGGACTGCGGGGGTGTCGTGTTCTGAAGTGCAGCTTTAAGAGAGGCTGTTTTTCCTAGCTACCGGCAGGAGAGAGCTTTGCTGGCACCACGAGGCATGCGTGAGCTGCCTGCGGAGCCGTCGTTTGATTCGGGTGGCTGCCGCGCGCCATGCTTTCCCTCACTCGGCACAAGCGAGGGCAACTTGGGGGGGGTGTGAGCCAGCGTTCTGGGGGACCCCAGCGATTCTGAGGCCCGTCCTTTCACCTGGACGTTGGGCTCAGCCTCAGAGCTTTCTACGGCTGCCGCCTTACTCGTGCCAGGTGTTCTCGAGGCTCCAACGGCCATTTTGACCAGCGCCACATGCTTGAGGCCTTATTCGCCCACGTGGCCTGTTGGAAACCCCATGCCAGAGTCACCAGCCTGAATCAGCGCCAGTTCTGCCCAAAGGCCCAGGCTCCAGCGGGGCCTACAGAGGCCTGGTTTCTTCTCTCCCTGTGTACCAGGACATGTAAGTGGGGCGATGGAGGAGGGCTCAGAAATTCCACAGGGCCAGGCAGAGGGCCATATGGTGGTGGAAGAAGGCCTGGGGCAGGAGTCCAGATCCAGGCAAAGTCCTTGGCAGCTCAGCGCCCCTCTAGGGCCTCTACAAGGGAGGAGGCCAGGAGGCACAAGGCCCTGGAAAAGACCTTCGCCAGGGCCAAAAGGCAGGCCAGGACAGCCGGGCCTACCTCGGCCAACAGATCCAGGTCCCCAATCAGCCCCCCCTTCTACTCATTCCACCTCGCCTAGGGGGTTCAGTCCATCCTCTCCCTCGGTCTCCCCAGCTAGATCCCGTGGCTATTCCAGGCGGAGGGGGTATCCTTCTCCTTCGGTTTCTCTTGTATTGGCGAGGGATAGTTCTGCGGACCCTTTGGAAGGGACCTCTAGGACGCACCATTCTACCCGTAGGTTGGCTCCGCAGGATCCTAGTTCTTATTGGGACATAGAGGACTTGGACCACCTCTCTGAGGATATCAAGAGGCTTATTTCTGCAGCTATTTCACAGGGTATTGTCCAGCGGGACAGAAGTTCCTACTCATCTAGGTCTCAGGGCGCTCTTGGCTGTCATCAGTATAGGACATCCTCTCCATCCATGGTTAGCGAGGGTTCTGTCCTGGGGGAGGAGAATCTCCAGGATATGGGGTTCTCGGAGGACGAGGACGCGGCCCCTCCCAATCCTCCTTCTTCTTTGGGTCTGTTTCCTCCGGCCATGTTCAAGACTCTTCTGAACGAGGAAAACCACCAAGATTGGGACTGGGGATTCCATGGTGCCCCCACCTAGGGACCCAGATATGGCCCTGTTTTTGAACACGGCCACAAACAGGGAGGAGATTCCGGCCCCTCCTTTGTTCATGGAGGTTCTAACCAACCAGTGGGCCCGACCTTCCAACTTTTCCAACCCTGGGAGTAATGACTGCTGCTTCTACAACATGGAGCAGGCCTTTGCTCAGGCCATTCAATTGCCCACTATTGACACTCCGGTTGTTACCCTGGTCTCCTCCGGTGGTGTCCGGAGATGCAGCTGATAAATTAACACCTGAGGATAAGCACGCGGAGCTTACCTTACAGAAGAATTTTAACGCCACTCCCTGGGCCATAAAGTCTGCAGCGGTGGCCTCGTACTTTAATCGCACTATGGTCATGTGGCTCTGCCAGCTCCAGGATCGCATCCCGATCCAGGACGAGCACCTCCACCTAACAAAGTTTTTAGCTGCCTTGCAATTCTCCGACCCTAGACACGGTCAATTTGCATCCAGTGTCTTGGCCACTTCAGTTATTTCCCGCTGCCTTTTATGGCTGCGTAATTGGCAGATGGATAACAAGGCCAAGTGGAATCTGTCGGCTGCCCCTTTCAAGGGTCCCAATCTTTTTGGGGAGGCTCTCGACCCCATTTTAGTCGAGAACAAAGATAAGAAAAAGGTCCTCCCATCCAACACTAAAAAGACCGAGTCTCGGGCTCACCCTTATCGTAGGTCGTCATATAGGGCTCCCGACATTGACCATCATCAGGTCTCTTCTTTCAGGTCCGACAGGCAATTTCCTTGGCTGTCCTATTAGGACTGGAACAGATCCCAACATCAGTCCTGGCGGCCCTTTCTAGGTGACAGCAGTCGCCCCTACCACAGGGGGAAGTGACTTGAACCTGAGTTGTCCCATAGGTGGCCGCCTGTCCCTCTATGCGGATCAGTGGGACGAGATCACATCAGACGCCTGGGTCAAATCCACAGTTCGTCAAGGTCTCAGGTTAGAGTTTCTCTCCACCCCGCCCAATCTCTTCAGGTCGTTCCCTCCGTCTCGGAGCCTGGAGCACCGCCATCTGATGGATCAAGCTATAAAACACCATCTCGACATTCAGGCGGTAGAGGCAGTTCCCCATTTGCAACGCGGACTGGGCCACTACTCCAACCTGTTTGTGGTCCCGAAGAGTTCGGGGGGGCTGGAGGGCAATTCTGGACCTCAAGCGCCTGAACTGCTTCTTGGTTTACAGGTGCTTCAAGATGTCCTCCCTCAAGTCCATTCTTCAGGGCATCCGGAGGGGGGACTTCTTGACATCGGTAGACCTGACTGAGGCTTACCTTCATATTCCAATTCTCCTGGCTCATCGCAGGTTTCTGAGGTTCTCTCACAGGGACCGTCATTACCAATACAGGGCTCTTCCCTTCAGGTTGGCTTTGGCCCCTCGCACATTCACGAACGTGTTGGCGGCATTGGCGGCTCATCTCCACTCCATCCCAGTGAGACTCCAATGCTACCTGAATGATGTCTTAGTCCAGGCGGGGTCCCTCCCTCAGGTAGTCTCAGACCTTCGGCTCACCATTCAGAGTCTACAGTCCCTGGGGTTTTCGATAAACTTTCCCAAGAGTCATCTGACCCCTACCACATGCCTTCTTCACTTAGGGACGGTCATAGACTCTGTGTCAGGAGTGGTCCATCTGTCCCTGGATCGCCAGGCAAGCCTACACCAGGTCACAGGCAAAGTTCACAGAAGTCAGTTAGTTTCAGTCTTAACATTGTCACAGTTGCTGGGCAAGATGGTGTCTTGCATTGGGATAGTCCCATGGGCCAGACTCCATCTCCGTCCCCTCCAATGGGAGCTCATCCCTTTTCAAAAGAAGAGGATGAGCAACTCTCTTCGGACCCTTCCCCTCCCGTGGTGGCCTCTCCGGTCCTTCAATGGGGCTGTTCTTTCTGGGAGCTGGACAGGGTGACTGTGACCACGGACGCAAGTCTGTTCGGTTGGGGGGCCCTGGTGGGCTCTCAGTTGGCCCAGGGCAGGTGGACTGCTTCAGATCTCCTACACAATATAAAATGGTTGGAACTGAAAGCAGCATGCCTGGCCCTGAGACATTTCCGGCCATCTGTAGAGGGCCATCACATGCTTCTCCTGACGGACAATATGGCCAGCAAGGCCCACATAAATTGTCAGGGGGGGACTCAGTCTCAGGGTCTCTGGCTAGAGGCCCTGAGGATCGGCGCCTGGGCGGAACGACACCTGTCGTCCTTGGTGTCGGAACACATCTCCGGTCTGTCTAACCACCAGGCGGACTGGCTGAGTCGGGCGACCATGGACAACGGCAAGTGGCAGCTCCACCCATCCTTGTTTTGGGAGGTCTGTCAGAGGTTTGGCACCCCGCTGGTGGACCTCTTCGCCACGCCGGCGAATTTGCACCTGCCAAGATTCTTCACCCGGTTCCAGGCCCAGTCTGCGGAGGGCACAGATGCTCTCCGGAGCAGGTGGCCTCTGGGCCTTCTCTATGTCTTCCATCCCATTTCCCTCATCCTTGGGACCCTCAGGAAGGTGGTAGCGGAGAGGGCGCTAGTCATTATCGTGGCACCTTATTAGCCCAGGAGGCCCTGGTTTGCGGATCTAGTCCAGCTGTCAGTGGCCCCTCTATGGAGGATTTCATGGGAGGAGATCATCTTACACCAGGGGGTCTTGATCCACCCGGAGCCCCAGTGGCTCCATCTGACTACCTGGCTCTTGAACAGCAACTCCTAAGGAAGCTAACCTGTACTCTTGGGGTTATACGCACCATCGAGGCCTCTAGGGGCCCATCGACAACCCAAAATTATAATTCCACCTGGGCTGCCTTTGTCAGGTGGTGTTCCCCTCTTGACATTGATCCGGCCAGGGCCACAATTCCTAACGTCCTGGACTTTCTGCAGAAAGGTCTGGATGATGGGCTGTCACACAACACCCTGCGTCGACAGGTGGCGGCTCTGTCTTTGGTCTTGGGGTGTGTGGGATCTTCCTCCCTCTCTCACGTTCCCCTGATCAAGCACTTTCTTAAAGGGGCGGCCAATCTCAGGCCACCCCCCATACGCAGGTTCTCTACATGGGATCTGCCCCTAGTTCCCAGGGCCTTGATGGGACCCCCGTTCGAGCCACTTCGGTGTGTTCATCTGAGATTCCTATCCCTTAAGGTAGCCTTTCTGGTGGCAATTACTCGGCCTGGTGTATATCGGAGCTGGGCGTCCTGTCATCCAAGGATGACCTTTGCCATTTTCACCAGGATAGGGTGGTTCTTCGCCTTGACCCCACCTTTCTCCCAAAGGTGAACACCCCCTTTCATAGGGCACAGGAAATCATCCTGCCCGATTTTTGTCCAGGCCCTTCTAGTGATTGGGAGAGACTCTGGCACCATTTGGACGTTCGTCGCACCTTGCTCATTTATCTCAGATGGACTGCAGGGGTGCGCAGGTCGGAGGTTTTATTTGTCTCCTTCCAGCCTGGGACACTGGGAACCATTGGCTACTATTGGCAGTTGGCTGCGACAGGCCATCGTGGGGGCCTATGAGGCGATGGGTTGTCCTGGTCCATTGGGAATAACAGCCCATTCCACTAGTAGTGCCGTGACCATGGCGGCATGGGCCACTAGGGATCCATTTGAGGACATTTTTCAGGCCGCTACTTGGGCATCCCCTACCCCTTTCATCTGGCACTATTGTCTGGATGCGTTCGCCTCGGCGGATGCTTCCTTTGGTCAGAGGGTCCTACAGAGGGTGGCAGCTGATACTCTCCTTGGGCCATAGTTGTTTGTTTCCCTCCCTGGGACTAAGCTTGGGTATGTCCCACACGTGACCCCTCCCTCTCTTCCACTGGAAAAAGAACGTTGGTCTTACCTGAACGTGTCTTTTCAGGGGAAGAGAGGGAGGGGTTACAACCCACCCTAGTTAGGTTGTTGGGGCCAAGGGTGGGCCCGGGAGATTTTCCGGGGGTTTGTTGTTGCATTTGTTTCAGAACCATTGTTTGCCATTGAGGAAACTGGGCAGGAATGGAAGGAAGGAGTATTTAAGAAGTTTTCTCTCAGTCTTTGAACCAATCAGGCTTTGAGAATACCCACATGTGACCCCTCTCTCTCTTCCCCTGAAAAGACACGTTCAGGTAAGACCAACATTCTTTTTCTGTGGCTTCCAAACCGACTCTTCTGGCAGTGGCCACTTTGGGTGTACGCTCTATGGTTGTGGGCCAGCTGCTGGCAGAGCATACAACCATAGAGCGTACGCCCAGAGCAGCCACTGCCGGAAGAGTTGGTTTGGAAGCCGCAGAAAAAGCCATGCGGTGGTGGCAGAGGTGGTCTAGCTCTGCAGAGAGAGCTGGGCCATGAATCCTGAGGCTGGCAGGTGCGTGAGCGAGGGCAGAACAGCCACTCGCGCAACCCCCCCCTCCAGACGTGCAGAGCACCATTCACTGCCATTTCGAAGGCGCCAAGCCACGGGTGGCAGCGAACAGGCTCTCACTTGGCTTGACGATACCCTTAGGTCAGTGAATGGTGCTGTGTCCGGCTGGAAAGGGGGTTTGCCGGGTGGCTGTTCATGAGTGTGGTCGCTTCATGGCTGCTGTGTTGCGCTGCTGCGACAGTGCAACACAGCCATTCACTCATGAGGCTGTGCCCAGCAACCCCAAAACAATAAACCCTCCCATCATAATATGCCCCAAGCCATATTTTGTGTGTAAAAAGAAAATAAGACCCTGTCTTATTTTCGGGGAAACACGGTAGTGATAATTAAACAAATGAAGTACAATAATAATGTATACAAAGATATTTGATTGACAATAAGTGATTTTTTGATAAAGCTCAAGTGAAGACTATAGAAAGGATGGAGAAAGATTTTATAACCTATCAACACACTGTATGTAGTTGAAGAGGTTTTTATGTTATATATTTTGTATGTTTATGTTTGAAAATAAAATAAAAAAATTTTTTTAAAAAGAAACTCCATGTATTTGCTCACCCCACTTCCTTCTAGCACTGATCATGTTATCTAGTTGGGTAATGAAACGTCTGCTAGACAACAACCATGCTCAGATTCAGAGAACACCAGGAACCTCACAGTTCTTCTTCTCTGCCTCAGCCTCCTTTCTGCAAACCCTGCTCTTTGCTAGCACCAATGAAGTTACCTAGTTGAGTAATGAAAACCACCAACCTCAGAGAGCATCAAAGACCCTACAGTTCAACCCTGAGCTATAAATATTACCTTGGTAACGCAGTGTGTGTTTTATTGTAAGATAACCATCATGTGTTGTCTGTTTTTCCTTTTACATAGTTCCCCATCAATGAAATATGAGTCACTTGCGGTTGCTTGCTGATACTCTGAAATGTTGTGGCATTTCTTCCTTTGTGAAGAAGAATGTAAACAAGACAGTATTTTGGCCAAGTCGGCCTTATGTTACCCCTGGAGTCAAAGAACCATTTTTGAGTGGGAGCAATTCAACCTATGTTGAAGAAATGTATTATGCATGGCTTGAAGAACCAAATAGCGTGCATAAGGTAAGATTTATGTCTCTTAGACTTGTTAGGACACTTTAAAATGGATGTTTGTGCTTCTGTTTCCTCTCTGTGTGCCGTGTGTGCTCCTTTATTCAGATTTAAAATACAGATGAGAAAATCCTTTCAGAAATGAAACTTTAATTAATAGGAGATCACCAGCAGGTTTCTTCCACAGTTATTCAGCCTTTACGGTCCTCTTATGTTATTCTGAGGTGGCGCAGTGGTTAGAGTGCAGTACAGCAGGCCACTTCAGCTGACTGTTATTTGCAGTTCAGCGGTTCTAATCTCACCGGTTCAAGGTTGACTCAGCCTTCCATCTTTCCGAGGTGGGTGAAATGAGGACCCAGACTGTGGGGGCGATATGCTGACTCTGTAAACCGCTTAGAGGGTTGAAAGCCCTATGAAGCGGTATATAAGTCTAACTGCTATTGCTATTGCTATTCTAATTTTCTTGCGATTATTTTGTGTCCTGAAATCTAGTATATGCTTCTGTGCAACATGATCTGTTGCACACAGAAGAGTGGCTAGAAAGGAACTTTATTTGTACATAGTTTGTTAATTAAGTTAGGAGTTCTTGTGTTTTGTTATTTCTCAACTTTGGCATAGCAATATTGCATTGTACTGTAACTTCTAAACTTTGGAGTTTCAGGGCTATTTTCTTTCACAAAGTCTAAGTTATTAGATTTGTTGAGAATATCAGCAAATTGGGTTAGGGGTCTTGAATCTAAGTGAATAAAATAAACATGTATTACTAAACATTTAAATAAACTTTAAGATATAATTTTTTATAACTAACATTGTTACTTAATAGCTTGGGACACATTAAAATGAAATTTTATTAACTACACCTCTCAAAGAGTCACTACCTTCAATGTACACTACATAAACATGACAAAAATATAAATAAATAAATAAATAAATAAATAAATAAATAAATAAATAAATAAATAAATAAATAAAAAAAAGATTATGCATTTACCCACATATATTATATGGCACAGAAAAACAACACAGCCTAGTAATGAAAATATACTATCATTGTCTAAGTCCATATTTCATTTGTTTTCCAGAAGATGGGGATTTTTGTAGTAGATAAGCAGAAATATTCAATGGCAAATTCCTCTAAGGAAATTTGATTCACCAGACCATAGTTTATTCAACCAGTTGGACCATCTGCATGACTTTGGTTCATTCAACGTGCTAGGCTTCAGTGTGGTTGGCTAGCAGTGGGTGGGTCATGCAAACCTATTTATAAAGTGAGTCAGCATTATGAGAGCTGTGTTGTGAATTATTCAGCAAACCATGGATCAGCCAGTGACAGCTTACTACATTTTGGCAATGTAGGAAACCACCATAAAACAAGGCAGGATTGAAATGGATCACTGGGTAGAGGAAAGATCACTATATAAATCCATTGGTCATTTCTGATTCTAACCGTTGAACCCAAATGTAATAGGACTAATAATAATAATAATAATAATAATAATAATAATAATAACAACAACAACAACAACAACAACAACAACAACTCCGCCGTTGCCGGTCCCAAGCCCGGATGAGAAAGGAGGAAGGTTGGGACCAGGTTGGCATCTGGTCCCGTAAAAAAACCCCCGCCAACCCATACAATATGGTGAAAAAAACGAATAAGAATTCCATACCGCATCGGTCGTCGCGCGGGTTAACAAGGGCCGCGGCGGATGTTGGGGTCCCTGGACATCCGTCGACAAGTGGGCTACAAGTGGACCAGCCAACAAAACGACAAAAATATAGTGCAGATGAAAACCGTGCCATAATGGTCTGTTACTACAACTCAGAGCCAGAAAAAAGAGGACATTTAAAGCAAATGTATGAATTATGGAAACAACAATATCCAGATTCAAATGTTAGTGAACAACGACTAGCAGATCAAAGGCGATTTATTATACGGAATAAAGTGTTTAGTGAAGTTGAACATGAGGAAATTCAGGCAAATTGCAAAACCCAAAAAACAATATCACAAGCGGAAATAACTGAATGAACTAGGCATTAAAATTAAAGTACCTAGTCACACAACAGAAAAAGCATCAAAGCCAAAGTGGAAAATCCGTCTAGAACAAAAAATCAAAAAATTAAGGGCAGATGCTAGTAACTTAAAGAACATGCATGAGCAACGGCTTAAAAACAACAAAATCATAGATCGGCTAATCAGAAGATATAGATTGGATACAAGAAACATCAATGAAGCTGTAGAGATTGTAAAACAGCAGATAACAGCAACAGCTAGAAAAATTGAAAGATATGAGGCACGAATCATCCAATATAAACAAAATCAGCAATTTCGATCAGACCAACGGCGTTTTTATCAAAGTCTTAATGTGAATGGTGACACCAAAAGTGAAAAACCAGAAAAGCAGGCCACAGTTGAATTCTGGAAAGAATTGTGGGAAAATGCAAAGGACTACAACAAGGAAGCAAAGTGGATACATGACTTTGAGAAAAGCATTGGCAACAAACAAATGCAAGTATTAGAAATAACAACTGAGATGATCAAAAATCGAGTTAAAAAGGTAAAGAATTGGACATCACCTGGAAAGGACCAATTACATGGTTTCTGGCTCAAATATCTGACCAGTTTACATGCAATATTGGCCAGGCAACTGAATGAAATTTTACAAAAGGGCCAAATTGATGAATGGTTGACAACTGGAAAAACATACTTGATTCAGAAAGATCCAACTAAAGGAACAACACCTGCAAACTATAGACCAATAACATGCTTACCAACAACCTTCAAATTACTCACAGGCATTATTGCAGATAACATGATGGATTATTTGGAAACAAACAACATCTTGCCAGTAGAGCAAAAAGGCAACAAAAGAAGGAGCAGGGGCACAAAAGATCAGCTTCTGATTGATAAAATGATATTAGAAAATTGTAAGAACAGAAAAACGAACTTGAATATGGTCTGGATTGATTACAAAAAGGCATTTGACTCACTGCCGCATAGTTGGATCATAAAATGCTTAGAAACAACTGGCATTAGCAAAAATATTACATTCTTTACTGAAAAGGCAATGAAACAATGGAGAACTGAGTTGGCAGTAGGGAATGAGAGCTACGGAATGGTTAATATCAAGCGAGGAATTTTCCAGGGTGATTCACTTTCACCTCTTCTCTTCATCATCGCAATGATCCCACTATCAGTAATCTTAAAAAAAATGAAATTAGGCTACCAAACAGCCAAAAAAGCTGAAAAAATTTCGCATTTACTATATATGGATGATTTGAAACTCTATGGCAAGTCAGAAATAGAAATCCAATCATTGACAAATACAGTCCGAGTATTCAGCACCGATATTTCAATGCAGTTTGGCATGGAAAAATGCGCCACTGTATCCATAAAAAGGGGCAAAATCACTGCATCTGAGGGAATTGAAATGCCCAATGGCCAACTAATTAAATGCAAAGAAAATGAAGCCTACAAATACTTAGGCATTCTGCAGTTGGATAACATCAAGCATGGAGAAGTAAAAACTATTGTCAGGCGAGAGTACACCAACAGAGTTAGGAAAATTTTGAAATCTAAATTGAATGGTGGAAATACAATCAAGGCCATAAATACCTGGGCAATACCAGTTATAAGATACACAGCTGGCATAGTTAACTGGACACAAGCTGATTTGGACCTTTTGGACCGAAAAACCAGGAAACTAATGACAATGCACTACAGTTTACATCCACGTGGTGATACTGATAGACTATATCTGCCCCGAAAATCAGGTGGCAGAGGATTATTACAAGTGAAGCAAACAGTTGAAGAAGAAAAACATGCACTGGCTGATTATTTAAAAGAAAGTCAAGAACATCTATTAATCGAAGTAAAGAACAAAAATCTACTGAAGTCCCAACAGACAAAACAAGAATACAGAAAAGATGTGATAAAATCAAGAATGGAGAGTTGGCAGAACAAAGCACTGCATGGTCAATTTCTGGAAAAAATAAAAGATAAAGTGGACAGTGAACAAACTTGGTTATGGTTAAAAACAGGTACATTAAAGAAAGAAACAGAGTCACTAATCCTGGCTGCGCAAGAACAAGCTATCCGCACAAATGCCATTAAGGCCAAAATCGAAAAATCCTCTGATGATGCCAAATGCAGACTTTGCAAAGAAGCTGACGAAACTGTTGATCACATACTCAGCTGCTGTAAAAAAATCGCGCAGACTGATTATAAATTGCGGCACAATTCAGTAGCACAAATGATCCATTGGAATTTGTGCAAAAATTATAATATTAAAACAGCAACAAACTGGTGGGAACATCAGCCTGAAAAAGTCACAGAAAATCAGATGGTCAAGATCTTGTGGGATTTCCGTATACAAACCGACAAAATACTGGCGCATAATACACCAGACATCACACTGGTTGAGAAAAATAAGGTCACAATCATAGACATTGCAATACCAGGTGATAGCAGGGTCGCCGAGAAGGAACATGAAAAAATCGCAAGATACCAGGACTTAAAAATCGAAATTCAACGACTATGGCACAAACCAGCAGTGGTAATTCCAGTGGTAATTGGCACACTGGGTGCTATTCCAAAAGCACTGGAATTACATTTAAAACAGTTAAAAATTGACAAAATCACCATCAGTCAAATGCAAAAAGCCGCACTGCTTGGATCTGCACGCATATTACGAAAATACGTTACGACGTCCTAGGCCCCTGGGTTGGACCCGACTAGTAACCAATGCCAAATCCGGCGAAACAACTGGCCGCTGTGATACAATTGTACAATAATAATAATAATAATAATAATAATAATAATAATAATAATAATAATAATAATAATAATAATAATAAATTGACTGATTATAAATTGCGGGACAATTCAGTAGCACAAATGATCCATTGGAATTTGTGCAAAAATTATAATATTAAAACAGCAACAAACTGGTGGGAACATCAGCCTGAAAAAGTCACCGAAAATCAGATGGTCAAGATCTTGTGGGATTTCCGTATACAAACCGACAAAGTACTGGCGCATAATACACCAGACATCACACTGGTTGAGAAAAATAAGGTCACAATCATAGACATAGCAATACCAGGTGATAGTAGGGTCGCCGAGAAGGAACATGAAAAAATCGCAAGATACCAGGACTTAAAAATCGAAATTCAACGACTATGGCACAAACCAGCAGTGATAATTCCAGTGGTAATTGGCACACTGGGTTCTATACCAAAAGCACTGGAATTACATTTAAAACAGTTAAAAATTGACAAAATCACCATCAGTCAAATGCAAAAAGCCGCACTGCTTGGATCTGCACGCATATTACGAAAATACGTTACGACGTCCTAGGCCCCTGGGTGGGGCCTGACTAGTAACCAATGCCAAATCCGGCGAAACAACTGGCCGCTGTGATACAATTGTATAATAATAATTATTATTATACAATTATATTATTATTATTATTATTCAATTGTATCACAGTGGCCAGTTGTTTCGCCGGATTTGGCATTGGTTACTAGTCGGGCCCCACCCAGGGGCCTAGGACGTTATTATTATTATTATTATACAATTGTATCACAGCGGCCAGTTGTTTCGCCGGATTTGGCATTGGTTACTAGTCGGGCCCCACCCAGGGGCCTAGGACGTTATTATTATTATTATTATTATACAATTGTATTACAGCGGCCAGTTGTTTCGCCGGATTTGGCATTGGTTACTAGTCGGGCCCCACCCAGGGTTATTATTATTATTATTATTATTATTATTATTATTATTATTATTATTATTACACAATTGTATCACAGCGGCCAGTTCTTTCGCCGGATTTGGCATTGGTTACTAGTCGGGCCCCACGCAGGGGCCTAGGACGTCGTAACGTATTTTCGTAATATCCGTGCAGATCCAAGCAGTGCGGCTTTTTGCATTTGACTGATGGTGATTTTGTCAATTTTTAACTGTTTTAAATGTAATTCCAGTGCTTTTGGAATAGCACCCAGTGTGCCAATAATAATAATAATAATAATAATAATAATAATAATAATAATTATTATTATTATTATTACTATTATTATTTAATACATTTGCAATGGCTGCCTTTGGTTTTTCAACGATGATAATAGGATACGTGTAAAGACCTGAATGGGAGGTTCAGGATAAGGAAGTAGGAAAAAGAATGTCAAAACAGGGCTTCTGTTTGGATCAGTACGTCAGACCTTCCAGCTGACTGCCAGGAACCTTGATGGGAACTGGAAGGGAGGGCGAGAGTTCAGGGGAAAGTGAAACTGAATTACTTAGAAGACCAAGTTGAGGCAGTATGATGTTACTGAAATCTTGTCAGGTCTAAGCTAACAATCTCTCCCTCCTCTCTTGCCCTCAACCATCTTTTTAGTCTTGGGATTTATTTTTCCGTAATGCTACTGCTAAAGCTCTTCCTGGACAGCCCCTCCCTTCATCTTTGCCAGACCTTTCTGAAGCGAAAACGTCCCTCGTCCAAAGCCATAGGCTGACTAAAGCACCTGGTAAGGCTGAGAAGCTGGTTGAAGACCATCTGGCAGTCCAATCCTTGATTAGAGCCTACCAGGTAAGTGAAAAGAGAACTCTCCTCCGTTTCCATTTGAAAATGTTCTTGGAAGTTTTTAATAAACTTCTGCCAAAGTTGTCCAGCTTTATATTATCCTGCCGAAGGAGACATTTGATTTTGTGAAGGTTGTTAATTTAATTTCTATGGGGTTGGGCAGAAAGGGTACCACCAGGCATAACGATACACTGTTGTTCTTGGATGATTTTAACAGGAAAATAATTTTCTCTCTATCCCATTTCTGTGCCAAATTCAGTAGTGTCTATCAGATATATGAAGCCAAAGAAAGAGGAAGGAAGGAGCACAGACTTAAACTGTTCACAACAGGCAACAATCTTAGAAATTGCACTGAATAATCTTAGAATCTTAGAAATTGCACTGAATAAAAGAGCATTGCAGGGTACCAGCAATGTACCAGCAACAAGAATATATTCATTAATAAAATAGAGGAAGGTAGGGAAGGAAAGAAGGAAGGAAAGAAGGAAGGGTGGATATTGGACATCTATTGCAAGGGGAAATCAAAGAAAGCTGCCAAGCGAAGGCCTTTGAAAATGAAATGACCTTTGACACTAAAATATATCTGTGGCTATATCCCCTAACAAATATTTGAGGGAGACTCATTATCTCAGTAAGATATCGAGTACAACAGAAGACCTACTGTACATTCTTCTGCTACGTTTTCTGTTAGAGAGGGTGAATAGAAGAGGCAAGACTCAAGCTTCAGCAACAACAGCTCTTTATTAAGTGATAATTATGTACAATCCAGCAAAGTCTCTGTCTGGCAGCAGCCCTTTTAAAGGGAACTGTCAGACCACTCGACCAATCACATTTAAGTATTGTTCCTGCCGTATCAGAGGACCTTGGTGAAAACTACCATACTGGCTGTTAGTATATGACACCCCTCCCCTCTTAGTTGGGCTGATCCGGCTTGTAACGTACTCCCGCAGGTAGGCAGGTTTTCTAGTAGCTCTCCTTGATCTGCGCAGTTCAGTCGGTGCTGGAATTTCAGTCAGGTCGGATGGACCTATTTCCTCTCTGACTTCGCCTGGTGGAAGCTCCTGGAACTTTCCACAGGGTGCAGCTGGAGTTTCTGGAGCCAGTTCGCTCGGAACCCGCTGCAACCCTGCAACTTCAGCAGATACCCTGCAAGTACCCTGGTATTTTCGGGCTTAGGTAGTCTGTTGAAGAAGTGAATTCGTACTCCTTTTGGGTAGGGCTTTGGCTAACTAGTGCAGGAGTTAACTCTGTTTGCCCAAGGTTGGATTAAGAGAAGCGGCCTCAGAGTTGGTCAATGTGCCACCTCCAAATCCTACCATCCTTGAGCTCTAACTGGTAAGAACGAGGTCCGGTGATTCCTGTAACACTGGCAGGAATCCAGAGAGCCCCCACCCCCAGCGTAGTTGTGGGCATAAATTCGGTTCCCTATGCTAAAGTGTCTAAGTTTGCTGGTTGAATCAGGGGGTGTTGCGGCAGAGTAGTTTGGGTGTAGCCAGTCTAAGGGCGACCTTAGCTGGCAACCCATCAGAAGCTCGGCGGGGCTTCTGACGGTGGTTGCACTTGGCGTGATGTGCTGGTAAAGGAGGAGTCTACTAAGACCTGGCTGTTCCGGCAGGCCTGGGGCTGTTGATCCTCGATTGATTTCCAGCCCCACTAAGAACTGAGTGCATGTTGTGTCCTTTTAACCTCTTTGTTTTTGTATTTTAAATTTTCTAGTATTTTTAACACTTTTATGTGAGCCGCCCAGAGTCCTTCGGGATTGGGAGGCATACAAATCCATTAAAATTCAAATTCAAATTCAAAATAGTTGGTCTACCCATGTTTATCAATCTCCCGGCCCCATTCTAGATAGGGCTTCTTTTGCAGATTGCACCATTCTCTCCACCTCTCCATTATTGGCTAGATGGAATGGAGCGACCAGGGCATGCCTGATTCCCTGAGTAAGTAAGTCTCAAATTGCATGGCCGTAAATTGGGGCCCGTTGTCCGAGACTAGGACGTCAGGCAGGCTGTGAGTGGAGAAAAGTCTCCGTAGTGCCTTGATGACTGCTTCTGCTGTAGTAGCAATCATGGGGAATACCTCTAACCATTTTGAGTAAGCGTCCACAACTGCCATGAAGACTTGGCCATGAACAGGGCTGGCAAAGTCAATGTGTACCCTTGACCAGGGTGACTGAGGCCATTCCCATTCCTTAGTGGGTGCCTCTGAGGGAGCTGGTCTGGACTCCTGGCACAGTGTGCAGGTAGCCACCCACTCTTCAATCTCCCCCTCCATATAAGGCCACCACACGTAACTCCTGCCCAAAGATTTATCTGGACAATTTCCCGATGTTGTACGTGCAAGTCCTCTAATACTGCAACACACAGTTTGGTTGGAACAACGACCTGGTCCTCCCACAGTAAACAACCATTTACAACAGACAGTTCATCCTTTTTGGTTACAAACATTTTAAATTCAGGCCCAACCAGCCACATCCAGTTCAAAACCTGTGCAAGAGTTAGGTCTTTCGCTGAGTGGCAGGCGACCTCATCGGAAGAAACCAGGCCGGCCTCAAGGCAGTCAATAAGTAAAACCGGAGTCTCAGGGATTGGATCGGCAAGCAGTTCAGGTAGAGGGCACCAGCTGAGGGCGTTGGCATGCCCCAAGGTGGAGCCCAATCAATGAACTGTAGGACGCGAGGAAAATTGTCCAACAAGTCATTCGTGGTGACAGTGATGCCAGAGTAGGCCAGTCCCCAGCCAGGAGCCCCAAAAAACGTTTATGGTCTGTGATGATTTCAAAGTCATGGCCATACAGGTACTTGTGGAACCTTTTTATGCCAGCTACTGCAGCCAGAGCCTCACGGTCCAAGTTGGCTGTAGTTTTGCTTGGTAGCTGACAGGGTCCTCATGTAGTAGGCGATGGGGGGTCTCAGTTCCACTGGACATGCAGTGGCTGAGGACTGCCCCAACGCTAAACGGAGAGGCGTCACAAGTCAGCACAAGTGGCAGAGTCTGGTTGTACTGAACCAGGACCGTATCCGCTGACAGCAGTCTTTTCACTGCGGCAAATGTGGCAGCTTCAGGTCCACTTGGCCTTCTTGCTGAGGAGCCAATGCAGTAGCTTTCTGTTTGAAAAAGATGCTGTAGAAATTAAGGAGTCCAAGGAATGCCTGTAGCTCGGTCTGATTGTGAGGTGTGGGGGCATCCTGGATTGCTTTGATTTTTTTGTTTGTTGGGTGAATTCTGGTGGCGGCGATCAGGTACCCTCGAAATTCAACCCTTGGCACATTAATTTGGCATTTTTCTTTTTTGAAATGGAGGCCTTTCTCACTAATTCTGGTCAAAACAGTTCGTAATCTTTTAAAAAATTGCTCCTTATTTGCAGCCAAGACCAAGATGTCGTCGAAATAGGGGACGACTCCTGGTATTCCGTGCAAAAGCCACTATGACGCTTTGGAACAGTCCAGGGGCAATACTAATCCCGAATTGCAACTATTACTATGTGTCACAATGGTTTGGGCCTCTGCTATGGCACCATCTACAGGCAACTGTTGGTATGCCTGTGCCATATCTAATTTTGCAAATACTTTTCCCGGGCCAAGGAAATGAAGTAAATGCTGGACAGTGGGCACTGGATAAGCGCTCTGTTGTAGAGCTTTATTGATGGTGCATTTATATTCCGCGCAGATTCAGACAGACCTATCAGGCTTGACTGGGATCACTATAGGGCTCTCCCAGCATGCATAATCAACCAGCTCCAGAATTCCCTGGCCAATTAACTTGTCTAATTCGAGGTCAATTTTGGACAGAGAGCGAAAGGGACTTTCTGGGGCTTTAATCTAATGGAGACTATGTTGGGGTCCAAATTGAAAGAAATTGGGGTCCCCATATACTTGCCTAGACCGGTGCCGAAGGCGTCCTTGAACTGCTTAAGTAGTTCTTCGCTGCTGTCATCATGAACCGCGTTGATACCGGTCACCCCCAGGCCCAGGGATTCGAACCAGTCTAAGCCTAGGAGGGTCTGCAGGGCTCCACCAACCCTGCCACAGGAAGCAGTCCGTCAAAAGAGTTGAATTGCACTCGGAAAGTGTCTTGGACCAGAACTGGGATTCAGTTTCCCTGGTAGTTGCTCAGGCACAGATCTGGAACCCTCAGCTTGTGCTTCCTCAAGTTAGGGACAGCCTTCTTCAGTGTGGGCCATGACATGATGGTTAGTGATGAGCCAGTGTCGATCTCCATAGAGCAGGGAGATCCCTCAAGGAGTATGGAAATCCTCAGCTTCTTGTTCCTCAGGGTGCTTGTTTGCCTGATTGTTGTATGGAATATAGTCTCGTTGTCTGCCCAAGCTTGCTTCTGCTGCTGTTTCCATGTCTCTCACCTTGGCGGTCTTGGGTGTGCAGTCTGGGTGGCCGGCTGCTTTGGTGCTGCAGGGAATTCCCTTCGGCAGACTCTTGCAATGTGCCCTTTTCAGTCACAGCGTTGGCAAATGGCATCTCAGAAATGGCAGGCAGATTGCTGATAGCTGCCCCCACAGCCGCTGCAAGGCGGGAAACTGATTTCGAATTTCTGCACCAATTCTTTCTTCTTCAATGTGTGCATGTGGTAGATCTTTTCCTCACAGTCAGAGTTCTTTCTCAGCAGTCTCGCGATGGACTTCAGCGGTCTTTTGCGCACTTTGGGAGCTGTTCTGCCTCTGCAGTGTTTCCGTTGACTTGGTTGAAGACTCAGTAGCCCTGGCTTCATCCAGGGCGATTTTAGAGTGAGGTTTGTCTTTGCAAGCAACCTCCTTTGTAAATTAATGTCCCGAATATCACAAATAATTCTGTCCAGCAACAGTTCATCTAAGTCCCTAAATTCACAGTAGGCCGCAGCCTTCCAAAGTGCGGCAACATACTGGTTGATTGTTTCACCTTCTTTCTGGTTATGGAGGTTGAATTCGTGCCTCCACACATATTTAGACAGTTTGGGAGCATAGTGTATCCTCAGTGTTTGATGTAGCACCGACCAAGCGACTGACTGTTACTGGCGGTGGCTCAGATAGGTCCTAGGCAGTGTTGAATACCTCTGGCCCACAGTAGCTCAGGAACATGGCTTTCTTTCGGCCTTGGGACAGGCCAGGTGGTCGTTGGCTTCGAGGAACCATTCGAACCTCACCATATACGAGCCCCAATGCTCGGTGGCTGAGTCGTACGGAGCTGGTGGGGCGTGCATAGTCATCTTGTTCATAAAGGCAGATTTGAATTTGCCACTTAAAGAGGGCTGCTCGATGCCGTGCTTAACTCCAGGCTGGATTTTACTTGCTGGATTGTGTTTGCTCTTTTTGGTGCCTAGTTGCCTTCCAATCCCATCCTCGCCAGTGTTAGATAGGGTGAATGGAAGAAGCAAGACTCAAGCTTCAGCAATAACAGCTCTTTATTAAGTGACAACTATGTACAATCCAGCAAAGATTCTGTCTGGCAGCAACCCTTTTATAGGGAGCTGTCAGACCTCTCGACCAATCATATTTGATTATTGTTCCTGCCAGATCAGAGGACCTTGGTGGAAACTACCATACTGGCTGTCAGTATGTAACATTTTCTGTTTCTTCTTCAGAGAAGAAATGGATTTACTGTGATATAAATACCAGCTGAGCAGAATTGAAGAGAACTGTTTAGAGTATAGTCATTCTAAGTGAAATATGTTCAAAGTAACAGAAACTGCTGTCGTCTCTTGTAAATTGACCAGAAGCACCATTATCTCATCCAATGCTGTATGTGCAAATAGGGATTTCAGAAGGAGAAGTCCTGTTTCCTAATTCTCTGACTCTTTTGTTATATTCAGTGTCCCAGGAGTACTTTTATCAGACCTGTGTATGTCCCTGGTTAATATATTGACCAGACAACTGAGTGATAGGAAATTTATTTCATAACATAAAAGAGCTGTGTTGGAGCAGTGGTTAGGATGCAGTATTGCAGGCTGACTCTGCCCACTGCCAGGAGTTCAATCCTGACCGTCTTAAGGTTGACTCAGCCTTCCATCCTTCCGAGGGAGGTAAAACCCAGATGGTGGGTGGGGGGGCTAGGCTGACTCTGTAAACCACTTAGGGCTATAAAGCACTGTGAAGTGGTAGATAAGTCTTCAATGCTATTGCTATAACCTACTTGATTCTAAACATCCACATGTGCACACCGGAATGCCACAAGCCACCACAGCCAACTTGCCACAACCAGGGGACAACTTCCTGGGATCCATTTACTTCCTTTTATTTTTGTTGACTGTGTTTTTGTCAAGGAATTATTTTATCCCTTACATCAAAGGAAATAATTCCTACCATTGCCAGCTTTTGTAATGCTTTGGTAAATAATAAAAGAATCTAATCCCACATGGAATTGGCAAGTTGCCTGTGGTGAGTTATCCTAGACCAAGGGTAGTCAACCTTTTTATACCTACTGCCCACTTTTGTATCTCTGTTAGTAGTAAAATTTTCTAACCGCCCACCAGTTACACAGTAATGGTGATTTATAAAGTAGGGAAGTAACTTTACTTTATAAAATTTATAAAGCAGAGTTACAGCAAACCCCTACCGCCCACCATGAAAGCTGGAACGCCCACTAGTGGGCGGTAGGGACCAGGTTGACTACCACTGTCCTAGACCATCTGTATAGAGAATATTTAAGTGAATTAAAGCCTAAATTAAACTTATCAGAAAGGTTCTACACATATCGTATCATGCACAAACATAAGAATAACCACACAAATACCAATTTGGGATTATTCACCACTGAAATTTCCCAGTGCTATTTTGTGATGTCAGTAGATAGAGTTCTGTCTGTTTGTTATAAGGAATGCATCTTAGAATTTTAATTTTGAAATTAATTTGATTTTTTTTTTAAAAAAAACTAATTTAAAATTAGAATTAGAATTTTAACGCTTGCCATTGGATATAAAAATGCTTTTCATTGCTAATTGGGCCAGATTTTGCAAATTAGGTAAGAGAAGATTTCCTATAATTCCCATACCCATAAATGATTGGAGTTCTTATCTTCAGTTTGTAGGGCACTACAAAGCCCAGCTTGATCCTTTGGGGATTCATGCCGTTTCTTTTGATGCATCCATGAATCACTGTAATTCCACAAAATTTGGTGAGCTTTTATTGATTCTGTTTAGTGTGATGTTTGTTCTTTTCTTTGCCTTTCCTACTTCCCTTCTTTCCCACTCTGACCTCTTCAGATCCGGGGACACCACGTGGCTCAGTTGGATCCCTTAGGAATCCTGGATGCTGATTTGGATTCATTCGTTCCATCGGATTTAATCACTACTATAGATAAACTGGGTGAGAGTTTTAAACCACCTTGGTGTAAATTAATATCCATAGTCAGAGGAATGTCTCAGGAAAACAAAATGCAGCTGGCAAGTTAGTTAAGCATTGCAATTTTATTTCCTATTGGAACGTAGCAGCCAAATCTTCTTTAGTGAGATTGTCCTCTAATTATGTGTATTAGTTTATCATAAATAGATTAGCATTTTTTATATGTATGTGGATTTTTGTGTATGTTCACACATACATTGTATACTTAACTGAAGGGGGTCTCTGTGTGTGTGTGTTTGGCTGTCTCTATAGGCCTGAGAGAGAGAGAGAGGTTTTTATGTAGCAGGAATCTGGGGTGAACTGTAAGAAATATTCAGAACTCCTCCCAAAGGTGCTTTTTCAAGAGCCAACTGGACTTTCTTTGTTTTGCCTTGAAGATGTTTCATGTCTTATCCAGAAGCTTCTTTGGAGCTTCTTTGGAAGAACCTTCTTGGATGAGAAACAAAATATCTTCAAGGGGGAAAAAAGTCTAGTTGCCTCCTGAAAAAGTACTTTTGGGACAACCATGACCTACAGTATATGACTAAAAATCTCCATAAACATATTCAGAAGTCGGTTCCCTCTTCACAAATTAACTAAGAAATTAACACCAAAATAAATACTGGGAAAGAAAATATATATTTCAATAGATAAGGCATTAATTTGTATCATAATGTCTTGAAAAAACAGCTCGCATGGTTGCAGAAATCTCCAAGCGAGTACCAAATGTGTGTTCGCTCTTTGACTAAGCAGTTATAATGGAGGCATTCACACCTCCTATAAGCTGTTCTATATGCCAACCATGTTGTGTGAATCCAGTCAGCATGCAACATTTCTCCCCGTGAGAAGGCAGTTCTTTGCAGAGAAGGTCTGAAAGGGAAGAAGGTGAGCATGTGTCAGGTGGAGATCCTTGGGAGGGTGGGACCCTTGTTTGATTTTGGCTTGCTGCCTTCCTCTCTGCTAATCATGTCACAGAGTTTTATGGCTTGTACGAATCCGACTTGGACAAAGTCTTCCGATTGCCCACAACTACCTTCATAGGAGGAAATGAGACGATGCTTTCTCTACGGGAGATTATCAAGCGACTGGAGGTCAGTGCTGTTGCTTCTTCTCCTAAATGGGATTTGGGTGATTTCCAGTCTTCCACCAACACGGACAGGGCAAGCCACTGGTATATAAAAAGAGAGCAAGCCCCCCCACTTCCTTTTTAGCCCTGATGATGTAATCTAGTTGGGTCATGAAACGTCTTCAAGAAAACCACCAAGCTCAGAGAGCACCAAGGACCCCAACAGTCTTCAATCTGATGACCCCAAGTAGCTGTATCATTTCTTGCTACAAATTTTATTTAACTAGTTGTTGGCGGTCAATTAATCTCCATAGTCAGGGGAATAACTCGGGAGAAACAAAATGCAGCCAGAATTCCTAGTGGTTTTGAAGGAGGTAATCCTATGGGGAGTAGGGAGAAACACAGCCTTTTCTATAAGATGGAGCAATAGACTGTAAAGGAAAATTTTATTAACTTGTCTGTCATGTCCCCCTTTTCATTTATACATCTATTGCCTTGCTGTCCAGAATACCTATTGTCAACACATAGGGCTGGAATTTATGTTTATTAATGATGTGGAACAGTGTGATTGGATCCGGCAGAAGTTTGAGATGCCCGGTGTCATGAAATTTAACAACGAAGAAAAACGGACATTGTTGGCCAGATTGGTACGATCCACAAGGTATATTTGGAAAGATGTGATAAACGTGTGTGGTTGAGATCTACCTTAGAAGAACTTCTCAGCAAAGCTGTCTCAGCTGTTTAGTAAATACTTAGGGTTTCCCCTCCCTCTGCATTCGTAGGATAAGTTGAGGCAAAGAAACCGTAATAACACAGCATTTTGGGGGGGGCCCTCATCACAGTTAATGAACCTACCCACTAATGCCTGTCCTCTCAGAACAATTAAATATTAATTTCACATTGTTCCACAAATACAACATTTGTCTTCCCTGGGAGTATTTATTCAGTGAGACAGCCGTAGATCACTGTTGCCCGAGTTTAATTAAAATAAAAATGAATTCCAGACATATTCTTTTAATAATTGGGTTAACATGGCATTTGAGTGACAGGCTGTTAACCGCACGTCACACAGAAGTTTTGCTCATTTATCTTTCTGGAAGTGGGAGGGGGGACCTTCAGCCATACAATTTCTGCTGCTTGTGCTGATTAACATTAGACGGATCGGTTTAATAAAATGGGAAGGCATTTCTTAGTATCTAGTTTATATACAAGAAGAACAGTCTCCTTAATACTGGCTATATGGAGGGATTCTGATCCTATATATCTCTCCTCTCATCTCCTCTTCCTCCCTCCCTTTATTTTATTAAGGAATCCACTCTTATTTACTTGTTGCTGATAAATAACTATGCAATACCCTTGTATTCAAGTAAATTTCTAAGACTGTGATTGTTTGAGGTTATTATACTTGCTACAACAATGGATGTTTTCTTTTTGTTTTAGCAACAGACTTTAGCTTGCCCATAATAAATGGTTGCTTTTTCACTTCCTTAGGTTTGAGGATTTCCTGGCTAGGAAATGGTCATCAGAAAAGCGCTTTGGCTTGGAAGGATGCGAAGTCATGATTCCTGCTCTTAAAACGATCATTGATAAATCAAGTGAAATGGGAATTGAATATGTTATAATGGGCATGCCCCACAGGTAATTGCCTGGCTGGGTCATTTAATCCCTGAGCAAAGCACTGGCTTGCAGTTCCTGAATATTATCAGGGATTTGGGCCTCACTTTTGTTTGTAGACGTATAGGGAATCATGGTAGTGCAGTGATTAGAATGCAGGACTGCAGGCTACTTCTGCTGACTGCTGGCTGCCAGCAGTTCAATCCTGACCAGCTCAAGGTTGACTGAGCCTTCCATCCTTCCGAGGGGGGTAAAATGAGGACCCTGTTTAGGGGTCAATAGGTTGACTTCGTAACCTGCTTAGAGAGGGCTGTAAAGCACCGTGAAGTGGTATATAAATCTAAGTGTTATTGCTACTAACATCAAGACACACTTCTAGAGCGGCATCGGGAGCAAATCACGGTTATGTATTGACAATAAATGAATCTCTTAACAATAGCAATAGCACTTACATATTGCTTCATGGTGCTTTACAGCCCTCTCTAAGCGGTTTACATAATCAGCCTATTACCCTCAATCTGGGTCCTCATTTGACTGACCTTGGAAGGCTGGAAGGCTGAGTCAATCTTGAGCCTGGTGAGATTCGAACTCCTGGAGTGAGCAGTGAGTTAGCCTGCAATACTGCATTCTAACCACTGTACCACTACAGCTCTAGATACTAGGTAGGTAGGTAGGTAGGTAGAATAGCAATAGCAATAACCATATCACTTAGACTTATATAGCGCTTAATAGTGCTTTACAGCCCTCTCTAAGTGGTTTACAGAGTCAGCATCTTGTTCCCAATAATCTGGGTCCTAGTTTTACCAATCTGGGAAGGACGGAAGGCTGAGTCTACCTTGAGCCTGGTGAGATTTGAACTCCTGGCAGTGGAATGCAGAGTCAGCCTGCAATACTACCTTCTAACTCCTGCACTTTAACATTGCATCAGTCTTTTTCGACACAGGACTATTGAGAGCTCAGGGTAGGGAGCGGAAGGGAATTATCTCAATCGTGGTTCACCAATTGCCTTTAGAACGAGACTGGGTGTGGGAACACAGTTCACTGGAAGTGTGACTAACATTTGCCAGAGATCTTGGCAGAGGAGGCTGAGTTTGAATTAGAAGCCGGTTTGACTGCGTTGAAATCTAAACTATGTCAGGCTTCCTCAAGTAACAAACCACATTTACATTCTATGAACAAGAATTTGTTCTCTCAGCAGAGTGACATATTTCTGAACAAGAAGATTGCATTGTATGTCGGAAGAATTAAAGTATTAGAGGCAGGGAATTTTGCTTTTCATAAATGAGTGCATCATCTACTTTCCTAAATATCTATGAAGATTCTCAACTATCCAGGTCATGGTTGTCCCAGAGGTGTCCACCCCCCCCCCCGCCAAAAAAAAATCAACTGGATTTTCTTGCTTCTTTCTTTGAAAACATTTTGCTTCTCATCCACCAAGCTTCTTCAGCTCTTCTTCGGAACTGAAGAAACTTCTTGGATGAGAAGCAAATCATTTTGGAAAAAGCACCTTTGGCTAGTAGCAGCTAATAGCTAACAAATTCCACATTTACATGGAATATTATTCCTAATAATATTAAGGGTTTTCTTTTTCATTTAGTGTATTACCGTGTTTGCGCTAATCCATTCTGTTACCAAGATCATTCCTCTTCATTGGGGGAAGGGCACCTCAAATCTTTTTTTCTTAGGATCTCCCTTTCCTATTGTTTTTTTAAAAAAATTTGCTTTTCTGTCAATGTAAATTAAAGTTCAAATTAATAAACCTTCATCATACGAATTTTAACGTTTAATGCTCTTGCATGCTGCTTTTCCCCAATTCTCTTGTCCATTGTTCCCAACAATTGGCAGTTTGCCATTCAGCTTATTTTCTGTTTATTAATGGTCTTCTAATTTCAGCAGTTTGTCTCATCTTTTAAAACAGTTCTGTTCACATTTAGATGAGGTATAAATATACTGATAATAACATTTGGGAGAGAAATAGTAACATTTTAAACCATGATGTATGACACCAATCACTGATCTTAACCATTGATTGTATGGTATAGATTTGTTGATTTTTATCTCTTGTGATTTATTTTGGATGCTTTTTTTCCCCTTAGAGGAAGACTGAATGTGTTGGCAAATGTTATTCGAAAAGAACTTGAACAAATATTTTGTCAATTTGATCCAAAGCTTGAAGCAGCAGATGAGGTGGGAAAATATCCTTTCAACTTTTCCAAATATTGTTGACTACAATTGCTTATCTTGAACATGCTGCTGTGTGGGTATTTTGGATTTTGGAAACTTGATCAACTTTCCATAAAAGCTAGAGTGACCATTTGTTTAATTAATTTTGATGCTCTGCCATGTCGCTGAACAATAATTGTTTACATTGTACACTAAATGTGTTTTCATTTTAAAAAAAAAGAATTCTACCCTTGGTGTATCAGGATGTCATTGTCTGTGGAGATTCTCAGTCATCCTGGCCATGGTTGTCCCTTCATGGGGCTTTTTCAAGAGGCAACTGGACTTTCTTCTTGTTGTTTTTTCTTTGAAGATGTTTTGCTTCTCATCCAAAGAATCTTCTTCAGTTCTGAAATGAAGAAGCTTCTTGAATGAGAAGTCAAATGTCTTCAAGGAAAAACAAAGTCTAATTGCCTCTTGGAAAAGCAACTTTTCCAAGAGGCACGTAGCATTTATTTCTTTTAAAGTAGCTTTGAAGTCTTCTTCTGCTACCTCTGTGAATATTAAATTGTTGTACCGAATGGTGGAATGTCAATATATAGAAAAAGGATGGCTACCAGAAATTCAGGTGAATACCAGAAGCCAAGAAAGAGACACAGAAAACTCTGTAGTTCTCCCTAGCCTCTACTGATTACCTGGAGTTTTGCCCACCTATTCTGGAAACCATAGCTAGAATAGATGTACTATCAATTATTTTGCTGTTGGGCAGTTCACAAACTTAACAGATAACATAAACACTCTCCTGCTAGGATTCAACTAAGTTATGAAATAAAGAACAAAACACAGGTCAAGGAAGCTCAAATTTACAAGAGTCAGCTGCAAACTTTGAATTCTTGGTATAAATGCAACTGGACTTTCTGGTTTTCCTTTGAAGACCAGAAAGTCCAGTTGCCTCTTGAAAAAAAGCACCTTTGGGACAACCATGACCTGGATGACTGAGAAGCTCCATAGACTCTTGGTATATTGTATTTTGCTGATTTGATAAAGACATATAAATAAGTCAGAGTTTAGGTAAAGAAATCATTGCTTAACATTCTGCCAATCAATCCTGGGAGCATATGCGTATACTAACATTCCTAATTTATGACTGTCTAAGGGATCTGGAGATGTAAAATATCATTTGGGAATGTATCACGAGCGAATCAATCGAGTAACGAACAAAAAGATAACCCTGTCCCTTGTGGCCAACCCATCTCATTTGGAAGCGGTAGATCCTGTTGTCCAAGGCAAAACCAAAGCTGAACAGTTTTACCGAGGGGATACCGAAGGAAGAAAGGTAACATTGTCTTAATAGTTTTGGTCGAGTGTCATACAGGTTCCATTTTCAAAGCTCATTTTGCCTCCTGTTGAATTTATAGAAGATAAGTGGGAAATCACCATGGATGTTCAGTACAAACCATGATGGCACCCAAATTATGTCTGGTATGTCAGTGTCATAACTGTGCAACCTAGAGGGTCTAGGACACCTTGCCATGGCCAACTCACTGTGAGAAAATTCACTGTGGGACAATTCTATGCAGGATAACTCAAGAGAGGGACAAGTGAATTGCAGTGGGCCTTGTCTTGCTTTAGGTTTGAACCTTCTCAAGTTTGGAAGTCCTCCAGGCTGGGGTGAGCTGCAGTTCTCTACTTGTCCCTCTCTTGAGTTATCCTGGGTTGAATTGTTCCATGGCAAGTGGTTCCACAGCGAGTTGGCCACCGTGAGTCAGCCATGGCAATATGGAGAGAAGCTGGATAATTTATTTATGAGCTCCAGAAGCTCTTTTAGGGAATCTGGCCCCAAGACATTGAGGACACTAAAGACCATAACCAGTAGTTCTCCAGCTGATGGCGCAGGAGGGTCCAGGAATGGGTTGCTCAATCCTTATTTGCCCAAGAGACTGAGTCAGAATTGAAGCCACGCCTCCAGCTTCCCCTGCTGATATCCAATTCCAACTCAGTCTTGCCCGAAAAGAGATTTTTTTTTTTTTTGCTGTGCGTGAAAATAGTTTTTCATTTATGTATTTCTTTCGCTTATCTTTAATGTTATTAGCAGAAGGAAGGTGTTTGAACTTGGCTCACAAGTTCTTTTCCACCTGTTTGTGTTAGGATAGTGAATTGTGCGGGTTGATTCCTCCTGGAGGTTCCCAGGTTCCTCACAAGTAAGCAGCCGGCCATTGGAGTCTATTGTGGCTCTGCTTGGCTTGATACCGATTACTGGCTCGTAAGAGGCCAGGGAGATTTCTCTGCATTGCCGCTGGTTCTCAGGGGCTGCAGCGGGCAGACATTGAGGCTGCTGGTGCAGGAAATGTGTGTGTGGCACGCCGGCGTTCCTGTGTCGCTGGACGGACGACAAGAGGGCACACGGCGCCAACAGGACTTAAGGGAGAGCTGCATGGCTAACTGGACGTTCTTGGGGCTGTCTGCTCACCAACACTGCTGGTTTTCCCTGAAGGCTTCTCCCTGGTGAGTATGGGGCCCTGGGCTGGCCATTTTGGGGGGACACTTTATTGGGCGGTGGCCATCTTGGGGAGGCCCTTGTTAGTGACCATGAGGCAGCAGCCATTTTTTTTGAGCATCCGGTGGGTCACATGGTCAGCAGCCGTTTTCTTGCCCCTTTTTCGCTATCATGAGGCTGATTGTGAGTGCCAGCTCCAGTAAGAACAGTCGCAGATTACTGTGCTGGTTCCTGACCTGGGTAGAGTGAGGCCTTGGGGCATGGAGATCGCTACATTGCCATGGCTGATTCCCTTGGTGAAAGTAACTCTGGGGCAACTTTGGCAGCTCCCTCGAAGAGCTCCAAGAAGAGGAAGAGTTCCCCCCAGGATCCTGCTTCACTGGTGAAGCATGCTCCACCCAGGCAAGGGGGTTGGGGAGAAGTCCAGGCAGGGAGGCGGAGATAAGGCTCCTCTGTCTTTGGTGAGGTCCCCCCCTCCTCAGGGTGGCTCCACTTTCTCCATCCCCTTCTCCTTCAAGGATTTCTGGATCCCCAAGGGCCAGTTCCAACTCACCCCCACTTTCGGAGGTTGAGGACGAGGAAGGCGAGTACCATTCGCTTCTACGCATTATGCCTGCTCCTGAACCAGGACACAGGCACCCGCTGACTCCCAAGCCTGGGCCCAGTCATGACATTGGTGAATTTGAGGACTTGTCTGATAACATTCAATCTCTTATTCATTGAGCCATTGCACATGGCATAGCCCTCCAGGGTTGCCCACCTGACCAGGAGGACGTGGAGCTGTTGGAGGCCAAGCGCAGACATATCCAGGATCTGGTTGCTTGCCCAGACAGAACATAGAGAGAGGTCTCTCCTTCACTGAGGAGCGAGGTTTCACTCCAGGAAGAGGAGGAACAAAAGGAGATATAGCTTTCTGATGATGAAGGTTTGGCACCAGATTCCCCTGCCTTTGCCAGTTTGTTTCTTCCTAATTTGTTCCGTTCCTTGCTATTTAAAACCAGGAGCACTGCAGCCACTGAGACAGAGGAGGACAAAAAGAAGGAGAAGGAGGCCGGGACCGAGGCTTCAACTTCTAAGCCAGCGCCAAAGAAAAAGTGTTTCTTTGTGGCACAGAAAGAGAAGATCTGTGAACCAAAACTGTTTCTGGATGTCATCCAGAAGCAGTGGGCCAAGCCAGGTTCTTTCCTCACCCCAGGTGGGAATGACAGACGGTTCTATAATATGGAGCCTGATTTCTCCCAGGCATTCCAGGTTCCAGAAGTGGAGGCTCCTGTAGCTGCCTTGGCTTCTCCAACTCCCATGGTGGCGAGTGATGTGGTCGACAACTTAAAGACAGAAGATAAGGGGACTGAACTGGCGTTGAGACATGGGTGATTAAGGACGCTTCCTCTGTCTCCTCCTTCAATCGTGCCACAATGATGTGGCTTGAGCAAATGCAGGAGCATGTCCCAATGCATGATGTGAGGCTGCTTCAGGACATCAGCAAGGTCATGGCTGTGACTCGGGAGGGCCTGGGCCGTCATCCGGTGGTGAAGAGATTTCTACGGGGGGGCAGCTGATCTTCGGCCCCCGGTAGTTCACAGGTTCCCATCTTGGGATTTGTCCACGGTCCTCCTGGCCCTAGTGGATCCTCCCTTTGAACTGCTGAGGACCATGTCCTTGCAGTTCCTAGTCACCATCACGGTGGCTAGGAGGATTTCAGAGTTAGGTGCCCTCTCTGTCAGGGAGGACCTTTGTATTTTCCAACCTAACAAGGTTGTACTGAGGCTTGATCCCACCTTTATCCCCAAGATAAATTCCTATTTTCATAGGGCCCAGGAGATAATTCTACCAGACTTCTGCCCTAACCCCTCTCATAGAAAGGAGACGTCGTGGCACAAGCTGGACGTGCGGAGAGCCCTCTGTATTTACATAAAGAGAACAGCGCCCTCCAGGAAAATGGAGGCATTGTTTTTTTTCCTTCCAGCCTTCTGCTGTGGGGTCACAGGTGTCCTCCTCTACTTTTGGACGCTGGTTGTGAGCTTGTATTGCCAGGGCTTATGAGGTGAGAGGCAAACCAGCACCACAGGGGAAAACAACTCATTCGACTAGGAGTGCGGCCACCACGGCCACGTGGAACACTCAGGCCCCAATTGGAGATGTTTGTAGAGTTGCAATGTGGATTTCCCCTTCACTTTTTATTAAGCATTATAGATTGGATGCGTTTGCATCTGCAGAGGTATCATTTGAGCATAGGGTGCTGCAGAGGGTACATGCTCCCTCAGGTGCCACGAACCAGTGAGTTCCCGCCCTAGGGACTGCGGCTTTGGTATGTCCTATTCCTGGACCCTTCTGTGCCATCAGCTGGAGAAGGAATGTTGGTCCTACCTGAACGTTCTTCTCAGTGTGGTGCAGGACGGTCCAGGTCCCACCCTAGTTATTGTTTTTGGTTAGGTCCGTGTCCTCGGGGGCTGCTAATGCTGTGGGCAGGGCCTGTTCTTCTTTTGTTTCTCTAGTTGGAGCTGCGCCTCGTCAGAATTGGATATCAGCAGTGGAAGCTGGAGGCATGGCCTCAATTCTGATTTAGTCTCTTGGGCAAATAAGGATTGAACAACCCATTCCTGGACCGTCCTGCGCCACACTGAGAGGAATGTTCAGGTAGGACCAACATTCCGTGTCTGTATCTCCAGAAGAAGTGCTTCAGGATCTGTGGAAATGCAAAGCCCTCCTTTTCAAAATCATTACAGCAGCCGTATCTTTCCAGACCCACCTGGTAGTTTTGAGAACTGCTCTTGGCTGAAGGCATGAAGTGGTTCTAGGGTGCAACTTTTAAAGTATTGCACAAATCCTTAAAGAAACACCCACAACTGGTTCATGCAACTGCTTCACATTCACAGCTCCTCTCCCAACGTGCTTGCATCACCTTCATAATCATCTTTGTGAATTCCATCCCAAAAGGATATGCTTGTTTGTAAGATGGTTGGTTGGTAACTACATGTATTATTTTTAAACCCATTACGACTTAGGTTATGTCTATACTTCTACATGGAGATGCAGCCTTTGCTGGTCAAGGAGTGGTTTATGAAACATTCCATCTGAGTGATCTTCCACCATATACCACAAATGGCACTATTCATGTTGTGGTCAACAATCAGGTAAAAGCAGAGACCGTCCTTAAGAATTTGAGTTGCATTAGCATCTTTCAACAGCTCTTTGTGAAGCTACTGTAATAGATAATAGAATCTATGTGACATTTGGTCCTGCATGGAACCACATTGTTCTTTGGCAGAAAAATATGGGTTAAGAATTACAGCTCTCAGAAGATCCAGTTAACTAGAGTTGTAACCCCAACACTTTTGGAGGATATTAAGTTGGAGATTCCTGGCTGTGGGAATTTGGTTCATTCTCTCTTTCTCCCTCCTTCCCTTCCTCCCTCTCTCTCCTTCCCTCCCTCCCCCCTCCCTCCTATCATCCCTCCCTTCCCCCTCCCTCCTCTCTCCCCCCCTCTTCCACTCTCTTAAAAGCAAGTGTCAGCAGACCAAATAATATTGTTTTGCATGTGCAGATTAATTCTGAATTTAAAGCAAAGTCATGCTTGTTTAAACCAATCTTGAATTGCCATGGAATGTGTAGATTTTGTTTTGTCTCTTTTGCTACTGAAAATGATGTTTTATTGGAGAAGAAAAGAATGAATTAATACTTTAAAAAAAAACAGTTGTACACCAAGCATATGATACTGTCATAGAAGTCAGTACTAAAACCTAAATCTCAGATATTTTAATGAATCCAATAGAAGACAATTCTGGTTTGTACTGTGGAGTCCTCGGTGCTCTTTGAGCCTAATGGTTTTCTTGCAGACATTTCATGACCCAGCTAGGTAACATCATCAGTGGGTTTTTTATTATTATTACCTAATTTGGCAATGAAATATTTGCAGGCAAAACAACCCAGTTCAAAGAACATCAATGAGTCCACTTGAATAGCTTTCCATAACAGAGAAGTGAAGAAGAGGAGCACTGCAATTACTTGGTTAACCAGTTTATCTCACATTTTAGATTGGTTTTACTACAGACCCACGAATGGCTCGGTCCTCTCCCTATCCGACAGATGTGGCCCGGGTAGTCAATGCACCCATATTCCATGTGAACGCTGATGATCCAGAAGCAGTGATGTATGTCTGCAGTGTTGCTGCCGAGTGGAGAAACACTTTTAACAAAGATGTGGTTATAGATCTGGTGAGGGTTCTTATTCTTTACTCAAATGGGTATCTAAACATGGACATAAAATATTCTTTCCTGTGCGCCCAGGAGAGCTTTTTAAAGCAGCTTCTTTTTAAAGTAGAAAAGTGTGTTTTCTGCGGCTGTGGCTGCAAAATGTCTCCTGGGAATTTCTCAGGAGCAAAGCTGTTGTGAGAAGAGACCATCAGTACAATCTTGCCTTTAGGACCCTAGTCTCTGAAGGAAATGCCTGCACTTTTCAAATGCTGATCCTTAAGTTCTCCATGCAGAGATCCTGAATGTGAGACAGTGTGACTAAGCTGAACAGTTCTCTTAAATATATGTAGAAGTCAATGAAAAATAGGATCTCAGGCTGCTGTGATTAGATGCTTCACTCTGCAGGAAACCAAAAATTATTCTCCTCTTTAAAAATATACCACGTATGCTTGCCAACAGTTCATATTTTGCTTTTTTTAAAACTTGCAATAGGGTGGATAGCAGCAAAGAACATGCAATGCTAGAGGTGATTGCTAGATTGATGGCATCCACCTCTCTGCCCCCCCCCCCTGCCTTGTTTTCTGCTCTCCACACACACCATCCATCTTTATGGTTATCATACTGATGTATTTATTCTTGGCATGTCATTGTTTATTTTATTGTTCTATTATTTTACTTCTGTTCTGTTTACACACCTTTCATTTTTCTTTCTTTTTTATGACCTTCCTATAGCCTCTGATACTGGCTGGTAGCCCTACAGTGAGATGTGGCAAACAAATTTAACAAATAAATAAATATATACATATCAACAATTCATAGTTTAGTAAGTTTGAGCACCATTTTACATGGAAAAAGACATCAGAAAAGAAAGGAATAATTTATTCGCTCTGTTTAGAGAGTGACTAGACTACAACTTCATCCTGATGTCTATGGACATTCTCGATCATCCTGGTTATAGTTATCCTGCTTTTTCAAGAGGCAACTGGACTTTCTTGGTTTTTTTCCTTGGAGACGTTTTGCTTCTCATCTGAGAAGAAGCTGAATAGCTGAAGAAGCTTCTTGGACAAGAAGCAAAACGTCTTCATTAAAAACAACAACAAAGATTATCTAGTTGCCTCTTAAAAAGCATCTTTGGGACTTCATCCTAATGAAAACCCAACCTTCCTCTGCAGGTTTGTTATCGAAGACGAGGCCATAACGAAATGGATGAGCCCATGTTCACTCAACCACTGATGTACAAGCAGATTTCAAAGCAGGTGCCAGTGTTGAAAAAGTATGCTGACCAGCTGATTGCCGATGGGGTGGTCACGCTGCAAGAGTTTGAGGTAGACCGTGGCGATGGGGGGGATGCTGGTTTTGTGACAAGGAATGTTGCTGTAACCTGTTGCTCCAAGTGGGGCATCTTTCGGCTGATAGTTATTTTTCTATATGTAACTAATGGTGGAAACAGGTTGTTACTTCTAAGCCTTTAAAAATAAAGTAACATTTTAACATTTAGCAACATTAAGCAAAACAAGAACAAAAAACAGTAGTCATGATGTGTGCATAATAACCAGAAAGGTGAAAAGCAAATCAGGGACAAGGGATTTCTAAAATGGAGCCTAAACCCCAAGATAACTTCTCAAAGATTACCAGCATCTATTCTGAGTGTCTCAGGACTTTGGATGGGGTTCAGTGTCATTGGAAGCAAGAAGAGATTACAGAAACCCACCAAGGATTGTGGATGCCTTGCAGAAGTGGTATTCAGCCAGTTCGGACTGGTTCAGGTGAACCAGTAGTGGAAATTTGACCTGGTTCGGAGAACCGGCAAATGCTACCTCTGGCTGGCTCCGCCCGCCCACCTGCCCATTCGCCCCACCCGCCCGCTGCTCACCCCACCCAGTCACTCCTCACATCCTATGCGGCACACTGGGTCCTCATTTGAGCATGCACAAAGTCTCTGGTCTGCGCATTGCCTTTCGAAGCTGCCTTCCCACACAGTGCTTGCGCCCCAACTGACCCCCTCCCTGCTCTGCCTGCTTACAGGTAAGCTTACAAATCTCACTATCCCCGGAGCTCACCTGGTTGGCTTTGCTGCCAGCACAACTCCATCCCAGTCGGTGGCACTGGCTGCAATCTAGCTAACTCCCCTTCTGTCCCTGCCTCCCTTCCCCTACTCCCTTTCACGCAGCATGCAGCCCCACCATGATTCCCTGCCTTCCCAGCAGTTCCCATGGCCAGGCCCACTGCCTACACTTGTTTAGAGAACCCAGGCAGGCCTCAAACCACTCCCTCCCCCCGGGCCAAAGCAATTTACCCGGCCTGCGGCCTGCCACACGCAGCCAAAAGGCCAGGGGGGAGGGAGAGTTCAGGGGTGGGAAAGGGGAAACGCACAGACGCAGGTGGGCTGCAGCAGTTTGGGTAAGGTTCTTACTTTACTGTCCCATCCGTAAAGCGCTGTGGCAGAGAGGAGCAGCTGCTGACCTGGAGAGCACATGGAGCCACTCCAAGTATTCTCCAGCGACCTGTTCCCTGCTGCTCTTGCTGGGTCTTGTGCAGCACAGCAAAATTTACCTTAGCAACCAAGAGTTGCCGCTTTGAGTCCTGTAAGTCCCACTCCCATCCAGAAAACGGTGTGGGCGACAGAAACAGCATTCAACCTGGCTGCTTCTCTCTGCCACCTGCAGCACTCTCCCGATGTGGTCAGACCAAAAGCTAAATTTTGCTGTGCTGTGACAGATGCTTTTTCATTCCCAGCAAGAGCAGCAGGGAAGAGAAAACAGGTTGCTGGAGAACAGGTGGAGGGCTCCATGTGCTCTCCAGGTCAGCGGCTGCTTTTCTCCCCTGCTGCTCAAAGTGCCCAGCCCTCTTTGTGACAGAACTGGTTAAGATGTGGATGGGGGATCACCAAGAGACTCTGAGTTTTATCATAGCCCCCAGAATGGAATGGCCTCTCATACTTGGTTTACCCTGGCTCCAGAAATGGAACCCTCATGGGAACTGAAGGAAGAGCCTGTTGCACATCCATTCCAACCAGCCAGGGAAGTGGGGTGGAAAACCCCACTGCATAGCCAAAGCTGTGAAGGAATTGGCAGAGGCAGCAAGCAAAAGCATTGCTGGGGAGGAGAAAATCCATAAGGAATATTGGTACCTCAGGGAGGTGTTCAGTGAGAAGGCTTTGAATGTGCTCCCATCCCATCGCCCCACGGACTGCAGTATAGAAATCCTCCCAGGGGTGAAACTCCCTAAGCCAAAGATGTACTCGATGACTCCGCATGAACTGGAGGGATTGCAAAACTTTATTGATAAAAACTTAAAACAGGGTTCATCCAACCTGCTAGGTCATGGGTGGCTGCGCCGGTATTGTTTCGTGAAAAAAAACGATGGCTCTCTTCATCTTTGTGTTGACTACAACAACCTTAACACCATTTGAGTAGAAAATGTTTACCTGTTACCCCTGATGAAGATCATGTTAAATGATCTGGCCAAAGGGAAAATTTTCACTAAGCTGGACTTGAGAGAAGCTTACTACAGAGTTCGAATTAAGGAAGTGGACAAGTGGAAGACCGCCTTCAATTGCCCTTTGGTTTGTTTCCAGTTTAGAGTGCTTCCATTTGGGTTATGGGGGCACCAGCGGTGTTCATGCAATTGATAAATGAAGTGCCGTATGAATATCTTTATAAGGGCGCCTCTTGACATGAATGATGTCAAGTTGGTCACACCCACTCAATCACATGACCAGCCAAACCCACCCAATCATGGCCAACCAGCCACACCCACCAAGCCACACCCACAGAACCAGTAGTAAAAATTTTTGAATCCCACCATTGGTGTCTTGTCAAGCAAAGTTACTTCAGAAAGCTTGCTTCTGGCTCTTATAGAAGAGTAGCCAGATGTCATTTAAATTATTATTGCATTTCTTTTGCCTGGGATCAAAGAAACATTGCTTCTATAGTGTTTTTCCCCTATTCTTCCCAAATAATTGGCTTCATATTGAATCCTACTCATTGCGACTTGGAAGGCCAGACGTCTCTCATGTACTATGGTGATTTTAAAAAAACCACAATGGGATTCTATTTATTTGTTTTTGCTTGTCTACCCTGTTGTTCCTCTGGACCCTAAACCTAACCCTTGTTCATGGTGAGGAAAGGGGGGGTGTCTCTTTATACTCACAGTGGATTAAATATTAGGGGTGGGGGTTTGAAGAAACATCAGGTGAGCTCATTGGTCAAGTGAGGACTTCAGTTGTAAAATATAACGGTGTAACCTTAAGGACTGAATAATGATTAGGGCAGCAAAATCATTCAGAAGGCTGTTTCACTCACGGGGTCACAATGAAGGATTCACGGGGTCACATCCTTCCTAAGCTGCTCTTGAAAGCATCAAGGCGTCATCCAGCATGGCCATGGTTGAGGGCTTTCTAAAATCTGCACATATTCTTCAAAAGTCAAGAACTTTCACAGAGAACCATGAATGAACATCTTTGATGGGACATGGCTATCACTGCCCCCCAAGGAATATCCTTCTGGATGATTTATAAATCATAAATAATCAAGACGTGGTTGATAGACTTGAGTATACAAATAGTTCTGATATGTGTTTCTGGGAAGATAGTCATGCAGATTTGGGAAATAAGAAGAATGTTGGGTAGATGAATGTTTGCAACTAAATAGTCTTTCTTCTGCTGAAAACTGCAGTTAATCATAGTTTTCTGTTACACCTAAAGCTATGGCTACTAGCTTTTAGATACACCACATTTGGACTTTAGTGTTACATCTGTACAACCAAGATGGATATAATGTCGCTTAGTGTATTAAATTAGTCTTGTTGCTTAGATTTGGAAATAATTTGATGGTTCTTTTCCCATACTGATATTTAATCATTGGATTGGCACTCATTTACTTGTGGACAAGATTTAATCAACATCAAGAAGGCCGTCAGCATTACTCAAGGGAAAAAACAGAAAATGCAAAAGAGGAGACAAAGATTGATTCTGGATAAGAGTTGGTTAAAAACTTACTCTCTGATTGAACCACTAGTTCCAGTCTGTGATTTCTCCCTCACCCTCCTTCTATTCTACAGGAAGAAATTGCAAAGTATGATAAGATTTGTGAAGAAGCTTACACCAGGTCCAAAGATAATAAAATTCTCCGAATTAAACACTGGCTGGATTCTCCATGGCCAGGTAACAAGATTGTTGGCAACGGTGTTGAGATGCTCAACTTTTCAGTATTCCCCCACTCCCACCCCAAGCATGGTTAATAGTGCACGTAATTTATTTTGATTGGTTAAATATTGTTATTGTTGGGGTGATCAAGGGCATTGGCATGTGAAACATGTAAAAAAGGGGCGAAATCCCATTGGCACAATTATGGGTGCCTACTTGACTGTTTACACACACATGTATGCACGCACGCACGCACACACACAAACATACACACACTCCCCAGCATCCTTTGTTGTGGTCACAGGTTTCTTATTCTTTTTCTCTAATTCATCCTATATCTGTCCCTTTGTGGACCTCTTCAAATATTAAATTTGCAAAACAGAAGCTATTGCCAGCATGTTTGAGAAACAAAACGGAAGTGGTACCTTCAGCAAATCTCCCTCCCCACAAAAGAGGTTAAAAATATTTCCATCTTCTATCCTAATCATATCTTTCTGTTAAGGTCTCTGAAACAACCAAGCCAGAAAGTCTTTTCAGCTTAAAAGTAGTTTGTCATCTCCATAGAAATCATCAAAAGTTGGCTGGGCAATATGTCTGAATAAGCACATAATATCTCAGAATATAGAATATTAATCAGTGAGTCCGATGTGGTATAAGAGGTTGAGCCCTTTCTCAGGGATTTTGGTCTCGGAAGTTGGTAAAAAAATTGCAATACATTTGATTAAAGAAAAGAATACAATTAACTTTGTTTCTTCTTGGAAAACATTTTTGGACTTTGTGCAGGAGATGGAGAAAAATTCAATTTTGGGTTTTGCTGTTTAGATAGGTTTGTTATTATAGAAATGGCTAGTATATAAAAATGAACCAATGGAAGGACTTGCCTTCAGAAGTTGTGGGTGCTCCAACACTAGAGACTTTTAAGAAGAGGCTGGACAGCCATTCATCTGGAATGGTATAGGGCAGCGATGGTCCGTGTGCCATAAGCAGGGGGAGTGCAGGGGGGTTGTGCATGGGTGTGCCGCACTCATAATACAATGTGTGACCCCACCCAGTATGCATGCACACATGACAGGCGCTCCCCCCCCATTTTTTGCATGCTTTTTTTGCCCTCCCCAGGCTCTAGAGGCTTTATATGAGCCTGGGGAGGGCAAAAAAAGCCCTCCGCCCCCCAGAGGCCATCCAGAGCCTTCAGGGACTTTGAAGAGGCTTCCCTGAAGGCTCCGGAGGACTAAAAATGGCCCTACGAGCAAATCAGAACTGACTTCCGGTTTACTCATAGGGCCGTTTTTAGTCCTCCAGAGCCTTCAGGGACCTTCAGGAGGTTTCCCCGAAGGCTCCGGAGGCTTAAATTGACCCTAAGAGGAAACCAGAAGTGCGTTCCTGAACTTCTGGTTTGCCCACAGGGCCGGTTTTTTGTGCTCCGGAGGCTTCAGGGAAGCTCCTGAAGCCTCCGGCGGGCCTCCAGGGAGGGGAGGCTGTTTTCGCCCTCCCCAGGCTCCTATAAAGCATCTGGAGCCTGGGGAGGGCAAAAAATGGCTTTAAAAAAGGCTGAACTCAGCTGGCCAGCTCGCGCATGCATGCTGGCCAGCTGACAGGGCAATGCCTCGCGTACCCTGACAAATGGCTCCGCATGCCACCTGTGGCATACGTGCCATAGGTTCGCCATCCTGAGTATAGGGCCTCTTGCTTGAGTAGGTGGTTGGACTAAAAGCCCTCCAAGGTCCCTTCCAGGGCACCTTTTGCTGCAATTCATGAAGAGAGAGAGAGGGAGGGAAGGAGGGAAAGAGAGAGACTCAATGGTTTTGCATACTTTTCCAAATGTCTTTATTTTCTAGGGTTTTTTAACTTGGATGGAGAACCGAAGAGTATGACCTGTCCTCCCACAGGCATCCCTGAGGAGCTACTGACTCATATTGGCCAAGTTGCCAGCTCTGTGCCCCTTGAAGGCTTCAAAATACATGGAGGTGAGGAACAGGTTCCTTCCTTCTGGGTTGGGAACTTCCGCTTCTCTTCTCTTCTAGACAGCGCTGGGCCTTGGATCCCACAAAGATGCAACCTTTCCTTTTCTCCCTGGTTCCAATGATGGTTTTCTGAAGAGGAAGCATTTACTCCCACTTCACTCCACACTAGCAGTGGGCATCATCACTGTTTGAATCTGAATATCGAATTTGAATGTCAGGTTCATTAATTAGGCTTTACTAAGAAACTGAATGAAACCATCAGGAAGAATTCATTAACTTTAATGACCTAGGCAAATATCGCATTGGAATTAGTGCTAGCTCAACAGTAAATGAAGTAATAAGGTAATAAAGTAAATACAGTAATAGCAGATGTTCTTATTGAATGTAAACACGAGTCTTGTGCCTTTTACAGTGGAGCTCATTGTACCTGCGCATTCCTCCAAGCGAACATGCAAAGTTTAAAGAAAACATGTTTTTGCATGATGGACTATTAAAAAAAAAAGTAGAAATAAGAAATAAGCCAGAAAAGCAGAGTTGTGAAGGAAATCAAAAGTTGTAACTACTCCAATGTTTCTGTATCCCTATATTTAAAACCCCTCTGCTTCAACAGGTTCTCCTAACCACTGTCCAGCTTCTCTAAGGAGTCAACCTTCTCATGAACTAACTGAACACATTTTCACATCTTTGTATCTCTAGTCATGTTGTGTAGGTCTAATAGCAAATTATTCAATCAGCTGGCTATATTTTATTTATTTATTTTCCTTCCTTTGAGATTGATCCACAGGAGGTTTGGCCAATTAAAATTCCCGAGAAGCCTTTATTGCAATGCTTTCAATTACTGTATAATTCTCTAATGTTTTGTGTCCAAGTGGCGTGCAATTAACAAAAATATTCTTACTCAGTTACAATATCATTACTCATTAGGAAGCATTTGAAGGAAGTCATGCATACAAAGTATGGCTAATAGCAGTTCTGTAGTTGCTAGAAAGTTTGATAGATGAATATTTGGTTAAATCCAGATAAGACATTTCTGGATCACTGAAAAGTAACCGTCTGCTTGTTACTTTATGAGCATCTGTAAATGTTTCTAATGTTGAAGAGACAATTTACTGATTTGATTTTAGTTTATCAGACATACTAGAGTTGAAACTGTCAGTTGCAACAAAGTGAAATCTTGCTTGGTCCATGAATATTAAGCCTTAATTTAAGGATAGACAGAGCCTTTGCTGCTGTTGCAAAACGTCACAAACTTAGCAAGTCATTCATTCTTCCATGAATGAAATGCAGAATGGGTTTTATTTGTTAACTAGCTGGTAACCCAGCATTGCCTATATCTGACAGGGAGCCATTGAAAGGGGCCTTTCTTCCCCCAACTCCCAGGCCCATCATCCCTACCCTCTCCCTTCCCCTCCCATGTGCTCATCTTTCCTGCCGTGTCTACGATCATGGCACTTTGCCCCAAATCCATCAGGTTCTTCCCCATTGGTCCACTGGAGGGCAAATGTCAGAGGATGCTGTGAAGGAACTGACATCACAAATAATTGCCACTCTGGGACACCGCACTCGGTGGACCAGGCATTTCAGAGTTATACTGAAACACACACAAACACACACACACACACACACACACACACACACACACATATCAAGGGTGTCTTACCCCCACAGTATTTTTCTCCAGAGAGTAAGTCATCTGTGTACCAGGTTTGGTTGAAATTACAGATGACTTAATCTCTGGAAACAAATACTGGGGTGGGTGGGTAAAACACCCCTGGTATGTATGTGTGTGCAACAAAATATACTTATTTTGTTGCTTATTTCACTTAAAATAAAAAGGTAGGCATTTAAATCAAACAGGCAGAGGTTTAAAATGGTAACAAAACTGAGAGGTGAATGCTAAGATGTTTGGGGAAGATAGATACTGGTCTAAGAATTCAGTTTTAAAAACAAATATATTATCAGTATGAGGTATAAGGAGGATTAAGGTATCAATTATTGTGAGGCTTTATATGCATACTCAAAGTATTATGTGATTTAACACCGACAAGGTAAATAATAAGACAGGACTGGAACCTAGCAGGAACTTAATTACATGGAAGTTTTGCAAGTTGAATTGGTGTGCAGCAGCTAGCAGAAATGCATAATAGTCAAGAAGGAAAGTGAATTAAAAGTTTAATGAGGCCACTGTGGAATTCTTGTATTATGTCTTTCAGCTCTTTGGGATAACTGATCTAGATGGTATTTATGTATTTTTTAGATTTTTATCCCCACCTTTATTGTATAAGTAACTCAAGGTGGCGAACGAGCATAATATTTAATATAATATACTTCTTCATCCTTCTGGTTTTGCTTTGTGAGTGAGAACAAGTCAATAGGTCGCCAATCATGACTCCTTTTTTCTCATGCCACCTTTAGGACTTTCTCGGATTTTGAAAAGTCGACTAGAAATGACCACAAACCGGCTTGTTGACTGGGCCCTGGGAGAATACATGGCCTTTGGGTCCTTATTGAAAGAGGGCATTCATGTCCGGTTAAGTGGTCAGGATGTAGAACGGGGGACTTTCAGGTGAGTTGTCAATCATCTGCCATGCATTGGGGAGAAAGCATAACAAATTTATGGAGATAAATCCATCATCCAGGTTGTCCCAATGGCACTTTTCTAAAAGACAACTGACTTTCTTGGCTTTTCCCTTGAAAATGTTTTGCTTCTCATCCAAGTAACTTCTTCAGTTCTGACCGAATGTGGGGAATGCAAGGATTGCAAAGAACTGCAAAGTATATAAATCCTTCTATTCGCCACCATTCAGTCAGAATGGAAGAAGCTTCTTAGGTGAGAAGTGAAACATTTTCAAGGGAAAAAACCCAGAAAGCCAAGTTACCTTTGGGACAAACATAAATGTTTCAGTAAGAATTGGTACTCATTTTTGTCTGCTTCAAAATTAGTGTACGTTGTTGGGATACATATTTTCTGTAATGCTTGGAATGTTAGTTAAAAGCAAGATGCACTTACATGGGCAGCAGAATACACATTTCTGAATTTCTTGCAGAAACTGACTGCAAGAATCCTTAGCAGTGTCAGGAATAGACTTTTTTTGTTTAAATGTGGATAACGGAAAGAAACTGCATTAAAATTGTGATGATGAGATTGTCACATCAGCTTTCAAAGAAATGTGGACACCATTCAGAAATTGCTATTCTAATGATCATTTGCTTTATAAATATGATTTAAAATTTTACCAATTCCAAAGGAATAATTGTCTCTCTCGGCATATGGTTTAGTAAAAATGACAAAGATTATCCACCCCCTACAGAAATCATTATTTATTCTGGGCTAACTCCTCCCTGTTTTATTGTGCAAACTAGTTCGGCATTCAAGCTTGCTCTTTTGTTTTTAAATGACGTGAGAAGCGAATTACCATAAATTTGCTCCCTCAATTAGCTTTCCATAGTCATTCTCTCACCTTTGAGCCAAGCTGGTCTCAGTTTTTTTATCATCTTAATTTGTTTCAGAGTTACACTTTGCTAAGAGCTCTTTGCTAGTTGCATCAGGAGATCAAAGCTCCTGCCTGCAGCTTGGGGAAGCATAAGTCCTCAGAATAGCTATTTTCAGGGTAATAGCGCCTTTTTTCCTTTCGTGGTTCTAGAAGTTGAACATATTGGTGTGTTTCAGTCAGTTAGTCTTGCTTGGGGAGTTAATCGATTACAGTAATTACTTCAGTCATCTCTGTTTTTAGAACGGTCCTGGGTGCCCCATTCTAATGCTGCTTAATGGTGCTCCAGGGGCTTCTAGGCAGCCAATGTGTGCAGGGAGGGTAGCAAAGAATGCAACGGCCTTGAGCATTGCTTAAGCAGGTGGAAACCAAGGAGGCACGAGGCAAACTGCTCGCGTCTAAAAGCAATGAGCGATAGAATTTTGCAGCCGTAATTTGAGGGAAAGCAGCCGTGTTTTGTAATAGCTTCCACACTTTATATTTTATGGAGTATAACTGCTTATCTCAAAAAGCTTCATGCATTGCATAACAATGGTGCCAAAGTTACCTTTGGTGGCCGAGAGGCAGCAGCATTCTGTTTAAGGGCTTCATTCCATTCCTCCAAATTATTGTTTTTTAAAGAATTTTTGATGTCAGTATATTGACATCAGTTGTGCATTCATGCGATCTTCAGGTTGGGAAAGCATGTGAGATGCCAGCAAGGACAGCCCCGATTTAAATTGAATGTAAGGTTGGAAATTCCTTTGGTTGAAGGCAAACTACCATATCTTGAATCCTTGCAATGGTCAGAGAGAGACTGCTCAATGAGAGTCGCCTATGGAGATCCTCCATCATCTAGGTCATGATTGCCCCAAAGGTGTTTTCCCAAAAGGCAACTGGACTTCCTTTGTTTTTTCTTTGAAAACTTTTTGCTTCTGTTTCAAGAAGTTTCTTCAGTTCTTGGATGAGAAGCAAAACATTTTCAAAGAAAAAAGCCCAGTTACTTTTTGGAAAAGCACCTTTGGGACTCAATGAAAGTTCTTGCAGTAATACATTTTAGCTGGCCAAATGTTTAGTGTTTCACATCTCCATTTCATTTTCCCCCCCAAATTCTTTTCAACTGGCTTGCTGAAAACTTTGGTAGCCATCGCCACCATGTGCTGCATGATCAAAATGTCGACAAAAGGACTTGTGTTCCTATGAATCACCTGTGGGAGCAACAGGCTCCTTATACCGTGTGCAATAGCTCTCTTTCAGAATACGGAGTCTTGGGTAAGTTAGATGGTTTTCTTTGGAGTTATTTAGTTTAAATGGATGCGCATAGCTTTGATAATCAGATTGAACTATATTTTGTTATCATGTCAATGTATTTATTAGATTTTTCTAAAGACAACTTGTTGCTCTTTTTTTAAAAAAAAATCCTTCAGCATTATATTCTCTAAATGAAATACCGTTTATATATATAGCATAAAAGGAATGAGTTGTAAAAATTGTAAAAGAGAAAAGCAAATAAAGAGGCTTATGATATGAGTGTTATGATGGGTATGAAAGTGGGAGAATAATGGCTTTAACATTTTTAATAGCAAGTGGTTTAATTTTTTTTAAAAATGAAATAACATCTGCTTTCTGGAATTCCTTGGAAAAAGAGAGAAAAGATTTATATTACAGTAAGATATAAAATTGCAGTAGCAGATATTATAATTAGGCAAAAGTTATGGAACTATTTGATGTTTCACGAATTCTTTTAATTGACTTTAAGGATATTGGTACAAAGATAATAACAATGGGCTCCTCAGATAAAAATACTGTTTCCATAACCTTTGCTTTAATTGCTGGCTCCATGACAATGTTAAAATAACTAGTATCCTTCTCATAGGAAGACATATTTAATGATAACTGCGGCAAGAAGAAAATATAGTCTCATAAGCAGAAAATATGTTACTTATTTACTCAGACACCGGTTGTATATGCATTGCATTTGCATTGCACTAGAGGTTGCTGGGAGGAGTGGCTCAAGATGGGTTGAAGAGAACTGGGACTTTGTCAATTGGATCAAGCTGGTGATGCAGGAACCGAGCCACTGGTTGCATTTGCATTGCATTTGCATTGCTGTAGAGGTTGCTGGGAGGAGTGGCTCAAGGTAAGTTGGAGAAAATGGAGACTTTATCAAATAGATCAAGCTAGCGACCTGCACACCTAATGGCTTGTGAATCATACCACACAAACAGGAAGTCTGCAAGAGAATATGCATTTGCACTGACTCTGTTCAGGCATTTGACCTTCTGACCAGAAATGTTCATCTGAGCAAAATTATAATCCTAAACATCAGTAATTTGAAAACAGCAGAAATTCTCCTTGGTAAGTGTTTGTGTGATTACAATTTTATTTTAGCATGTTTGGTTTAGTTCAGTGCGAGGCTTATTTTGCAGCTGTTTTTTGTGGCACTCTTTTTAAGTTTGGATACTGGCCTACTAATAAGCAGACTGCTGGCAGACATGGGCAGATTTCTTCTCCGGAGTCTTTAGTTTGTGCTCTTCAGGCTGAACAACTCAGCTGGCCAACTCAGCGAGTTTGTTCTGTTGGGCTGCTCTGCTATCAGCCTCTGTCTTCTGCAAAGACCCTGCATGAGAAGGGCAGAATGGACATCGGTTGGATCTGATAGATTCAGAGCCGTGGATGTAAACACAAAGCTTTTGGTGTGTCCCTGCACAATAGATATAGTCTCCTTGTTGAACGTATAGTGATTCAGTTGTTAGAGGTATCAGTTCAGAAAGAATGTGGAGGTTTTGAAAGACATGAAGGGTCTGCCTGGTGCTACTGCCAGCAGAGAAAAAGATCGTCAAGAATGCTGTTGTGGCTCACCAGACTTAAACGATGAAGAGGTTGGGGAAGAACTTGGGCCAGTTCTGGAGCCAGGAAAAAACTCTGATGGATGCTCAGCATCGGACATAGAGATAGCACCAGGGCCGTCCAGCATTTCCCAGCCACTGGAGAGGCAGCTGCCTGGAGTCAGAGATGAGTGAGAAGAACAGCTGGGGCTGTGTGTATGTGCAGAGCAGATAGGAGAGATGAACAACGGAGGACAAACTGAGGTTTGTCTATTTGAACTGACTTAATTTGCAGCCTTTCAGCTGGGAGCTCAGGGCCTTGCAATTATCGTAACAAGACTGATAAGGCCTATTGCTTCATTTAACTCCTTGTAGGATTCTTGCCTGGACTTTGTGGGTGAATGCAGTTAATTCACAATGTAAATAACGCGGGGGGTTTCTTTGCGAGGAGTCTGTTTCTTGCTTCTGCGAAGGCTGGGTCAGAACAATTTTCAGCTGCCAGCTGAAGACTGATAGAAATGGGGCTAGGGGTTTTTAATGCTCATCCTTTGCACAACCTCAAGGCTGGCCTGCTTTTGGAAAAGAAAGGAAGAAAAAGAAATAGGACAAAAAGTGGGGGCAAGATTTCTGCAGCTTCTTCAGAACGGAAGGAAAAAGTCTCCCCAATATTTTTCCCTCCACCCTGGCATTGTACCAGGAACCAGGACATGGTTAACGGTGGCATCGCTTGTTCTCCGTTGAAATGAAACAAACAAACAAACAAACTGGAGACGGATGCCCGGCATTGTCATTTTCAAAAGTTTCCAGACGGGAAGAAAGTGTCTTTGCGGCAGCACAAAAACAATTTTAAAAAATAACAGGCTCAGTTTTTCTCTGTAGCCAAATTTTCTTGACCAAAATGGAGGGCTAGCTGCAAAACTCAGCACGCTCAGAAAAACCAATGCACAGGAGTCTCGAAGACTCCTTACACTGCCTCGAGGAATGGGCATTGAACTCTGGGAGGACTGACCCGCAGATCAACCAATGTTTTGGGGAGCGCCAGCTCCTGAATCTGAGAAGATGGGGGTAGGGCCCATAGGGGCCCATATGCCACTTCTGCACTTCACCTCAGGAGTCCACAGTAGGCAACCAATGTGATCTCTGTACGCAGATATCTATCCACCAGGCCACACAGCATAGAGACTTTGCTGAGACAGGTTCATTAAAGATGGATGACCCAACTTCCTTCCCCATGTTCCACTGCATTTTAAGTGCACGCTGCACCTTCCTCCTGTTCCCTTCTGGCTCCACTCACCCTTCCCCAAATTTCTCTGCTTTTTGGCTTTTTTTCCCCATTCCAACCCCCCCCCCCCGTTCCCCCCATCTTTTCTGTCAAGATATCCAAACCAAGCTCACTTTGGAGGAGGAAGGTGCGGCCCTTGGATATTTAATACATTATTGGAAAAGGGAGCCAAGGGTTTTGTAATCACAAATCTAGACACTCCTGTTACATTATTGCCCACATCTTCATTTGGACCAAGGGTTCAGGGGGGGCTTGATTAAACCCTGGTCCCCTTCAGTCTTCAGACCGCTTATCTATTGCGGCCAAGCCTATAGCTTCCGTCCCTTTTTTACGTGTAAATATGTTTTATTTTCATTTTCATTTCATACAGTCACATATATACTGTGCATAACCGGGGCCATATAACATTGAGCAATAAACACAGCCATCCTTGTCAACAATACTCCCCAAAATACAAACCCAATATACCACTTCAACCCTCCATACACCCTTTCTTTCACCCCCCTCCAACTTTCCTTTCTCCCCTACAACATTCCCCTCTACCCTACTTCCCCTCCTCCTCTATCACTCCTCTCTCCCAATACACTCCCTCCCTTCCATCTCACCCTCCCTCTGATCCTCTCTCCCACCCTCTCTACCCCTCTTTCTTCTTTCCTTCTGCTCCTCCCTTCGGTGTATTTCTACTATCTATCAATATATTCAGCTTCCTATTTTTACACTAGAATTAAAAAAGCAACAGTATACAAGTGCAATCATGTTACTTTAAAATCTAGCACATACTATATTTCCCCCCTCCCCCCTAGGACCCCACCTCCCTCCCCCCCCCCCGACTTCCCAGAGCCCATACACGGTATAGCTTTTTATCAAACACAGTCTAAAATATATTAAAACCAAGGAAATTTTTTTTAAAAGTCCCTTTTTTGTGCTGGCTTCAGCCTTTTCGCTGAAATCCATGAGACTTCATCCCTCTTCCGCTTCTTCCTCTCTGGGAATCATAAATCTTGATCTCTCGAGTCAGTTGACCAGGTTCCATTCTTCTATTCTGTCCTCTTCCCTGTCCCCTTATTCCGACTTCAAGTCTCTTGGGACACTGTAGTATCCAGTGGCCTTCTTCCTTACACCAATTACATCGACCTCTGCTCTGGGTTTTGGAATTGTTTGACAACATAACTGCCAGGAGTTCAGTTTTACATTGCATCCTGTCATCTTTCTTCCTTTCTTCTACTCTGTCTCTATTCACAAAGACATTTCATGCAATTTCCATTAATTGGCTCATATTCATTCATTCCTAAGGCCCCTTCTTGCCTCTGGAGCTTCCGTTTAATGTCCGGGGCACTCTGAGATATGAAAGCCGTGACTAACATGCGGGCATTTTTGGGATCCAGAGGATTGATTGGGGTGTAGGTTTTATACGCTTCAATCAGCCTTTGGAGGAAGGCTTCGGGACTTTTGTCCTGTTTTTGGATTACAACACATATTCACATATTCCCTGGAGGTTTTGCAGCCTTTTCTAAGTCCTGAAGAATTAGTGCCTGATAATCCTGGAGGGATGTCATATCTCTGGAGGGATCCCATTGTGGATCTTATCTTGGAAACCGTAAATTTAGCGTAGCCTGAAGGTTTCTCCGTCCGCGGGCTTTAGGATTTTTCCAATGGCACCACTTAATCTTTCTCTCTCTTCATCATTAAGGAGAGTAATCATCAACTGTTCCAAATCCTGCCAGGTTGGATTATGGGTTTTAATAATAACCCTGAACAAGTCAATAACCTCCTGAGGCTTAACGGACAACGGTCCGTAATGTTGTTTCCACTTTAATAGGTCTGTAGTGGTGAACGGGACGTATTGAAATAGAGGCTGAATTTCTGCCTGTCCCTGTCCATCTATAATTCTTTGATCCACTTGGCGAAGTGGGGCTAGGAATTGACTTCTGGTTCGGGCAGCAATGGGAGAAGTCCGTTGGGTTACAGGAGAAGGGGGTCTGCTAGAAGGACTTTCCACTTTTTGCTTTTCTCTCTGATCACTTTGTCCGACTGCCCCTTAATTATTACCACAGCTAGCATTTTGTTGCTGCCTCGGATGATAAAGAGGGACATATGGAGGGGGACCTTCCTCTTCATAGGGTGTGGTCTTTAGGATAGCTTCTTTTCGGGGTTCCTCTTTTTAACCTGACATTCGCCATTTCCTCTCATTCGAGCCACACAAACCTTCATGGCTTCCATTCTACATTTACGAAGCCAGTCAGGATTCTGCTGTACTGCTCTTTGCCACTGGTCAGTATATTGATACTGATCCGGGTGGCCGGTTTTAGCACCTGTTAGAATCTGATTTACTTTTGAAATGATGTTCAGATTAAAAGTGCCTTCGGGCTTCCACCCTACATTAAATGTCAGCCATTCATTCTCACAGAATCTTTTCAAATCCCCGGGATTGGGATCTCCATAATTTTCACTAAAAGCTTTCTTAAAGTTTCTCATCATGCATTGGAGAGACGTTCGAGGAACGCCTCCTCCATTTCCCATATTCTATTTCTAACACACTTTCCACTGACCTGCGACCCCGGAGACTCACAGTCGCCAACATGAACTGCAATGGCTTAACCACCCACACAATTCTAGAACCTCATTAGGATACGCCGGTTCCGTTAGGAAGGGATGCTATCCTGGGCTCAGGGGGGTGATCGGGCCTCCTCTTCCACTCTTAACCGAGTGGGTCTACATTTCCCACAATACTTCCCTGCAGGCTTCTTCTTTTCTCAGCCAGTGTAATTTTGTTGATTTGTCCTGATCCCAGTCAGATTCTTGGATCGGCGGGGTCCACCAGATGCCCGAGGGAGGTCGTCTGCCCACTTCCAGAGAAAGTCTTTGTCGGCACCTGAAGATTGGGCGATACGGCCTCGATGGGGCACGGGTCGTGGCCAAAATTTGGATGCTTGACGGTTGACTCATGAAGGTTGCAGTGTCCTAGGGTCCTGGTGTTGAAAGAAATGTCCATCTGGGGATTAGTTCCAAGTGGGGCAAAAGACACTAGAAACATGGAGGCTGCTTGGAAAGATGGTTAATGGTGGACAGGATCACATGGCTTGAGCTCTTGAACAGAAAAGGGGGATCAGATGCTTCCAGATGTTGGGTGAAGAAGAAAAAAGAGAGAAAGATGCTGAAAGTTTTATGCCCTCTCTGGCCTTTGATCTTGATCTTTATTGATTGGTTGTCAGACTCCCATGGGGCCATGCAGGGGCAACTCTTTAGGCTGTGTTTTGAGTCCAAGTTTGGTTGAGCATTGCTTCTTCCCAGGTGCCCTGTGATGAGATGGGTAAAGGGCTAATACTATCATGCCTTAATCCCATCACCCGGGAGCTGAAGGGGGATATATTTGTTATGTAGAATAGACCACCCCAGCTTTTTTAATAGCCCATTGACAAAGTGGGGGCTACTAAGAGTTAGTCTGTTTCCTGCCTACAAATACGTTTCTCCATTTCTGATCCAGGAAAATATTATATTCTGCCTTCTTAATGTTTCTCAGAATATTTCATTTTTCTAGCAGAGGGGTAGGTTTTAACTTCCTACACTGAGGTCAACTTTTGTGACCTTCTGAGAAGCAATGGGGAAGCCAGATGCACTTACCAACTTGTTTTCAACGTAACAACTGCAGTGACTCACTTAACAATTGGGACAAAAAAGATAGTAAAATCGGCCAAAACTCACTTAACAACTGTCGTGCGTAGGAACTTCCAAAGCACCTGAAAGCAGGACAAGAAGGAATGGGTGGAAACTAATCAAGGAGAGAAACAACCTAGGAGGAATTTCCAGTTTTGTACGTCTGATAGCCTATTTATTTAGACAAAATTATGTGCGAGTTCAAGATGGCTGCTAGGCTTTTCTCGTCTTGAATCATCTAGACGAAAATGCCGGAAAAAACTTCAAGAAGCAGCTTTTTATCAACTAAAGAAGGTTCTCTCGGGATGACTAGGACCCAGAGGGCCCAGAGAGACCAGTCAGCCTCAGGGGCCGCCACATTGGGACGACCCCGGACCTCGCAGGCTTCAGCGGCTTTAGCTCCAGCGGTTTTCACGTTACCTTGGCCGTTTGGCGACGAGAATAACTCCGGCTCGATAGCAGTGGCGGCGTTTGTCAGCGACTCCAGTGCCTGTTTCATTCTTTTGCCCTATCTGTCCATAACGAAGACCCAGGGAGACCAGTCCTGGGCTGCGCAGATCTTGGCGGCCTCAGCAGCTCTGGTGGCTCCAGCGGTTTTCGCACCATCTCGTCCGTTTGGGGACGAAGAAAACAATTCCACCCTGAGAGCAGCAGCGGCGTTTTTTGACGATTACAGCGCCTGTTCCATCTTTCTGCCCTGCCAGCTTGGAACGGTGAGCCTGTGGGAACTCCCGGTGGTTGTTTTACCCCCCAGAAAGGAGACTTTTGAACTGGGTTGTTACTGGGATTAGGCGGACTGAACGGCGGATTTGCTATCGCCGCTGTAACCTTTCCCCTCCCCCCTACAGCAGCTACGTGGTGTTTCATCTTGAGGAAGGGGTAGCCGGGTCTCAACATCAGAGTGGCCAGACTGGATGGTTAATCCTTGTCACTGCCACCGGAGTTTCTTTAAGACAGACCCCCCTTCCCTCTTTTCATCTTGGTACGGAGACCTTTGTGACTGCAGTTTCTGCTGTGGGTGGTGGACAGATGATGGCGGCGTCTTGTGCCCTTACTAGACGCCCGCAGTACCTTTCGAACATACTTCCCCAGTTTGCTGAACTTTCGGGCTCTCTACTGCACCAACATTTATTGAACCAACATTATCCTAGAGGAGTAGGGGGAGACGATTTGGGTGTCTGTAGAGACTGGCTATTTTGTGTGATTACAATTGCCACGACTACAACTCCTCCAGACTCCCTCCTCCGCCCTCCTCCCCCCGTGACTTAGCCTTGGTGCTCACACTATCATTGTTTGCTGCAGAGCCATATGCTGAGAACCATTTGGCTCTCCCTGAATTCGTAATTTAACAACTGCGCAATTTTTAATTCTTTTTACTTTCTTTTTCTCCCTCTTCTTTCAGTCTTAGTATGGGATATGCATGTGATATGTATGTAGTTGAATGAATGGTCCCACTTTTTATTGCTATTACTGCTGTATTTTTGTGTTTTAATTATTACGTGGGGACTGCTTGGGTGAGTGAATGAGTATGTTTGATTCGGAGGACCTGCCGGGGAATGCGGGGGTCATGGGGGTGGTTGAGGGGACCATGGACACGGGAGTGGGCCGGAGCATTACGGTCGTAACGGGGAGGGGCAGATATGGCGGGGACTTTAGGGCTGGCCATTACCGGGGAAGGAGGGCTCGCTACGTCACAGAGATCCCTCCTTCCGGCCCTATGAGTTCCACTCCAAGGCCAGATGGCGCGAGTAATCAGGACCCTGGTCTCAAGCTGTTGTCGCTAAATGCCAGGTCTGTAGTTCACAAGGCTCCCCTCGTCCGGGACTTAATTTTAGACGAGAGGGCAGACCTGGCATGTATTACTGAAACCTGGCTGGGCCCGGAGGGAGGAGTCCCCCTCGTAGAGATGTGCCCAGAAGGATTTCAGGTGCTTCATCAGCCGAGAGCCCAGGGAAGGGGTGGGGGTGTGGCTATTGTTATCCGGGAGTCTCTAGCACCTCGTAGGATCCCTGCTCCGGAGCTTGTCGGGTGTGAGTCCCTACTGGTGAAGTTGGACCTCAAGGGTCAAGTGGGTTTGCTGTTAACGTACCTGCCTCCCAACAGCGTTGCAGCAGCCCTCCCCTCTCTCCTCGAGTCGGTAGCCGAGCTAGCAATTGAGTTCCCCAGGCTTATGGTCCTGGGGGATTTCAATTTGCCTTCGCTCGGTGAACACTCTGATGGGGCGTAGGAGTTCATGGCTTCCATGACAGCCAACAGCTTGACTCAAGTAATTCGGGGCCCAACCCACTCAGCGGGTCACACGCTCGACCTCGTATTTCTCTCGGAGCAGTGGACTTGTGATCTTGGTCTGAGGGGTAATGAGATCATACCCCTGTCGTGGTCAGACCACTGCCTACTGAGGCTTGACTTTCGGAGACCAAACCCCCACTGTAGGGAGGAGGAACCGACCAGGTGGTTCCGCCCCAGGCGACTTATGGACCCCTTGAGGTTCCAGACGGAGCTTGGGGTTATTCCTGATACCCTTGCCCACAGTCCGGTGGAGACTCTGGTTGCTGCCTGGAACTCGGCGGCATCGGAGTCTCTTGACTGGATTGCGCCACTACGGCCACTCCGAGGCGGTGGATTCCGGAGGCCTCCTTGGTTCACCGAGGAGCTCCGGGAGAGGAAGCGCCAGAGGAGACGCCTAGAGCACCTATGGAGGTCCAATAAATCCGAATCGAACCGAGCACTCTTAACATCTTGCACCAAGGAGCACATCAGGGCAATTAGGACAACAAAAAGATCGTACATTGCCACCTTGATTGCATCCGCTGAGTCGCACCCAGCCGCCCTGTTTAGGATAACCCGCTCCCTGCTAAACAGGAGGGATACGGGGGACCCCTTGCAGGGTAGAGCTGAGGACTATGTCCAGTTCTTAGCGGACAAAGTTGCTCGGTTTCGATCGGATTTGGACTCTGATTTTGCAGATCCAGCCGAGGCACAGGAGGAAAATCTGGCAGACCATCGCTGGGTTGAGTTTCAGGATGTTGCCCCTGGGGATGTGGACAAGGCCATGAGAGCTGTGAGTGCCTCCACTTGTGTACTGGACCCGTGCCCCTCCTGGCTGGTTGCCAACAGCAGGGAAGTGACACGGGGCTGGATCCAGGCGGTTGTTACTGCCTCCCTTCGGGAGGGACTCTTCCCCTCCGCACTTAAAGCGGCGGTGGTGAGACCCCTCCTGAAGAAACCATCTCTGGATCCAGCCGTGATTAACAATTACCGTCCAGTCTCCAACCTCCCCTTTGTGGGGAAGGTTGTTGAGAAGGTGGTGGCCTCCCAGCTTCAGCGGACCTTGGAGGAAGCTAGTTACCTTGACCCATTCCAGTCCGGCTTCAGGCCTGGCTACAGCACAGAAACCGCTTTGGTCGCATTGACCGATGACCTCTGGAGAGCCAGGGATGGAGGCCATGCCTCCATCCTGGTTCTCCTTGACCTCTTGGCGGCTTTCGATACCATCGACCATGGTATCCTTCTGCGACGACTGCGAGAGGTGGGGGTGGGAGGCACTGTTTTGCAGTGGTTCGCCTCCTACCTCTCGGGCAGGTCGCAGTCGGTGTTAGTTGGGGGGCAGAGATCGACCCCTAGGCCCCTAACATATGGGGTGCCGCAGGGTTCGGTCTTATCCCCCCTACTATTCAACATCTACATGAAACCGCTGGGTGAGATCATTCGGAGGCACGGGATAAGATACCATCAATACGCGGACGATACCCAGTTGTATCTGTCCGCCCCGTGCCAACTCAATGAAGCGGTGGACGTGATGAGCCAGGGCCTTGAAGCCGTTGGGGACTGGATGAGGGCTAACAAACTTGTACTCAACCCGGATAACACAGAGTGGCTGTTGTGTTTCCCTCCCAATAATTTGGCAAGTGTTCCATCACTCAGGCTGGGGGGGTCAAACACTACACCCCTCAGACAGGGTTCGCAACTTGGGAGTCCTCCTGGACCCACAGCTGACCTTTGATCACCACCTGTCGGCTGTGACCAGGGGGGCATTTGCCCAGGTTCGCCTGGTGCACCAGTTGCGACCCTTCCTGAACCGGGAGGCTCTCACAACAGTCACTCGTGCCCTTGTGACCTCTAGGCTGGAATACTGCAACATGCTCTACATGGGGCTGCCCTTGAAGAGCATCCGGCGACTTCAGCTAGTCCAGAATGCGGCCGCGCGAGCGATTGTGAGTGCACCTCGGTTCACCCACATAACACCTATTCTCCGTGAGCTGCGCTGGCTACCTGTTGATCTCCGGGTGTGCTTCAAGGTGCTACTTACCACCCATAAAGCCCTTCATGGTAGTGGATCTGGGTACTTGAGAGACCGCCTCCTGCCAATCACCTCCTCGCGACCAATTAGATCACATAGATTAGGCCTCCTCCGAATTCCATCTGCCAGTCAGTGTCGACTGGCAACTACACGGAGGAAAGCCTTCTCGGTAGTAGCTTGGACCCTTTGGAACGATCTCCCCGTGGAGATCCATACCCTCACCACCCTCCAGACCTTCCGCACAGCACTTAAAATCTGGCTATCCCGTCAGGCCTGGGGTTAAGATTGTAATCCGTCCCCACCCGAATGATGAATGTTGTGTTCTATTTTAATTATGTATTGTTCTTGTGTCATTGTTTGTATTCCCTTCCCCATGAATTGTAAGCCGCCCTGAGTCCCCTCAGGGAAAAGGGTGGCCTATAAATAAACTTTCCAATTCCAATTCCTGACACTTAGAAGAATTAATCAGTGGAACGGCTTGCCTCCAGAAGTTTTGAGTGCTCCAACATTGAAGGTTTTTAAGAAGAGACTGGACAAGCATTTGTCTGACGTTGTATAAGGTTTCCTGCTTGAGCAGAGGATTGGACTAGAAGACCTCCAAGGTCCCATCCAACGCTGTTACTTCTGTTATTCTGTTATTCTAGTCAGGCGTGTGATGCTGATGTTGTTGTGCATCTCGACACTAACGATCTGTCCTGTGCAGAAGGATTTCCAGAGCTTGGGACAGGAACTTAGCAGGAGAGGCCGTAGTCTTTTTCAGAGATTTTATCTGAATGTAAGGAGCAAAAAGGAAAAATCCCCAGGTTATGGTGGAGTTAATATGTGGCTGGTATGAAGCGGAAGTTTTGATTCTGTTAGTCAGGGTGTCTGCAGCTGGTCCGATGAAAAAGATGATTTGCATCCATCACAGAAAGGGACTGAGTTACTTAGCACTAAATTCAGGAGTTTTCTGGAGAAGCATTTAAACTGGGGGGACAGAGAGTTGCGGTAATTCGTACATAACTTTTCTGTCCCCAGCAACCTAATAGGAGCCAGCAGTGTGCAGCAGCAGCCAAAAAAGCCAATGCAGTCCTAAGCTGCATTAACAGAGGGATACAATCAAGATCAAGTGAGGTACTAATACCACTCTATAAAGCTGTAGTAAGATGACACCTAGAATACTGCATCCAGTTTTGGTCACCACAATATAAAAAAGATGTTGAGACTCTAGAAAAAGTGCAGAGAAGGCCAACCAAGATGATTAGGGGCAGTGGTGGGATTCAATTTTTTTTACTACTGGTTTTGTGGCCGTGGCTTTGTGGGCATGGCAGGGGAAGGATACTACAAAATCCCCATTCCCTCCCCACCCCACTAACCTGCTTTCCAGCTCCGTTCTCCTGCACAGGGCAACAAAAGAAGATCGGCTGGGAGACAGCAGGGGCAGGGCCAGCTTACTCAAAATTTCTTCTCCAGAACCTGCCAGAATTGGCTGAATACCACCTCTGATTAGGGGGCTGGAGAGTAAAACATATGAAGAACGGTTGCAGGAACTGGGCATGGCTAGTCTAGTGAAGAGAAGGACCAGGGAGACATGATAGAAGTCTTCCAATATTTAAGAGGCTGCCCCAGAGAGCAGGAGGGGATCAAGCTATTTTCCAAGGCACCCGAAGGCCAGACAAGGAACAATGGATGGTTTAGGTTTAGGTTTATTGGATTTATATGCCGCCCTTCTCCCAAGGACTCAGGGCGGCATACAACATTTAAAAAAACACATATTACAAAAGTTAAAAAAAATTAAATAGAATATCCAAAAAGCAAACCCAATTTAGATTAACAATAACATTTTTAAAAGAAATTCGATTAAAATTAACAATAATCAATAATTTATTTTGTTTTGTTCAGGCCAGGCTGGCTTGCTGGAAAAGCCAACTTTTTAGGGTGCATCAGAAGGACCAGAGGTCGGGGATTATACAAAGCTCTGGGGGCAGCTCATTCCAGAGGGAAGGCACTCCCACAGAGAAGGCTCTCCCCCTGGGGGTCGCTAGCCGACACTGTCTGGCCAATGGCACCCTGAGGAGGCCAACTCTGAGGGATCGCACTGGACGGTGGGAGGCTACTGGTGGCAGTAGGTGGTCTCGTAGGTATCTTGGGTCTAAGCCATGGAGCGCTTTAAAGGTCATAATTAATACCTTGAATCGCACCCGGAAGACAACCGGCAACCAGTGCAGGGTGCCTAAAAGGGGTGCAACATGGGAGCACCTAGGTGCCCCCATGATAACCCGCGCAGCTGCATTCTGGATCAGGTGAAGCCTCTGGGTGCTCTTCAAGGGTAGCCCCATGTAGAGAGCGTTACAGTAGTCCAGGCGAGAATGGACGAGGGCATGAGTGACTGTGCACAGAGCATCCCGATCCAGGAAGGGGCGCAAGTGACGTACCAGACGAACCTGGTAAAAGGCCCCCCTGGTCACGGCCGTCAGGTGTTCTTCTAAACTTAGCCGCGTATCCAGGAGGACGCCCAAATTGCGGGCCCTCTCTGAGGGGGCTAAAATTTCCCCCCCTATCATCAAAGATGGAACAAGATGCACAAATCGGGATGACGGAAACCACAGCCACTCAGTCTTGGAGGGATTGAGCTTGAGCCTGTTCCTCCCCATCCAGATCTGCACAGCCTCCAGGCATCGGGACATCACATCGAGGCCATTGTTTGGGTGGTTTGGGGTAGAGATGAAAAGTCGGGTATCATCAGCATATTGATGATATCATACCCCAAAACCACGGATGATCTCACCCAGTGGTTTCGTATATATGTTGAACAGGTGGGGTGAGAGAACCGACCCCTGGGGCACCCCACAAGTAACACGCCTCGGGGTCGATCCCTGCCCTCCAGTCAACACAAACTGCAACCGATCCGACAGGTAGGAGGAGAACCACCGTAAAACGGTGCCCCCCACTCCCAACCCCCAGAGTCATTGCAGTAGGATACCATGGTCGATGGTATCGAAAGCCACTGAGAGGTCTAATAGGACCAGGACAGAGGAGCAGCCCCTGTCCCGGGCACACCAGAGATCATCGACCAACGCAACCAATGCCGTCTCCAGGCTGTATCCGGGCCTGAAACCCAACTGAAACGGATCCAGGTGGACAGGTTCATCCAGGGACTGGGGAAGCTGACGTGCTACCGCACTCTCGACAACCTTCGCTACAAAGTGAAGATTGGAGACCGGATGATAGTTGGCTAAAGAAGCTGGGTCCAGGGAAGGCTTCTTAAGGAGGGGCCTCACCATCGCCTCCTTCATGGAGACTGCACAAGGAGAGATTCAACCTGGAAATAAGGAGAAATGTTCTGACAGTGAGAATAATCAACCAATGGAACAGAAGTTGCCTTCAGAAGTTGTGGGAGCTTTATCTCTGGAGGCTTTCAAGAAGAGACTGGACTGCCATCTGTCAGTAATGGTGTATGTCTCCTGCTTGGGCAGGAGAGATGACCTCCAAGATCCCTTCCAACTCTGTTAGTATGTATGTATGTATGTATGTATGTATGTATGTATGTATGTATGTAAAATGAATTCTACAATTGGAAGTTTACTATTCCAGCTTATTTAATTACTCCCTATCAAATTTCCACATCATTCTAGTTTTACTTGAATACTCTCATAGTTTATAAAAATATAAAATACAAGGAAAAAATCCATAGAAAAGTAATAGGATACAGAGGGAAAAAGTGGGTGCAGTTTAGCAGGAGAGAAAAAAAAGAAAAAGGCACTGACTTCGGACACTCTTTAGCACGATAGAAGGTAACAATACAACCACAACTTTTTGCTTTTACGTAACACTCTGTCCAAGCCATTTCTATAACAATAAGCCTGTCTAGTTTACAAAAACAGAATCAAAGTTTATTCTCTTGCATTGCAAACATAAAATCTGGAAGCAATTTCAAAATAGAAGCAAAATTAAATATCATCTCTTATTTGGATAAAAGAATCAGTTTAGCCATCTCCGCTTCTGTTTGCTGTGGGGAATAATATATCATTCATTCTCGTATTTTCAAATCTAGTCCATAATATTTTACCTACTTTGAAATATTATTCAGCATTTCTTAAATGAACCGGCCGACCTGCAAATAATTAATTAAAACATTATATTGAAGTCACCCTTACCAGCTTATCTTCATAGAAGACAATTTTTTTCTTCTCGGGAGAATCTATCAAGTCTCCAATACTTGTAATGTGTATACCTGAGGATTTTTTATTCAGAACAGGGTATTTATATAACAGAAATAACAGAATAACTGAGTTTATTCTTTATTACCCTTGTAGGTCATCTAGTCCAACCCCCCACCCAAGCAAGGGACCCTATACCACTTCTGATATATGGCAGTCCAGGCTCTTCTTGGAGGTTTCCAGTGATGAAGCTTCCACAAGCTTCATTTGTAGGCAAGCTGTTCTATGAGTTAAGTGTTCTCACTGTCAGAAAATTTCTCCTTATTTCTAGGTTGACTCTCTCTCCTTGATCAGTTTCCATCCATTATTCCTTCTGTGGCCTTTGGGTCCTTTAGAAAACATGTCGACTTCCTCCTCTCTGTGGCAGCCCCTCAAATATTGGAAGACTGCTCTCGTGTCTCCCCTGGTCCTTCTCTTCAGTAGACTAGCCAAGCCCAGTTCTTGTAACCGTTCTTCATATGTTTTGGTCTCCAGTCCCCTAATTATCTTGGTTGCTCTTCTTTCCACTTTTTCTAGAGTCTCAACATCTTTTTTACAGCATGGTGACCAAAACTGGACGCAGTATTCTAGGTGTGGTCATACTAAGGCTTTATAGAGTTTTGCCCAGTCTATATGTGTACTTTTGGTTTTTCTTACCTAAGTGTAGGACTTTACTTTTCTCTACATTGAATTTCATTTGTTAGATAGGGCCCAGTGTTCAAGTCTGAGCCTTTCATCTGGGGTGTTGGCTATTACTGCCAGCTTAGTATCATCTGCAAATGTGGTTAGTTCCCCTTCTATTCCCCCATCCAAGTCCTTTATGAAGATACACACACAATCATCTGTTAGCACATCACATGAGCAAGTATTTGTATTCTTATCCCTCCCTTTGACTTAAGTTGAAGATAAAATCTTAATGGGCAACACACAATGCATTTGTACCCTTACCAATCTTGTGACCTATTTCAGTGCAAACATTTAGGAAAAGATACCTTGAGGGCAGAAAACGAGAGAGAGAAATGGGGATATATATATATATATATATATATATATATATATATATATATATATATATATATATATATATATATATATATATATATATATATATATATATATATATATATATATATATATATAAGACATTATCTGTCATAGCAACACAGGAGTCATAAAGACAAATAGCTTGCGTTGTCATGGGTTAAAAAGTAAACTAGGTTAGTGTCATTTAATGTTTTCATGAAGTTTCCAGCTCTGCTTGAAATCTTGTACTGTGGCACAACACAACAGAATTGCAGAGAGATCACAGCTATTCTGACCATTGGCTATTATTGTGCTTGAACAATAGCGGTGCAAGAACTGTGCTGGTCATTATAGTAATTTTTTGTTCTGTTCTTTTAGTGATTTTTCTAAGACAGTATTTTACCGTAAATGTGTTAATCATTTTGTAGCAGGGGGGAGGGTGCGGGGGGAGGGAGAGATTCATTTAACATTTGAAAGCATTCCAGATAAATTTAGAATACGACCACTTTAAAGAATTGAAACTGCAGCAACTTTGGCCTGTATCCACATGTCATGTTTTAAGCATACTGCACTTTTTTTCTACATTACTTGAATTAATTTTCTATCTCCATAGATAGTGTGTCAATAAGTATACCATACAAATAAACAGAGGCTAGATTTATTCCCAGACCTGTGACATTTCTTAACTGATGTATAGTTTTTCTAAACTAGTTTAACTTACTTTAGTTTAAATACAAAGGCTGAGAACTCAAGTTTCAGAAACCATGATGATTTCCGAGCTGGAAACATGGAAGATGTAGAAGATTTTTTGACAGACAAACCATAAGGAATAGAATATAGAATTATTTATTGGCCAAGTATGATTGGGCACACAAGGAATTTGTCTTTGGTGCATAGGCTTAGTGTACATACAAGAATCAAAACATTTGTGAAGAATCATAAGGTACAACACTTAATGATAGTCATAAGGTACAAATAAGCAATCAGGAAACAATCAATATCAATATAAATCATGAGAGGAGAGCTGACGTCGTGACGGCACAATGTTTAGATTTAGGTTTATTAGATTTATATGCCGCCCTTCTCCCAAGGACTCAGGGCGGCATACAACATTAAAAGAAACACATAATACAAAAGTTAAAAAAAATTAAATAGAATATCCCAAACAAACCCAATTAGAATTGACAATAACATTTTTTTTTAAAATGCGAATTAAAATTAACAATGATCAATCATTTATTTTGTTTTGTTCAGGCCAATGTGCGATCTTGGTGCTCCGAGATCGCAGTTGAATGTCTGCCTCTGGATGGTCCATTTGGACCTAAACCGTCCCGCAGAGACGGTGATTGAGAAGGGCACCTCCTGCTGATCTCAGGGACTCTGCAAAGTCCCTGAAAGATCCAGGAATAGCCCTTTTTTCCGCCAACAGAAACACAGCTAATGAAGCTGCTGAAGTTGGGACAGCTCTGGAACAGGAAAAAAGCAGAAAGAGAAAGTGTGTTGAATTGGGTGAGGAAATTTTATTATTAGAGGAAGAGACTACCCAAGAAAAAAAAATAAGTTGTTAAGATTGAACACAGAAAACTGTAGGTGGTGGATTGATCTGCATTTAACTTGTGTTATCCAGTTTCTTTCCAGGGAAGACAACATTTTGACTTGAAAGATAACAAATGAACCTGTTTGAAGTTTATTAAAATAGCCTTGAACCCTATAGTGGCAGTTTCTGCAAAATTAAAAGAATGGCTCAGCAGGAAAAAGAAACTGTAACATTGCAAATGATTATGTTTGAAATTCAAAATCTATTAGTTGTGACAGAGAGAATTGAAAAGAGATTGGAGAATATGGAATACAAAACAGAAAAACTGATGGAGAAACTGAGGATATTTACCAAATGAAGAAAGTGGAGGACAGAGTTCAAAAGAGGGAAGAAAAAATGAGCAAAGAGATAAGTAAACTGTAGATACTGACAACAAAGTGAGCGTGGTTGGTAATGGCAAGAGCGGAATATGGAAAGGGGAGATAGATGGATTGGAATTCTACCCCAGACTTAAAAGCACAAAAGAAGAAAAGAGAGAAAAATTGATGGAGATAAGGAGAGAAATCTTGACAGAAGCATTAGCGATAACCAAAGATAAGCTGATGGAAAGAACAGATGTTGGGTTTCAAGCTTTTATGAGATACGAAAGGAATAACATGTTGCCAAGAGAAGTTTATACAAGATTTATTAAGAAAATAACTAGAACATTAATGCTACAAATGGCAAGAGATATAAGATCGTACTATTACTGGAAAGATACAGGTTGATGCAATGAAAATGTATAATAAAAAATTAAGCTAAATTTAGTTTACTAGTAGTATGTATAAAATGAAGTGACAAAGCTATAATTAAATAATGATTAATAATGATAACAATACATATAGATATATTAATTTGATAATATGAAATTTTATATAAACAACACATGGAGATTATGAGAGGGGGTTTAAAAGTTGTATCTAGAATATGTTATAAAGATGTATTGTGATTGGATGATTTTAGGATGATTTAATGGAATGTTATCATATAATCCTATTCTAGATTTTGAATATTATATATAAAAGGATGTAAAAACAATTATAGTCAAATTAAGGTTGAGATATAATAATTGTGATATACATAAATATAGGTGAATTTAAAATATGCGATTTGATATGAAAGGCAGGTGGTGACTATGGAAGAGATGCATGGAAATACTGTAACCAACTGACATACTTTCTACAATTTGTAATGAAAGATGGTTTTTTATTTTTATTTTTATGTTTGTTTGTCCTTGTTCAAAAACAAATAAAAATTGTTTTTAAAAAATATCAATATAAATCATAAGGATACAAGCAACAAAGTTACAGTCCTGCAGTCATAAGTGGGAGGAGATGGGTGATAGGAACGATGAGAAGACTAATAGTAATAGTAATGCATATTTAGTAAATAGTTTGACAATGGTGAGGGAATTATTTGTTTAGCAGAGTGATGGTGTTCGGGAAAAAACTTCTTGTGTCTAGTTGTCTTGGAAGGTTTCTATTAATTAATAACAATTAAGAGAACTAATAAGACCTTACTTTAACTTCTGATCCTGGCTGGGAACTCTGTTTCCAGCGTGTCTAAGCATGACAGGAAGTATTTACAATGGACTGTAATTAATATACGTTTTGGTATCATTTTTGTATAACTTGGCATTTGTGGTGCTACTGCTATTATGTTGTTATTGTCATCCTTGGGATGGTGACATTGTTCAGTGGGTGACATTCCTTCCTTCGAGAGCGGGGCATTGGATTTTCATTTTAATGTGTGCTATTGTGTATATGGATAAATGACAATAAAGGTCATCTTATCTTAATTGTGTTTCTCTGGGCTCTGGATGTTCTCTGATCTGGTTTCCCATCCTCCAGACATTTAGCACATCACTGGCTACACATCAAGTGTTCAATAATTCAATCCTGAACTATAGATACAGGCAATTCTTGTCCACTGACTGTTTGCAGTTACAAAAATGATAAAAAAGTAACATTGTGTGTCACATTTTTACAGCCTTTGCAGGTTGTAGGAAAGGAAAGCTGAAGTCCAATCCTAAGCACGGGCATGGTTTTACGATGCTTCACTTAACGTCTGATTTGCCGGTCTCACTTGTGGGGGGTTGTCATTAAAGAAGGACTCCCTGTATTTTTCACTAGGGCAACGGTTGGGTTTAATCAAACCTTTTCCTTTCTTGCTTTCTTAGGTTTTGAACTTGGTTTTGCAATGTCGAGTCCCAATGCGCTTGTATGCTGGGAAGCTCAGTTTGGTGATTTTCACAACACCGCCCAGTGCATCATTGACCAGTTCATCAGTTCTGGCCAAGCCAAGTGGGTCCGTCACAATGGAATCGTCCTTCTTTTGCCCCACGGAATGGAAGGAATGGTAGGCCTTTCGCCAATCGCAATAAGATTTCCGGGCTTGCAGGAAGCAATTCGTTTCCTTACTGAAGCTTTGAAATAATGCATTTTTTTCCCTACGTATTTTGCCTTTCCTGTTTAAATACCCTTTTAAAATATAGTTTTTAAGAAGAGATGGGACAGCCCTTTGTCTGAAATGGTAAATAGGGCCTCCTGCTTGGGTGGGTGGGGGTTTGACTGAAGGACCTCCAAGGTCCCTTTCAACTCTGTTACTCTGCTTTTATGTTATTCTTTCTGTGGTCATGTGTATCTACCTCATGAAGCTGAAAGAGAGTCCCAAATAGGTACAGGACTGTGATGGCGAACCTATAGTATGCATGCCAGAGTTGGCATGCAGAGCCCTCTCTGAAGATCAGCTCAGTTCCACTACGCAGGCGCGCATGCCTCCCACTGGCCAGCTGGTTTTCGGATCTCTGCCATGCCTGCACAGGGGGCACATGTGTGGATGTTGCGTGTGCATGTCCAAGAGGCAAGCGCATGCGGTGGATTGTGCATGCATGCGTGGGGGTGGAGGGAGTGTGGAGGTCGCACACACATGCATGGAGTGCACATGGGGGGTCGCATATGCATGAATGGGGCATATGCAAGGGAGTTCCACATTACTTTATTATGCGTTATGCACATTGCGTTATGGTCATGCACATGCTTTCTGCACACAAGAACAAAAAGGTTAGCCATCACTGGTATAGAATCTCCTGCTTTGGGCAGAGGGTTGTCTAGAAGACCTCCAAGGCCCCTCCCAACCCTATTATTCTATGTTCCATCAGCTTGAAATAGGCTCATAGAAGAGTAGGATTAGAAGAGGACTTTGAGGTCCCCTGGTCCAGCTCCCCATTCTGATTCAGGAATCCTCACACCTTCCATTGTTCTTCTGTAGTGTGAATCTTTTGCGATGAATAAAAATATTAGTGAAGAAGATGGCAAATGTTTTTAGGGGATTTAATGTACACCGAGAATAAGCCCCACTCATTCTAGTAAGTCTAGTAAGATGCTGAGAGATTTTTTAGAGTTATAAAGCGTTCCACACTTATAATATACACACATAGTAATGAGCTACTAAATCTCCGTGGCAGCCATCGGTGGCAAAGGCTACAGCTCAACTGTTTGAATCAAGTGATATAAATTCATGTCATGATTCAAGCAGGATTTCTACTGTTAAAATATCTTGCTGGACCAGCTTGCATATCATGCGGTCCTTTGTAGCTGTTGATTTTGTATTGCACTTTTGCCAGAGCAATTCTGCCCCAAATGGCAATTTTATTTGGATTCAGAGGGTAGATAATTAAACTTCTTTTCCTTCAAATGCTGTAACTATCAGGGTCCGGAGCATTCATCAGCCAGGCCGGAGAGGTTCCTTCAGATGAGTAACGATGATCCCGATGCATTCCCTGTAAGTAGGTTGATTGATTGATTATCTATCTCTTCCCCTGCCCTTTCATCCATGTTAATAATGTTTCCTATCAATCACTGGCTTTAGACCACCAATGATATTAATTGAGCAGGCTTGCAAAAAAAAAAAAAGCGCCAGTGTATAAACTATCTGGTGGATTAAGCATACCTTCTTTTGACAGTGGGAAGAAAACCCCTCTGCATATATTCATTATAATCTTCCTTGCTAAGAAATCAAAAAAATCACAACTAGGTTCACCACATATAAGTAAAATATAAAATGTGCACGGACAGATAGTGGGCCAATTAATACGTATTATTTACCTGATGCAGGAACTCAAAATACAGCAAACAAGACCTCATAGCCACCAGTCAAATTATCTGATCTTAGCAGATTTGCCACATGATTTACAATAGGTTACAATTTAGTATTTTCAGTCATTACATTTATCCAGAGAAGCTTTGGCTGAAATATTCAGTTTTTAAAATATATCAGGGAAATTAACTATGGGTTTGCTCACCTTCCTAAAAACTGGCACTTCAAAGGCAGGGAACCCCAAATATTGGAAATATATGTAGTTTCATGGCTAGTTGCTAAGAGTAGATTGATCTTCCCTAGTGGGAACAGAGGAATGGGATTTAATCCTGGGTCCCAAGACTAAAGACTCTATTTGTGGAGTCCTACCCTTTATACACAAAATTGCTCCTAACTGAAAAATGTCAGTTTATGTCAGGCGTGCCTCATTCAGTATCCAAGAAAGAAAACTCCATTTGAGTAGAGGTAAAGCAATTTTTACTAGACATGAAATGAAAGCAGCTAAAGAAAAGCAAGATCTGAGACAAAAAGGCGCAAACGTGTACATATCAAACATTTACCCAGGCCCTCTCCCCAATAACCCCAACCCAATGTCCAATCTGCAACTCCCAATGGTGTAGTGTGGGGTGCATCTTCAAGTGGCCTTATGGTATTCAGAGACGGTTGACCTTGATCAAACCTAAACACAAGCCATCAGTATGCGCAGAAGATGGTGAGACCAAAACTCCCTTCATGAATCTCCTCTAGCACCAGCCGTTCCCCTCCCAAATACCATAAGTCCCCACCCTCCCCGTTACTATGGCAGCCAATAGCAAGCAAGCAAAGCAGAGGCTGATAGTTTATTTTCCTAACAACCTCCAAATAATTACATTGACATTAATCATAACGGAGCACAACTTCTAAAGACACAAACGAAAGCAGGAATCTTTGTGGTCCTTTACAAGGGGCCATGTTTCACTGCAACAGATAAATTCTGCTCTCTGGGTACCTTTTGATAGGTTCCTCTGACTGAGACCAGCCTTGAAGGAAAGGCTGCATTTCACCCAGAGACCCGTCTCTAAGCCCTTAGAAAAGCCAAACGACCCTAGCAGATGGCCTGAAAGCCACCTGCGACTTCCTAATACCTCCAATCCATCCCTCTCCAGCAATTCAAAGATGACTTTGAGGTTTCTCAGCTCTATGACTGCAATTGGATCGTGGTGAACTGCTCAACACCAGCCAGCTATTTCCACGTCCTCCGAAGGCAGATACTGTTGCCCTTCAGGAAACCGGTAAGTCGTGAAATGGTTGCGTTTGTCATTTATGCATCGCCTGTAATAGCACTGGCAATAGCCCTTAGACTTATACACTTCTTCGCAGTGCTTTAAAGCACTCTCTAGGAGGTTTTACAGAGTCAGCCTCTTGTCCCCAACAATCTGGGTCCTCATTTTACCCCCCTTGGAAGGATGGAAGGCTGAGTCAAGCTTGAGCCAGTCAGGATCGAACTCCTGAACTGCTGGCAGCCAGCAGTCAGCAGAATTAACTGCACTACTGCATCCTAACCACTGCGCCACCACAGCACCACGATTGTGTGCAAATTAGTGATTGCAAGAGGTTGCATGAGAGACCAGACTGATATCCCAGAAGTGACCTCAAGAATGGAAACAATGAGGACATTATACAGGTAGTCCTCAACTTGCAACAGTTCATTTAGTGATTGTTCAAAGTTACAATGGCACTGAAAAAAGTCACATGACCATTTTTCACACTTACGACCGTGGCAGCGTCCTCTTGATCACATACTCAAAATTCAGACATTTGGCAACTGACTCATATTTATGACAGTTGCAGTGTCTTATGGTCACATGATCCCCTTCTGCAACTTTCTGACATGCAAAGCCAGTGGGGGAAACCAGGTTCACTTAACAACCCTAACTTAAGAACTGCAGGGATTCACTTAAAAACCGTGGCAAGAAAAGTTGCAAAATGGGGCAAAACTCACTTAACAAATGTCTCACTTAGCAACAGAAATGTTGGGCTCAATGGTGGTCTTCCTATCTGGATGTTATTTTTCTGCCGGTTTTGAATATTGATATTTATCCTTCCCTTTGATATAAAAGCTGATAAAGCTTTCCCACCTTTTCCAGTATATCCAGGCTATTAAGGAAGGGGCCAGGAATTCCAAGGGGTGAAAACTGCAGGATTCAATTCTCAGAGATATTTTTCTATTCTGCCAATTGCAGCTTCCACAAATACAACAGGGTCTTATTTTCTTTTTACAGACAAAATATGGCTTATGAGGGGAGGGTTTATTGTTTTGGGGTTGCCAGGTGGCTGCCCTCTTGCAAGCGGGCTCCCAAAAAGCTAGGCACAGTCTCATGGGCGAATGGCTGTGTTGCGCTGTCGCAGCAGCGCAACACAGCAGCCATGAAGCGACCATACTCATGAGCAGCCACTCAGCAAACCCCTTTCCAGCCGGGCACAGTGCCATTCACTGACCTAGGGGTATCACCAAGCTGCATGAGCGTCTGTTCGCCGCCGCTTGGCTTCTGCGGCTTGGTGCCTTCGAAATGGCAGTGAATGGTGCTCACATGGCTGGAGGGGGTGGTGTTGTACGAGCGGCTGTTCCGCTCTCGCTCACGTGCCTACCAGGCTCATAATGCATGGCCCAGCTCTCTCCGCAGAGCCAGGGCACCTCCACTGCCGCTGCCGCCGCTGCCACCACATGGCTTTTTCTGCGGTTTCCAAACTGAGTCTTCCAGCAGTGGCTGCTCTGGGCGTACGCTCTATGGTTGTGGGGCAGCTGCCGTCAGAGCATACAGCCATAGAGCGTATGCCCAGAGTGGCCACTGCCAGAAGACTCAGTTTGGAAGCTGCAGAAAAAGTCATGTGGTGGCAGCAGCAGCAGCGGTGGCAGCGGAGGTGCCCTGGCTCTGCTGAGAGAGCTGGGCCATGCATCGTGAGGCTGGCAGGCATGTGAGCGTGAGCGGAACAGCTACTCGCCCAACCCCCCCTCCAGCTGTGCAGAGCGCCTTTCACTGCCATTTTGAAGGCGCCAAGCCGGGCGGCAGCGAACAGGTGCTCACGCAGCTTGGTAATACCCCTAGGTCAGTAAATGGTGCTGTGCACATCTGGAAAGGGGGTTTGCTGGGTGGCTGTTCATGAGTGTGGTTGCTTCATGGCTGCTGTGTTGCGCTGCTGCAACAGCGCAACACAGCCATTCGCCCATGAGGCTGTGCCCGGCTCTTGGGAAGCCCGCTCATAAGAGAGTAGCCTCCCGGCAACCCCCCTCTTCAGCTGGGCACAGAGCTGCTCACCAACCTAGCGGTATCCCGAAGGCACTAAGCAACGTGATCACCTTTGCCTCCCCTCCCTGATTCCCGCGGCTTGGCACCTTTGGGATACCGCTAGGTTGGTGAGCGGTGCTCTGCCTAGCCGGAGGTGGGGGGTTGTCCAGGGGGCTTATTTGTGGGGGAGGGCTTATATTTTTGCCCACCAGAAAAATGTGGCATGGCCTTATTATCAGGACATGTCATAATTTCGGGGAAACATGGTATTTTGGTGGAAACCGTTTGGAAATTTCCGTAGAACCTTGGGTTATTTCATTTTTATTTTTTATTTTATTTTTGGTGGTGATGGCCTTGATTCATGAAACAAACTGGGAGGTTCCTTTGAGCTATCTTTAAAAATAATTGGGTGGGCGGGAGTTGCAGAACTTTATTTAAGAGCAGGACCCAACTTAATCTAACTGATTAGTAGAGGGACATTTTCAGTGGGCTGTTTCTCTTACGGTCTCACCCAAGACCTCTCTGAATTGTAAACAATTCTGCCTTTGATTCAATGCTTGCTTGAATATATTGGAAACTATGTACTGACTCTGGTGACAAACTCACATTTTAATGATTTTACAGCTGATTATCTTCACCCCTAAGTCGTTGCTGAGACATCCTGAAGCAAAATCTAGCTTTGATGAAATGGTGCCAGGTAGATTTACGTGTTTTGGAAACGTTTTGCTTGCTGCGACTTGCTTCTTCTTACACTGCATGGAATTATACTACAGTTGCCCTTGTGTAACAGGGGAGGCAATCAGAACTTCTAGCAGTTCAGGCTTTTGGGCTGATCCTGCGGGATTTCCTGTTCCCCTGCTCAAATCCAGTGCATCTGCAGCCGTGTGGAGAGCAGGGTAGGGGTGGGGGTGGAAGGAAAATAGCAACCCACCAAAGCGCCTGAAGATGGGGCTCAGTTTTGCTGAAGCTGCTGGGAGGAACAAGAGTGGAATCCTGCCTGTATTCACTTGGGAGTCGGGTATCCTTCAATACGTTCTCTCTGACTGGACCATCCTATCCTGCCATGACCCATCAGCTGAGAGGGAAACCCTGTCTCTCCTCTGAATGCCTCTTTGTCAGTGTTCTGGCTCATGTTGGTTTTGGGGCTATAAAAAATAAAAAAAATAAAAGGTGATCTCATGTATGTGTGTAGGGTTAAACATACATGTCAGTATGCCTGTAAGATTAAACAAACATACATATAAGCAAGCTTATATGTGTGTTTAAATTACACACATATATATATAGGTGGCAACTTTAAGATTTGTGGACTTCAACTCTCAGAATTCCCCATTCCGGCTTATGTTGACTTTTGGTCTATAAAAAATAAAAGGTGATCTCATGTATGTGTTTAAGATTAAACAAACATATCTGTATGTATATAAAATAAAAAACAAACATGCATATAAGCAAGCTTATATGTATGCTTAATCTTACACACATACTTGCAGGTGGGAAATTTAAGATATGTGCAATTCAATTTCAGAATTCCCTAACCACTAAAAATACTGGTCAAGAAAGCACATACATATGGGCCATGATCTTGTAGAAACTGATTCCTGGGATTCTGGACCAGCAGGATCTAACTTCATCCCCATGCTAGCCTGATCTTCTGGGAAGGGCGCAGCTTTCTGCATTGTCCATTCTCTAGAACAAGGGTGTCAAACTCAAGGCCCGGGGGTTGGATCTGGCCCACTGGGTGCTTAAATCTGGCCCGATGGCCGCCCTGGAAACAGCAAAAGATTGGCCCGCAGTGCCTCTGCCAGTGAAAATGGAGCTCCATTTTCACTGGCAGAGGGCTGTAGGAGGCTGTTGCAGCTGAAAACAGAACTGGAGACAACTGGAGCCCCGTCCCGGCCACCCCAGGGCCCCCTGACATGAATGATGTGAGCTGGCCATGCCCATCTGGCCCTCGAGGTCAAATAGAACCCTGATGCGGCTCTTAGTGAAATCGAGTTTGACACCCCTGCCCTAGAACTTCTCTGCAAAAAATCATGAATGTGGAATCAGAAGAATAAGGAATACTATTATTCCTCTTAGTCTACTAATCATGTTAATGTTTCATCTTTGGGTTTTATAGTCCAATATTGTCTGTTGTTCCTAGGTACCAAGTTTAAACGTGTGATTGCAGAGGAAGGAGTTGCCGCTGAAACTCCTGAGGATGTGAATCGGGTGATTTTCTGTACTGGGAAAGTGTATTATGATCTTGTTAAAGAAAGGAAAAATCAAGATCTGGAAAAAGCAGTGGCTATAATCCGATTGGAGCAGGTAAAAAGTGTACCATAGAAATTCTAGAACATTTCTTTTAGAAACAATTTTACATTTATGTGGTAATTAGAATCAAACTTTGATTCTTTGATTAGTCAAACACCAAACTGTTTTTATTTTCATTTTTTTTGTGAGGAGTCCTTGGTGCTCTCTGAGCTTGGTTGTTTTCTTCTTTTTTATATATAAAGTTTTTTTTCATATTTATAACATATAATCACATACTATTACATAGCCAACATCGTATTGTATTATTAAATGTTTACATCAATTCATCTTACCATCAACTCCCAAAAACAATTATTGGCTCTTCTGCTCTCCATACACCATCTTTGTGCCCTATCCATCACTTCCTCCTCCCTCTCCTCCCCCTCCCTACCTCCTTTCTTTCCTCTGTTATCCTTTTCTTCTCTACTTCCCCTTCCTCTCTCCCCTTTCCACTCCTCCTTTCTCTCCTCCTCTTCCCCCTGCCTCCTCTCCTATCCCCCTCTTCTTCCCTTACCTCTCTCCTCTACTTCACACTCTTCATCTCATTTACTTGATGTATTTCAGCTTCCGAGCAAGCTCCATTTTATGCTGATGGTATTTACAATTTACAATTCCTTTTCAATATACAGATTTAATTTTAATATATATCTTCCTCCTTTAAAAAAAATAGAACAAAAAAGTATACATATATAGTCATTGTGCTTTAAAAAAACCCCACCCCCATCCCAGCCTAATTTTGGCTGTGATGTAGACCTGGTTACAATTCCCAGCTATTTTCATCATTATATTTATATAATTATACATCCTTACACGCCCCCAATTTATGATTCTGTCTTTAAATCTCAATAGTTTCCCGTTGTAATATCGATCATTTGCATCATTATTGTGACTCTATTTGTCACTGCGATGTTTCACTCCATTTCTTTCATTTGCATTTTGTTAAAAGCCCTGGTGTCGCCAATGGATGTTTGAATGAAAACGTCTTTCTTCTGCTTTATTTTGGTTTCATGATATTAGCCAATAATGCATGGCACAGTAAAGGGTCCGAATGTTCTCATATTTATCTAATATTGCATGCTGTAGATTTTTTTTAAAAAAAAGTAATTGAGATGGGCTTTTGAATTGATGTCCCTATGAATCCTCCTTGGCCTAAAGATAACAGTTGAAATTCTTCTGGCAAATGTATGTATAGTTCATAAACCAAGAGCTATGTACCGTATTTTCACGACCATAAGCCGCACCGGATTATAAGCCGCAGTATCAGTTAATGTTAATTTTTCAAACTTTTTCCATATATAAAGCGCACCGGGTTATAAGCCGCACGTTTTTTTTGCAATTACTAACGAAATCACAACCTGCCACTCCTCGCACTCCGCACTACATGATACACCCCCCCCCCGCACCGTTCGTCCAGTAAGGTCGGGGAGGCGTTGGGCAGAATTGGGAGGGAGATTTTCAAAGAAGCGCACCAAATATCTCCAGCGAACTGAATTGGCTTTAATAAAGCAATTACCAGCTCAGCTTTAGTTCCCTTTGTGAAAGTTAGAATCCGCAGCTTGAACCCGAGAAACTATTAATCCTTCTCCCATTAAGCGCTATTCCATCGGACCTCCCCATTAAAACCAATCGGAGGAGAAAGCCTGTGCGCTGGGGAGGGAAACTGCTCAGCTGGTAGAAGGGACGGGAGGCAGGAACGGAGGAGAAAGCCTGTGCGCTGGGGAGGGAAACTGCACCATATATAAAGCGCACCGGGTTATAAGCCGCACTGCCGGTTTTTGATCAAATTTTAGGATTTTCAGTGCGGCTTATAGTCGTGAAAATACGGTACTGTTTTTTTTTAATTATATTATTATTATTATTATACAATGTGCAGATCCAAGCAGTGCGGCTTTTTGCATCTGACTGATGGTGATTTTGTCAATTTTTAACTGTTTTAAATGTAATTCCAGTGCTTTTGGAATAGCACCCAGTGTGCCAATTACCACTGGAATTATCACTGCTGGTTTGTGCCATAGTCGTTGAATTTCGATTTTTAAGTCCTGGTATTTTGCGATTTTTTCATGTTCCTTCTCGGCGACCCTGCTATCACCTGGTATTGCGATGTCTATGATTGTGACCTTATTTTTCTCAACCAGTGTGATGTCTGGTGTATTATGCGCCAGTATTTTGTCGGTTTGTATACGGAAATCCCACAAGATCTTGACCATCTGATTTTCGGTGACTTTTTCAGGCTGATGTTCCCACCAGTTTGTTGCTGTTTTAATATTATAATTTTTGCACAAATTCCAATGGAATAATAATAATAATAATAATAATAATAATAATAATAATAATAATAATAATAATAATAATAATTGTACAATTGTATCACAGCGGCCAGTTGTTTCGCCGGATTTGGCATTGGTTACTACTCGGGCCCCACCCAGGGGCCTAGGACGTCGTAACGTATTTTCGTAATATGCGTGCAGATCCAAGCAGTGCGGCTTTTTGCATTTGACTGATGGTGATTTTGTCAATTTTTAACTGTTTCAAATGTAATTCCAGTGCTTTTGGAATAGCACCCAGTGTGCCAATTACCACTGGAATTACCACTGCTGGTTTGTGCCACAGTCGTTGAATTTCGATTTTTAAGTCCTGGTATCTTGCGATTTTTTCATGTTCCTTCTCGGCGACCCTGCTATCACCTGGTATTGCGATGTCTATGATTGTGACCTTATTTTTCTCAACCAGTGTGATGTCTGGTGTATTATGCACCAGTATTTTGTCGGTTTGTATACGGAAATCCCACAAGATCTTGACCATCTGATTTTCGGTGACTTTTTCAGGCTGATGTTCCCACCAGTTTGTTGCTGTTTTAATATTATAATTTTTGCACAAATTCCAATGGATCATTTGTGCTACTGAATTGTGCCGCAATTTATAATCAGTCTGCGCGATTTTTTTACAGCAGCTGAGTATGTGATCAACAGTTTCGTCAGCTTCTTTGCAAAGTCTGCATTTGGCATCATCAGAGGATTTTTCGATTTTGGCCTTAATGGCATTTGTGCGGATAGCTTGTTCTTGCGCAGCCAGGATTAGTGACTCTGTTTCTTTCTTTAATGTACCTGTTTTTAACCATAACCAAGTTTGTTCACTGTCCACTTTATCTTTTATTTTTTCCAGAAATTGACCATGCAGTGCTTTGTTCTGCCAACTCTCCATTCTTGATTTTATCACATCTTTTCTGTATTCTTGTTTTGTCTGTTGGGCCTTCAGTAGATTTTTGTTCTTTACTTCGATTAATAGATGTTCTTGACTTTCTTTTAAATAATCAGCCAGTGCATGTTTTTCTTCTTCAACTGTTTGCTTCACTTGTAATAATCCTCTGCCACCTGATTTTCGGGGCAGATATAGTCTATCAGTATCACCACGTGGATGTAAACTGTAGTGCATTGTCATTAGTTTCCTGGTTTTTCGGTCCAAAAGGTCCAAATCAGCTTGTGTCCAGTTAACTATGCCAGCTGTGTATGTTATAACTGGTATTGCCCAGGTATTTATGGCCTTGATTGTATTTCCACCATTCAATTTAGATTTCAAAATTTTCCTAACTCTGTTGGTGTACTCTTGTCTGACAATAGTTTTTACTTCTCCATGCTTGATGTTATCCAACTGCAGAATGCCTAAGTATTTGTAGGCTTCATTTTCTTTGCATTTAATTAGTTGGCCATTGGGCATTTCAATTCCCTCAGATGCAGTGATTTTGCCCCTTTTTATGGATACAGTGGCACATTTTTCCATGCCAAACTGCATTGAAATATCGGTGCTGAATACTCGGACTGTATTTGTCAATGATTGGATTTCTATTTCTGACTTTCCATAGAGTTTCAAATCATCCATATATAGTAAATGCGAAAATTTTTCAGCTTTTTTGGCTGTTTGGTAGCCTAATTTCATTTTTTTTAGGATTACTGATAGTGGGATCATTGCGATGATGAAGAGAAGAGGTGAAAGTGAATCACCCTGGAAAATTCCTCGCTTGATATTAACCATTCCGTAGCTCTCATTCCCTACTGCCAACTCAGTTCTCCATTGTTTCATTGCCTTTTCAGTAAAGGATGTAATATTTTTGCTAATGCCAGTTGTTTCTAAGCATTTTATGATCCAACTATGTGGCAGTGAGTCAAATGCCTTTTTGTAATCAATCCAGTTGATTCTGAATCAAGTATGTTTTTCCAGTTGTCAACCATTCATCAATTTGGCCCTTTTGTAAAATTTCATTCAGTTGCCTGGCTAATATTGCATGTAAACTGGTCAGATATTTGAGCCAGAAACCATGTAATTGGTCCTTTCCAGGTGATGTCCAATTCTTTACCTTTTTAACTCGATTTTTGATCATCTCAGTTGTTATTTCTAATACTTGCATTTGTTTGTTGCCAATGCTTTTCTCAAAGTCATGTATCCACTTTGCTTCCTTGTTGTAGTCCTTTGCATTTTCCCACAATTCTTTCCAGAATTCAACTGTGGCCTGCTTTTCTGGTTTTTCACTTTTGGTGTCACGATTCACATTAAGACTTTGATAAAAACACTGTTGGTCTGATCGAAATTGCTGATTTTGTTTATATTGGATGATTCGTGCCTCATATCTTTCAATTTTTCTAGCTGTTGCTGTTATCTGCTGTTTTACAATCTCTACAGCTTCATTGATGTTTCTTGTATCCAATCTATATCTTCTGATTAGCCGATCTATGATTTTGTTGTTTTTAAGCCGTTGCTAATGCATGTTCTTTAAGTTACTAGCATCTGCCCTTAATTTTTTGATTTTTTGTTCTAAACGGATTTTCCACTTTGGCTTTGATGCTTTTTCTGTTGTGTGACTAGGTACTTTAATTTTAATGCCTAGTTCATTAGTGACTATTACAGCTGCGCTGTACATTAACTGGTTTGTTTCCAAGATGGATCCCGGTTCAATTGTTGAAAACACTGCATTAACCATTTTCATGATAGGGGCCAAAATTTTCTTAGGCACAATTTTTAATGATGGTAAACGTTGCCTTTCCTCATTAAGCAGAAAATGCTCCATGATCTTATCCTTCAATTCTTTTTGTTTTTGAGTTAGTTCATCAGTTGGTTCAATGATAACTGGTTCTAGTGGTGGTGATGTTATTTCCTCCCCGAGAGCTTCTTCTGGGAGTTCTACTATAGTGTCTTTAGTTGTGTCTTGAATATCAGTTATTTCCGCTTGTGATATTGTTTTTTGGGTTTTGCAATTTGCCTGAATCTCCTCATGTTCAACTTCACTAAACACTTTATTCCGTATAATAAATCGACTTTGATCTGCTAGTCGTTGTTCACTAACATTTGAATCTGGATATTGTTGTTTCCATAATTCATACATTCGCTTTAAATATCCTCTTTTTTCTGGCTCTGAGTTGTAGTAACAGGCCATTATGGCACGGTTTTCATCTGCACTATATTTTTGTCGTTTTGTTGGCTGGTCCACTTGTAGCCCACTTGTCGACGGATGTCCAGGGACCCCAACATCCGCCGCGGCCCTTGTTAACCCGCGCGACGACCGATGCGGTATGGAATTCTTATTCGTTTTTTTCACCATATTGTATGGGTTGGCGGGGTTTTTTTTATGGGACCAGATGCCAACCTGATCCCAACCTTCCTCCTTTCTCATCCGGGCTTGGGACCGGCAACGGCGGAGTTGTTATTATTATTATTATTGTACAATTGTATCACAGCGGCCAGTTGTTTCGCTGGATTTGGCATTGGTTACTAGTCGGGCCCCACCCAGGGGCCTAGGACGTCGTAACGTATTTTCGTAATATACGTGCAGACCCAAGCAGTGCAGCTTTTTGCATTTGACTGATGGTGATTTTGTCAATTTTTAACTGTTTTAAATGTAATTCCAGTGCTTTTGGAATAGCACCCAGTGTGCCAATTACTTTGCCCCTGTTTCCCCCCTCTCCTCAATCTGTGTCATAAATCACATTATACAATGAGGTGCTCCAGCAGGTTGTAGAATTCCATGCCTCACAAGCCTGCTGTAGTAATCTGAGATCCGACTCTAGTTGAAGGTATGTGTGTAATGCTTTCCCCCCTTTCCTCCCATGGCAACTCGATAACAGACATGGAAATGCTTTATGAGTTGATATTTGGCTCCCCTCACTTCCTATGTGAAGCAAAAACAATTTGAGTACAGGTATAGAATTTAGGGATGTGCCCCCCCCCCCAGGCTTGTTTGGATTTTCTGTATGGAATTTTGCTATTAAGGCAGGCATCCTCAAACTATGGCCCACGGGCTGGATATGGCCCGCCAATGCAAAGTATGTGGCCCGTGAAGTGGTGGAATGAAAAGCAGCTGCCAGCTTGTAAAGTAGTGCTTTAAAAGTCTTTAAAAACACTTTAAAAACAGCCTTTCAGATGTTTTTCACAGCCATGTGATCTAGGGCTGGTGGGTGAGTCGGGAAGGGGATACTTTTAAAGTAACACTTTAAAAGGGAGGGAGGGAGATATGTCTCCACATCTCCTAGCTTTTTCAAAATCAGCTGAAGATGGCTAATACTAATTCAAATGCAAGCACAGTATAATGCCTGAAGGAGAAACCTATTGCTTTGATTCTTCCCATATATAAAGTGCATCCAACAAATTGGTTGCTAAACAATTTTGGTAGATATTCATGTGTGTATATGCGCATGCGCAAGTATGGCAAAAAGCAAATTAGTTTGTGAATTCTCCTCCAGGCTTAAAAGACCTTTGGCCCTGTAATCCCAAATAAGCAGGCCCACACTTCCCACTGAATTAGTAGTATATTTATGTTGGTTAAAATTGTTCTTCATTTTAAATATTGTATTATTTCATGCTTTTTGCACTACAAATGAAGATATGTGCAGTGTTCATAGAAATTTGTTCATGTTTTTTTCAAACTATAGTCCGGGCCCCAACAGTCTGAGGGACCATTATCCCTCCTTAATTCACCATTGGAGGCTGGGTATGTGTGTGTGTTGAATCTCACCTTCTTCCTCTTGCTTCCAATGACTCTCAATGCCCATCTTGGGGGTCTTACTTGCAGTCTTAATTGGTGCAGTTCTCAGTCTGGTTTATTGTGTGGTCATCTGAAATGTATGATCAGAAGTTATTTTGAAGGAAATCCTGTTTGCTTTATTCTTTTTTTAATGACTATTTTAAGCAAAGAGCGAGAATCCAGGATTCAGAAAGCCCGGTAACCTTGATAGATTTTAAAAGGAGTTCTGACTCTCTGTCAGGTTTCCGAAAGATGCCCTAATTAACTTATGAGCCTTAAGCCAAGTTTCAAAGAAATCCAGTCATTTATTAGGAACAACATTTTGGCAATACTTGTGTGGAGTCAGATCTGACCTCATGTAAGTTACGACTGAATTTTGCCCATTTTTCCCCTCCCCTCAGTCTATGTCGTAAATCACATACGAGGTGCTCCAGCAGGTTGTAGAATTCCATGCCTCATAAGCCTGCTGTAGTAATCTGAGATCTAACAACTACCAAGTTTTTAAACAAAAATCGTTACCAACATTCCTATTTTAATTTGCATTTTCAAGCATGTTCTCACACTTACCATCCTAACAGGTGGAGGTTTGGAAGGATATAACAAATAACTCCACCGTAATCTTCACATCTCTGGTAGAACTGCAGACTGCTTGGTTCGCTTTGATTCATAGATCGAACAAAACCTTCAAGCTTCCCTGTTGGTGTGCATGGGAGATCCCGTAGTAAAGCATTTGGGGAATGAGATGTGCAGCTGCAGAATGTGACTTCTTTATATTTCAGAGGGTTCTTTGATGTTTTTCCTCTAGATCTCACCATTTCCTTTTGATTTGTTAAAAGAGGAAATTGAGAAGTATGCTAAAGCCGAACTTGTCTGGTGCCAAGAAGAGCATAAGAACATAGGCTACTATGACTATGTCAAACCTCGTTTCCGGACTATCGTCAATCATACTCGACCTATATGGTAACAATGCTTGCATTGGATATCAGGGATCACCCGAAAATCATTTAGCATCAGGCAGTAAGCCTGAAATTTGCAGTTCATGGAGCATGTTCAGCCAGTAAGTTGCATTTCTTCTAAGCAGAATCAGTGGACCCCTATGGAACCTAAATAGACCATATGGGGGAATCTGCTTGGAGCACTGATATACATAGGGATCTGAAAGCTTTTTGGAAAATAGAGTGAAAAAATTTGGAAGATCACTTTGCTCATAGAGCTGGGTAAATGTTGTCTGAACTTCTAGTTGCCCATGTGAGATGTGGATGCTGTAGCAGACAGCTATTCAGGCTTGCTAGTTATCTCTTGTATAATCAACCATTCAACGGAAATTATAGTGTTAGTAGATAGTATTACATCCACACATACTTCAGAGAAATCTCTCATTTATTTCCTCTTGTATCTTAAGGTATGTTGGTCGGGAACCAGCTGCTGCTCCAGCCACAGGTAACAAAAACACTCATCTCGTCTCACTCCGAAGATTTTTGGATACAGCCTTCAACCTGGAGGTGTTTGAAGGGAAGACATTTTGACCCTTGACATGGGTTCCCTTGCTCCATTATCTAGAATGTATGTATTTATGGAAGGAAGGCTGTCACGATAAAAAGGGAGTGAAAGCTAGTTGAGGGTTTCATTTTTTTAGGCAGGGAAGTAGTCAGCTTCTTCAAAAGAATGTCAAACTAGATGTATGTATGGTGTAAATGTTAGAAGTAACTTCTGATTCTGTTAATTTGGCTTTAAGAATTACAGCACTGCTACCTCTTAGCGGAGAGAAGTAGCCCAAGTCTTCTGCTTTAAGACTGGCCAGTAGTTGCCAACGTTTCTAGTGATCTCTCCTTCTTTGTTAACTTCCTGTAGGTATAAACAAGATATAGATTTAGCCAAAATTCTGTTTTAGGTACCTAGTTTACTCCTTAGGGTTGTGCTGAGAGAAAACCATGCACTTACTGTGTGTGTCATCATCAGAATTCACAAAATCGGCAAAGGTTGTAAACGAAAAAGATGCAGATATATTAAAAATAGGGTTGTGGAGTAATTCTGGCATACTATATCAACACTTCATCTTGCAACCTAGCTTGGAATTTTTGATAAAGGGCCAAGAAAGCTGGCCAAAGTTATGTTGCCCTGTATATTGTAAAATGTAACCATGGTGGTAATCATAAAAATAATAAAATAGGATGCATCAGAAATATTCTGCCAGTATTTGACTCTGTGGCATCAAGTTGGTGTTGACTCTTCACAACCGCATAGAAAGTTGAGTTATAGCAAAGAATTTAGAGCTTTTCTTTAAAAAGCATTTCAGAGAGAATGGCCGAATGCAGCGTAAATAACAGTGAATCCATATATTTCTCAAGAAAGATCATCTCAGTGGATCTTGAAATATTTTCTGTCTTCCTTTCAGTAATAAATGCTCTTGTAGCTGGAACTGGTCAAATTAACATACAGACAAAAATTTGAAAGCATGGCTTTCCGCTATTGTTGTTTGTGGGTCAGATCCTTCTGCTTTAAAAATAAATGTATCCAAGATATGAAAAGTAAATAATAACATATAAGAGTCTGGTTTATTTGTGGTTTTATGACAATCTCATCTTTATGGATTGATCCTAGCATCCTGCTCGCCAAAATATTGACCTCCATTATTGTTGTTGTTGTTGTTATTCCATCTTTAGTTTGATTTGATTTGAAGTCTTTGCAGTTTAATCCTGGGAGAATTGCGACGCAGAGAACATATTTTGAACAAATTTAGTTTTATTTTTTATACCAACATAACTACAGTAAAGTTAATAGGTTTGCCGGGTGTTATTTTTCTGAACCTTCAGGCCATTTTAAAGAAAACCTACAAATTAGTAGAAAGAATCCTTTATTCGTGTTTTATTTTTAAAAAGTTTCCGAATTCTTCAGGATTCCTGTGATACTTAGCATTCTGAAGGAGAAATATCAATATCTCAGTTGTCGACTCACAATCGTTTAAACAGCACCCCAAAAGTCACCTTTCTAGGCAGTCTAGGAGTCCATTAAGCTGCTTTTTGGTTCAGTTCTCTGTATCATTTGTTGGCCTTTCTTCTAAAATGAGACGAAAGCTGAGCCTCCTCACCTGTTGATGGAAATTCAGAGAAGAGACCAGATGGGTGATTCCTTGAACCACAAATGATCCTGTCTTGGGCCTGGATAAACTTTCAAGTGGGAAAAGTCAAACCTTGAACTGGACTAGTGTATTTTAAGACTCTCCCTTGGGAGAGAGAGCTATTGAACCTGCTTTTTCCAGAAGGCAACTGGACTTGCTTGGTTCAGAAATAAAGGAGTTTCTTGGCTGAGAAACAAAATGTTTTCAAAGAAAAAACCCAAGTAAGTCCATTTGCATTCTGGGAAAAAGCACCTTTGGGACAACCATGACTTGGATGATTGAGAAGCATAGATCATGAATAGCTTCACATTTAGCAGCAGGGAAATATGCTGCGGATTCTCGGTGATCCTATTCCACACAGGAAAGAAAAACCTTTTTCATGAACTCTGCTAATTTAAAAGAAATGGACAGGATATGAGTAGATTGTCATTAATACAAAGCATACCTTACATTGTTGGCAAAGTCCTAGTAGTAACACAAGAGGCTCTATCAAATTCGTGGCTACAGCTAATGACATATCACGGAAAGAGATAAAGCAAATAATTTTATTGCCATAGTCAGGAGTGATTATTATGCTTGCAATTCAGCCCTGGAAGTCTCCCTTCCTATAGTTCCATGCTGCTACCTAGAATATGATCGTTTTGGATTGATATGAGAAACTGGTGATTTGAACTTTTTAAGTACTTGAAGTAGGGAGAGGGATGCAATTGTTTTATTTTATTTATATGTTATTGAATTTATTTGCCACCCATCCCTCTATACTCTCCATATAGCAAGAATGCAGTAGAAAGGTGGTTCTCGGAAAGCTTCAACACACAACTAAGCCATGCAATGCAGCTTTGATCATTGCTCTCCCTCTGTGGCCAGCGGGTGGGCAGAGGGGCGTGGGTGATTCGAGAAGGTGAGGAACACTTCAGAAGATCAAGACGAATATAGAAAAGCACAAGGACAAACAGGCTCTAAATAATTAGATATAAAACAGAGAAGTGATTAGTGAATTGGAGACCGTACTGTTTTGGCATCAAGGTAGAAAAGGAGTCTTTTTTTTTTGCCTTCCTTCATGAGAAATGGGTTTTTAAAAAAACAAAGCACAGCAAAACTTCAGTAGGCTTTTAAGACTGCTTCTCGGGCTTCTTGGCAAAGAGGGTCCAGCTTGCCATCTCCTCCTGAGAGAAAGAGAGCAAGCAGGGATGGTGATTAATAGATAGAAATTCATAGCACATCAATGGATCATTTCTTAGCCATGAGTATATAGAGCGTCCCTCTGAGGTACTCCAGCCATTGGCCACTTACCGAAATCTAAATCATTAATGTTGCACTGGAAGACGGTCTCTCCGTTCACAATCAGCTGCACTTCATTCCAATCGGGAATTTGCTGGAGAACAATTTGATGCCCATCTTTTTTTAACACGGCTGCAGAGAAAGTAGAGCAGGCAGAAAACAGGGTTCATTCCCAAAGCTGACAACCACAGTACATGAAGATTTCACAAGATTTAATTGCAAGATTAATAAGAATGACAATGATGACAGAGACCTGTAAACTGAAGCAGAACTGCGGCCAAAGAAAGCAAAGGCAGAGTCATAGGGGCCTTGGGCGCAATCCCAAAAACGTCTGGAACACCACCACTGGAACACCTTCATTGGCATTGGCAAAATCACCACCAGTCAATTGCAAAAGGCAGCTTGACTCAGAACAGCTTCCATCCTGCGATGACGCCTCTAGCTCCATCACACAACCACATCTGCCTCTCCCAGGTCCTTGGAAGGACTCGATAGGTGGACAAAGCTGCCCAATCCAATCTAGACACCTGACTGACTGTCTGACAATACAATAATAGAGCCTTATTTTCCCCACCCTGGGCCGACTCCCTTTAAGTCTCCCCCATTCCTTTGCTTTTTCTAAATTAAAGACTCAACAAAACATGTCTTCATTGGAGAGTTGTGTGACTCTCAGAAAATCCTCACTGCTTCCTACCTGAGCTGGAAAAGAGAAATTCTGGTTGTGGTTTCTCCCATGCCAAGTTCAACAGGCTTTAAATTGTCTTATTCATAGTTCATACCTTACAGAGAACTATGGTTTGTGTAGCTGCTTATTTATTTATTTTTTTGCCTAGTCAAAGAATTTTAAAAGCAGGTTCACGCAGCAAAGACAAAACCAAACAAAGCAGATTTTTTTTAAAGCGGCACCTTGAGGGTCTCTCCCTGAAATAGACCTTTGTTTAGACATTGTCAGGAGTTAACTTGACTTTCTTTCCTCAGCCTTCTGCTAATAGAAGGACTCTTAATTTTTACTCCAGCCTTTTCTCTTTCTGGTTTCTGTTCCTACAATACATACATTTATTTAATTTATTTAATATGTCGAACATGTACTAGATAACAGGTATAAGTATAAACATGGACATGAACAAGGAATGAGTACAAGTAAATGGGGACAGTAGGACAGGGATGGTAGGCATGATGGTACACTTATGCACACACCAATTTATTGATTTATTTCTTTAAAAAATATATATATTTTTGTTTTTACATTTAAAACAGTGCAGCACCACAAGGGCGAAGTGACCATACAATTACATTATATACAAATAATCTCATCCAGTAACTGGTAGCCTACTTAATACATTATCTATCCTTCTATCCAATCACATTATTTACAGTTTGTTCCAGTCTTGTCACTTTGTCTTATACCAATAATAGAATCTGTTCCAGACTTCAAAATATTCTGATTCCCCTTTATTTTTTAGTTCAAGGGTGAGCCTATCTGCTTCCTCATAGGCCAAAATTTTCCTAAGTATATTTAACTCTGGTGGTGTATTTTCTTTTTTCCAATACTGTACACAAGTTATACGTTCTGCAGTTAGTATATGTATAATTAGATAAAGCACATCTTTCTTATACCCCTCCGGTATTTATGCCTAGGAGAAAAATTTCTGGTTTGAACAAAATTTGATCTCCCACCATTTGTTCCAACCATGATTGTATCATTTTCCAGTATCTTTTTGCCTCATTGCATGTCCACCACCTATGATAAAAAGTGCCTGGTGTTTGTTTGGGTTTTTTTGCACTTCCAACAACTTGGGGCCAAATTTTTAAACATTTTGGAGAACCATGCTGCAGAAAGATGCCATCTGTAGAACATCTTATACAGATTTTCTTTATAAGCTGGGGCCATTGTTAGTTTAAGTCTCCAAAGTTTTTCCCATTTAGCCAATTCCACATTATAACCAAAAATTTTCATCCAGGCGACCATAGTTTCTTTGACATGTTCTTCCTCAAGTTTATATTCCAGCAAAACTCTATACAGCACTTTGATCAACCTGTCTTCTGTCTCTATCAGAAGTTTATCTAATATTGAGTAATCTTTGGCAATACCTTCCTTTTTCCTATCCTGTGCAAACCTTGATTGTATCTGTAAGTAGGACCACCATTCTAGTTGTACCCCTTGTGATGCCAATTCTAGTCTAATTTTTAGCTCCCCTGTCTGTTCAATAACTCTTTGTATGTGACAATTTTTTCCATGTTAATTAAATTTGGATGTGTGTATGCTTCCATTGTAGATAGCCAAATGGCTATTTCAGTATAATGGTCGTGTTTAATTTTGTTCCATACTAATAACAGGGAGTGTTTGATGTAGTGTCTTTTAAAAATATTTATGTGCAGATTCCTTTTTATACCAGGAAGGTATGCCACCCTGCTTGGAGGTCATGACCTTCCAATTTGACTAATCTTTTCTTTCTCAACATTATCCATTCTTTTAACCATGTTAGAGTGGCCGCAGTATAATAAAGTTCCTAATCTGGTATGCCAAATCCTCCTTTTTCCTTAGTATCTTGCATAGCTTTGAGTTTTATTCTTGTTTTTTCCCCCTGCCATATAAATTTAGAAACCAATTGATTTAAAATCTTTAAAAAAACCTTTTTATAATTTAATGGGAATGTTCTGAAACAGAAAAATAAATTTTGGTAGACATTCATCTTTATGGCTGCAATCCTACCCATCAGGGACAAGGGGGCAACCTTGTCTTGTACCTTTCTGTATTGCTATACTTTGCGTTAATTCACCATTAATTATTACTTTGACTTTTTGATTTGTATATATTTCTCTAATCGTGTTTATAAACTTATCCTCAAATTCCATGTGTTCCAATTGTTGATGTAAAAGTTCCCAGTTCACATTTTTGAATGGATATGGTATTTTCTCTTTAATTTGGGGGGGATGTGAGCATACTGGTTTTGCTCTTTTTTAGAGGCAGACATAATGTTTTCCTTCTTTGGAGAACTTCACAATTGCGGGAACTTTTATCTGCCAGTACAGGTCCACTTCAGCCTTTCTCTACAAGCCAGCTGTGGCTTCCCTCTGCCCCCTGGTCCTCAGACTGAATTTTAATTTAGCTTCTTGATGAATGACAGCAAATTCCACCAGCAAGAAGTCCAGTTAATGAGGCTCTTGAAGTTTGGGCAAAGGTTTCACTAGACTGGGAGAAGTGCCTAAGATGTGCTTAGTGCTTTCTGGAGAGACTTAATGGGCCTGTGCAATCAGCAGAATGCAAAAAATAAACTCTCCCCCCCCCCGGCGCTGCCACTTCTCCCTGTCTGGTAACATTTTTCTATTCTGCTTCCCCCAAAATAATAACAACAATAACAACAACAACAAGATATATATAGTATACTAAATTATCTAGAGAATGCCAGTAGAGATAACACCACCACCACCACCCTCGGATTGGCATTGATGACAATCAGGTCAAATTATAATTGAAGCCTATTACATTCATAATGCTATTTGAGATTTGTGAAAAGTCTATTAGGACTTCTGTGTGAACTAAGGACCAGCAACAAGGCAGTCATCAAAATCCTTTCCAAAAATATTAGGAATTGATCTGTATGGATCGAATCAAATTGTGAATGTTTTAGCGTCAACCAGAAAGTTCCAGCTAGTTGGTGATTTAATTTTTAAAAATTCATAAAAATGATTAAATAAGGCGTGAGCAGATATGGCATTTGTCTTTGGATGCCAGTAACAATTTTATATTATACTTTTCAATAACAGTATAATAAACGTTTTTCATTTTGCATTTTAACTGTATCTATGCTGTTAGAATGAATTTGAATTTTGGCCAGGAAGTTCTTGCAAAAATAAAGCCTAAAATTTAAGGCACATTCCTGATAAGTTCACCTTTGGGAAATTTAAGGGAAATTTTCTTTAATCAGAAAATTCTCAGTTCTCCAGGGCTCATCAGATCTGACAAAATCTAATGTGACTGATCCAATGCTCTCCTAATTGCTTCAAAATCCATAGGATGATTCTTTTCTCAGCTTCCATTTAAAATATTGATTTTTCCCCCCCTCGATTGTAGTTATCCAACACACCTCCCTCCTCCTGTTTTGCCCACAACAACAATCCTGTGAGGTAAGTTGGTAGAGAGAGAGAGTGACTGGCCGAAAGTCAGCCAGCTGGCTTTTACGGATAGGACAGGACTCATGTCCTCTTGCTTTTGTGTGTTTGTGTATGTGTGTGCGTGTAAGTTTTTTTTGTGTGTGTGTGTGTGTGTAGACACATACACATACACGTACACATGTACATACATCGGTTTATATATATTCCTTGATAAAATTTCAGGTTGGGCATGGGCTGGTATTCTTGTTCCGATTTTACATCTACCCTATAGGCCCATTTATGTATACATCAAGCATTACAAAAAAAAATCCATAAATTTCCCTAATGTTTTATATAAAAAAACCCAAACTTTGACTTTACTCCCCCAAATAAAGAAGATCAAAAGTCTATAAGATTCCTGGAGCTGAGCTTCTATCAGCTCTCTTATTATCTTATATTTGTATGTAAATCATATCATTTTGCATTTGGACATGTATATTAACATGTAATTTCTATGCTACTGCAGGGAATCTGGTTTCACTATCCTGGTTACAGAAAATACTGTGGGCAATTCTGTCCCTAAAAATTATCTTATGAGCTGAGAATACGTGAACATGCAGCCAACTAACATAACCATGAACCTTGGCCTACCTGCCAATTAAGTTTTCTGTTATTACTAAAGGTCTAATTAGATCATCCAGTAGGAACATTAATCGAATTTCCAATTTCTTTTGCAGGACAAATGAAGCTGCGTTAGGCAGTAAGCATCCTTACTGTAACCAGGATACAGTATAAAACCACAAAAGTTGTGGGTGCCTTACAAATAATGAGGAAAGAGCTGAGAAAGAATTGAACTCCTTCTAGGGTAACGGTTTCCTCATCCTAACCGTTCACTTCCCAGAAGAGCAACAAAGTTGATTAAGAGGGTAAAACATATAAAGAACGGTTGCTGGAACTGGGTATGTCTTATGAAAAGAAGTCTTTCATAAGAATTTTCATAGTCTTATGAAAAGAAGGACTGTGGGTGACATGATAGCAGGTATTCCAGTATTTGAGGGGCTGCAGGAAAGGCAAGAGGGTCAAGCTATTCTCTAAAGCCAAGATAAGAAGCAATGGGTGAAAACTAATCAAGGAGAGAAGCAACTTAGAACTCTAAGCAGAAATTTCCTGACAGAACAGTTCACCAGTGAAACAACTTGCCTCCAGAAGTTGTGAATTCTGCAACACTGGAAGTTTTTAAGAAGATGTTGGACAACCATTTGTCTGAAATGTATAGTCTCCTGCCTAGTCAGGGGGTTGGACTAGAAGATCTACAAGGTTCTGTTGTTCTGTTCTGTTCTTTTTCTATTCCAATTCCTATTCTGTTCCAATTCCTGTTCCGTTCTGTTCCATTCCATTCTATCCCAAGTCATCCCATCCCATTCTATTCATGTTATGGGTTCCTTGGGAATAAAACTAAGCAGATACAAATTGTGTAAAAACTGTGGTTATTATAAGAAAAGGCAAGGACTTTTCCTTATAAGTGAAGTGAGGAAATGGGTGGTAAGTGTTGGCTTTGGCTTTGGCTTTGAGGAGTGAACAAGGTCCACGGTCTTCAGCATAATAGGTAATTTGTTTTCAATGTGCATCAGCAAGAAGGATTATGAAGTCTTCCTTAAATCAAGTCAAAAATGACTTAGAACATAAAATCACAGGGCTGAAAGGGACCTCAGAGGTCTTCTAGTCTGACTTCATGGACATGTCATCCATGTAGCTTCCTTGATAATGATGTGGAAGCATTTATATCTTCTACATTAATTTCTGGAAAGTGTCCCAATCTCAGTCTACAATGTGAGTAATTCATGGTGATTTCCCTTCTATCTTTTAACTAGTTTCAACCCTGTTTAGCTTTGTAGGTTCAGCCAAGTAGGTTGAAGTAGGTTGTATGAAAAGAAGAATAGTTAAAATGAACTTTCCTCTCGTGATCCCACAGAGCAATTATTTTCTTTGCTAGCAACACCTTTGAGGTTAAACCCACTCATCTAGGACTAACTCTTGCTGAACCCAGTAAATAAGACCCTCTTGAACACATGTTTGTTTGGGGATTTTCACCTAGGCTGCCTCATGCATTGTTCGACACAGGTGTTTTGTGGAAGATACAAATAGAAATTTGCATATTTTGTGTTGATAACAACTGCCTTCTGTTCAGTATTAAAAGCATTCACAAAGCACACCAAAATGACATGCAAGATGCTCAGATGGTTTGTAATTCAGAAAGAAAATGACTTTCTTGTTCTCACAGACAGCAAAAAGTTGTAAGCTTTTCTGAAGTGTTCATCTTCTTATCAAACAGAACAGAGAACAGAAAACAGTATAAAGTCTCCCCAAAAAAGAAGCAAAAACTTTAGTAACAACTACCACCACAGTTATTTTCCATCAGAAAAGAAAAGAATTCCATGCACATTTCTTTCTTAATTTATTGGGTTTAGTTCAGGGGAAAGCATTTCTCTCAGTAGGAAAAAAAATGTTGGAAGAACATAGAACATAACAGAATAACAGAGTTGGAAGGGATCTTGGAGGTCTTCCAGTCCACTCCCCTGCTTGACCAGGAGACCCTATATTATTTCAGACAAGTGGCTGTCCAATCTCTTCTTAAAACCCTGCAGTGATGGAGCACCCACAACTTCTGAAGGCAACTTCTGTTTCCACTGGGTAATTGTTATCATTGCCAGGAAATTTCTCCTTAGTTCTAGGTTGGTTGTTCTCTCCTTGGTTAGTTTCCATCCATTTTTTCCATCCAGTGAAAGAAGCAAGCAAGTAAAGAATTAGAAGTCCTTTAACTTAAGTGAATTTTCATTCACTTATTACAAACAGAAATTGGCATGTTTAACCAATGTCAGGTTAGTGTAGAAGCCAAGATGTTCACCTGAGAATTCACCCCAAAATTGACCATTTTCAGATGTCTGTGGAAAGGATAGATTTATTAGTCAGATGGTTTATTCAGCTTGGACTAGGCAATGCATGAAAGGTGAAGCTAACTCTTTAGCTTCTGAAGGCCCACAGGAGGTCATCTATAGTGAGACAGAACTGAAATCTGACAGCCCATTTTTGTTCTTTTTGAGGGGATGGCAGGGATGAAGGATGAGATTCCTAAAGTACCTCAAACATCACAAAATGAGCAAACACCATGCAGCCAAAACCCAGCGATTTTGTTACATTTCAGTAGTGGAACTCAAAATGATGGAGAACTGTAAATTGTAGGGTGGGTTAGGGGGGCACATGTGGCCTGCCTCTGCCACCCACAAAGACAGCTTCCATGCAGACCTCTTCCCTCCAGGCATTGACTTCTTGTTCCCCTTCTTCCAACCTGCCAGAACTAATTTTTCCACCCCACTCCCCCTGCCTGCACCACCATCCTACCATTATTGATGAAGAATGGATGAGAAGCAAAATGTCTTCAAGGAAAAACAAAGGAAGTCAAGCAACTTTGGGGCAACCATGACTTGTATGACTGAGAATCTCCATACACCATTCTTCTCTCAGCAAGAACCCTTTGGGTGTCACGCACCTTGCATGCCCTCCAGGCGAAAAGTCCTGTGCTCCACCACTCCACAGCTTCGATAAGGCCCATATTTGAGGGTCACCAGAGCATTCTTTGGCATTGCTGGGCTAGCTATAAGAAGACTTCCAAGGAATGAGGAAGCAAATGGAGGGTGGAGCTGAAACTCGTCCTTCTCTGCTGCCTAGGAAGCTCTGGTGGCTTTGACATCACCCACAGTAGCCATGGCAAAGCTTGTTGTTTCCTTGGGGACACAGTGTCACAAAGGGGGAAAAAAACTGTTGGTGCTCAATTCTGTGGTGCTTCATTTGCAGGCAGAGAGAGAGAGGAAGGGAGGGAAAAGAGGGAGGGAGGGAGAGCGAGAGAAAGAGAGCAAAGAGAGATTCTGCAGAACTTCAAACAGGCACATTGGTGGGATTTTGATGACTTGGTGAAGGTGTGTAGCCTTTTGTCATACACTCCAACTAGTCATTTTCCTAATGATGTGGGTACTAAAAACACCCCGGTTGGATTCATAATACCATAATTTGGCTTTTAGATGAGAGCCTGTTGTGAATTCAGCCAGTCTATTCTATTCTCTGAACTGTAGCTCAGCATTATAGTGAAAGACAATAACGTGACTCCTGAAGCTTCATAGGACTGAATGGACCTCTACAAATTTTTATTTATCAAATTTATTGGCTGCCCATCTTATTGGAGTCTAATTTCATCTGGGGATCTTATGGTTCCTCTTCAACTGCAAGAGGGAGGCTCTCTGCAGTCCCTTGAGGCTTAGGTTAATATTGGCTGCCAAGACTGAGAAGGTTAGGCAAGTATCCCAGGATTGGGACCCCCCATTCTCTCTCCAAATTGGCTACAGGCACACAGCTGAGACCACATGAAAGACGTGAGGTTGGAACTGAGGAAGTGAGGGACATTTTATTTGCTCTTCTACTCCAGCATTTTGAGCCATCTGGAAGGAAGTAAATTGCATCAGTCCTTGGCCCCAGATCCAATAGATTTTTTTGGAGATTTTATTAATATTTGTAGGCCGCCCTTTTCCCTGAGGGGACTCAGGGCGGCTCACATAAAATCAGGGAGGGGGAATACAGACATTGACATAGAGACATATAATAAAATAGTAAGCAACATACATTCATCATTCGGGAGGGGCGGCTATCCTTGTCCCCAGGCCTGACGGGCTAGCCAGTTCTTAAGGGCTGTGCGGAAGGCCTGGACGGTGGAGAGGGTACGAATCTCCACGGGGAGCTCGTTCCAAAGGGTCGGGGCTACTACTGAGAAGGCCCTCCTCCTTGTAGTTGCCAGCCGGCATTGGCTGGCCGATGGAATACGGAGGAGGCCTAATCTATGTGATCTTATTGGTCGCAGGGAGGTAATTGGCAGAAGGCGGTCTCTCAAGTATAGGAAATTTGATGGCAAGTTAACCAAATTTGAAGGACTTGCAGAGGATGAAAAGGGAAGCATTGGTTTTGCGAACCTCTTGGCTTCCATTCCCACTCTTATTTTGGAGGAGAAGGGATCCCATTCATTTAAACAAAAAGAAACCAGTCCCTTTGTTGTTGAACTCTGGCAATCCACTTCTGGTCTTTCCTCCTGTTGGTTCTGCCCTCTGGACTCTCTTGCTCCCTCCAGGTGAGATCTTCACCTGCCCTTTTGGCCTCCTGAAAGGCCTTGAAGACAGGGCTCTGCCAATTAGACTGGGACTCCAAGGGGGATGCGGCACTTTGGAGGTGGCTGATAGAGTGGAGAATCTCACACACACACAAAAACACACACACACACACACCTCCCTATGCACTTGGCTCCTTCACTCTTCACATGGGTCAGTTTTATTTTAACTGAATTGTAAATTCCTATTTGAATTTTAAATTGTCTATTATTTCTATTTATTTAGATGCATTATAGAAGGCCTAAAATCACCTCTGGTGAAAAAGGTGACATATAAATAAATACATAAATAAATACATAAATAAATACATAAATAAGCAAATGAAATATTAGCCCATATTAGGTATGACTGAGGTACAATAAATAAATAAACAAACAAACAAACAAACAAACAAGCAAATGAAATATTAGCTCATATTAGATATGACTGAGGTACATAGAGAGCTAGTGTGCAGGTCATAGGTTGTCCTCTTTGGTGGAAATGAATGATTGATTGATTGTATATGCCATCCAGTTGGATGTTGACTCTTTGCAACCACATCAATAGATCCCCCCCCCCCCCCAGCAAGATCAGTGTCCAGTTTGGTTCAGAATAAAATCCACCACTATTGTTTGTTTTTTTAATTTGCTTTTTATTCACTACTCCTTTGCAATCAACAATCAATGGACTGTAAATTCTTAGTGTATACAATGTGCTATGAAATTCAAAACTGACAATGGGAACAATTTGATACCTGGGAACTCACAATCTGTAGCTCATACTAACCACAGAGGCAGCAAAATACACATTTAGATTTGGCATCAATCAATATGATGTTATAAAAATAAAATATTGCTAAAATATTGACTTTAATATAGCACACAGTATAAAAAGTTGGGATATATTGTCACTTTGTTACTACATCATAACTCTTATCAGCTTAGCTGAATACGGTTCACTCCGTATAACTATAAGAGGATCAAAAGCAACTCTTTTCTTTCATCTAAAGAGCATCTTCTCCTTTTTTAGCCCAGATATTCTCTTTAAAAAAATTAAGCGACCAATCTCTCTCCTGTGTGCTGATTCATATACTTACCTGCCCAAATTTTTTACTTTTGTATTGGATCAAACCAGATGGGAAATTGACTTTCATGAATGCAGTTAACCCATCTTACTTTTTTTCAGCATTAAAAAAAAAAAATCCTTGCTCACATCCACTGGGAGGAAGAAAACAAAAATCAGAAAATGTATAGATGCCAATAAAGTGCTTAGTTTGTGTGTGCGTTCAATATATATTGCATAAATATGTAAACATTTTTATAAATGAAAAAAGAGCAGCTATGAAAACTGTGAAGAATAAAATCCACTGTTTTGATGCTTCCACAACCCAGCCTACCCAGATACCCAAATCGGCCTTTGCTGGTACATCCATCAAAGCTCCTTCAGATGACACATACACTCCTTTTTTTGGTATCTGCAAGGAGCTTTGGGCACTCCATTGGGACACATTCAGTGGATTTAAAGACTAGCCCAAAATCACTTAGTTGGGTGGGTGGAATTTTGTTGATGGAAAGCTAGAAGTGCTTACTGTGCTGCTGTTCTGTCTATATTGTGTCACCACAAACCTGCTAGTGATGGAGAATTTGGTAACTAGCTTCCTTTGGAAATCAAGCCTTCAACTGCAAAGATTCATTTTTTTCCTTTGGTTGGAACTGCAGTCCAGATAAAGTAAGGTAAGAAAACCATGTTCCTTAGAAACCAAGGGATCTGATCATTAACCTTTAATAAATCAATATTTTTGTCTTCATGATCTCCAACAAACCTTCAGGGCATGCATCTTGCAAGTCCCTAACCAATCCATTTTTTACATTTCCCTTTAGATTTGCATAGATAGCCATGATATATACTTTTCTAAGTTGCAAAGTAAAATTGCATTCTCGTTTGGCTACAACTTACTTTAACTGACATGGAAAATTCCTTGAAATTCAAGCGACCACAAAGCATGCACATACTGTAAGAGAAAAATAGTGTATTCACATAATAGGATGGTTTGATGGAAGGATGCCCAGAATATAAATTGGGTTTTGCTTAACAATGCATGGTCAAGCATTTTGTCCAAGAGATGTTGCTTTATCCATTACATTGGACTGAAACAGGACTTCAGCCGATATTTTTGTCAATTTTCTCAAAATTTCCATGAATCTGGTCTTCTCGGTAACACCCAGTTTTCATCTGAATGCATGCTTGTTTCTGGAATCTGCGTACAGAGCATTTATCTGCTGCTTCATTTATTTCTAGGAATTAACTTGAATTGCTGGGAAAGGTTCAAGAAAAGGCCTTATATTATGTAGCACAAAGATTGAACTGTTTCACTGCAATAACTATTTCATGCAAACCAGATAATAGATCAACCATTTCTCAGAAGAATTTCTAGACAGATGGGTCTAATGGTGGAAAGAAGAAAGGAACAGCCATTCAGGAAAAAGCAAATGTATATGTAAACAGATACAGCCAAGAAGAAATAGGACTTACATTATTCTTTTTTAATCTGGCATTTTTCAGGTAGTGTATGTTGAGTTAGCTTTGAACGGTTTCTACCACAAATTTGTGTCCCTCTACATTTTTAAAAGACACAGAGAAAATGGATTTGGTTTATACAGAGGCAACCAGAAGAAAGAAGGGACTAAAAACAGTCCTGTGAACAAAGATGGTAGGAAATGAGCACCTTTAGTCTTGAGAAGACTGAGTGGTGAAATGGTGGCCATCTAAAAAGACTTGAAAAGGAGAGTCAAAAGGTGCTCTCCAGATGGCAAGATTACTGGAGAAAAATTGCAGGAAGGCAGATTCTGATGGAATGTTATGGGTAAATAACCCTTGCAGGAAAATATGTTGACAGTGGTGGAGTGTTGGAGGCTCTCTGTTTTAATTTGAGGAAAGGGCTAGTGTGACAGAACATCATCTAGTATCACAGGAGAGAGGGGTTCCCTCTCAGAGGGCAAAGAAACAGCAGAGCTTGGAGTGTCTGGTAGGCAGGAAATGGGCTAAAACGGTTCCTCCCTACCAATTCACAGACTATATATATATATATATATATATATATATATATATATATATATATATATATATATATATATATATATATATATATATATATATATATATATATATATATATATATATATATCTACAGTATCTGTAGATATGCAGATAATTGCTTTAATCTGGCAAGATTCTGTCTGTAAATGAACAACAATAAACTACTCTTGACATAACTCTACATGTCCTCCTTGATTCTCTGGCCTGATAGCTACAATTGGATTCTGCTTCTAGAAATATGAATCTCTAATTCCATCATTAGTTCCAAAAGCTAGGAATTTGAAGAGTAGTGAGTTGGGCAGTCTGCCTTACTAAAAGCCAGGACATTAATGTAATTAATAATAATGTAATTATTTCAGTACAGTTCACACTGACAAGACTAGAATATCAGAAAGCAGTGACGTGCGGTCAGCTTTAGCCCCGGTGAGGCTGTTTTTAGACTTGTGGACTTCAACTCCCAGAATTCCACAGCCAGGCATGCTCAGTTCTGATTTAAAGCGACAGCATTTTTCCCCCTTGCAAAATAAGTTTTCCCATTCTTTTTCTTCTCCCTCCCCCTCCTTCCTCCCTCTCTCCCTCCCTCCCCCACTCTCAAACAGACACACGCACACAGAGAACTTCGATCCTTCTCTCATTCACTCACAAACACAAACACAGAAGTTGGATTGGATATATTTTCCAAAGGCTTGAAAGCAGCTCCTCTGCCATACCCCCCCTTTCCCTGTTGCCTTCCGATCAAACTTTTGGAATTCCTCCCCCCTCCCCACACACGCACACACCTTTTCCAGCTGTTTCAGAGACGATTTCAACTCTGCTTTTCCCTGCCCTCCCCTCCCCTCTTGAAAAGCCAGAGCTCTGAAGTCAGACTGAGCTAGTCGCTCCCAGAAAACTCTAAAAAGCCTCTAAAATGCCCTCTACAGGAGGCGAGAGAATACGTGCCTCATTTGAATAAGAAATTCTTCGCTTGTTAACCCTTGCTTAACTCTTAAAAGGCGAAAAAATCCTTATGCAAAAGAAGCCCCTAGTTCTCCGGCCTCCTCCTAGTTAGTACTGAGAGTAGACACCAAGCCACTGTGACTTGAAATCTGGTAGCAACTACCCTGGCTTTCATTATTTTAAGGAAGTTATTTAAAATCCTTTCCTTTCCCTGAGGAGACTGGTGAGGCCCCGCCTCCCTTGCCTCTAGTGACTGCACGTCCCTGTCAGAAAGACAATTCCCCTAGTCCTTGCTGGAGGGGTCACGTACTGAACTACAGTTATAGACTGCATGCAAAGGAGGCCTTCAATCTGTTAAACTCTGATCCTTCCAAGAAATAGCATTGTCCTGGCACATAAAATCCCCATCTGCCTAGCAGAATCTCCTTGGGCTGCTTCACAGGACATTCTGGAACAGCCCGATGATAACGCTTGGATCTCTTACAGTAGCTGGAGTTGAAACCACAAACCTTGCGGGTCTTTTTCTTGTGCTCCTCCGTTATGCCCTGATGATGTTTACTACCCTGGTAATGAAACATCTTGTAAGAAGACAAGCTCACTGAACACTAGGAATTCAACAATTAAACCCTGAGTCACATACATGTAACATCTTTTTTTCCTAATGAAACAATTAAAACATGCAACACTTATTACAACTTACTTGAGAATATGATACAGGTACAATAACAGGTAAAGCATTTGAGCTGGTAACTCTAGAGGGCATTAGGAATGGGGTTGAAAGACAAGAGGAATAGCTACTACTAAGGCAATGGTCAGTGGGGCCTGAGCCTGGATCAAGAGAATAATCTTAGAAAACATCTCAGACAAACCCACTCAAGTTCCCAGGAAGATAAAATGAGGGAGGAGAAAAGCATGTTCAGCCTTGCAATATTGTGTTGTTGTTATAGCCATTGCCTGACTGATATGGCATCAGCTTCTTAGCCTGGCTTACCTTTTAGGTAGACAGTTATTAATTAATTAAATAAATAAATCTGGATTCAAAATGGCCCTTAATAATTGAAGAGAAGGAAAATACCTTCCCATCTTCATTGGTTTCTAACCCAATCTTCTCCAGAAGATCTAACTGTGCTCTTGTGAAAGATAATTCCTATAGTAGGTTCTTGGAAATATCTGACTGACCTTCAGCATCATCCATGGTGCCCTTTGGTTTCTCCCAAGACCACATGGGTCAATTGCTCAAGAGGACAAAAAGAGGACAGGGTCTTTCCAGGCCAGCAAGCTCTATCAAAACTGGGAGTCACATATCCATCCTTAAAATGAGGGATACACATCTTTCTAGGAGCCTTGCTCTTGAAATTGTTAATATTGTTAATATTGTTAGCACAATATCATTTCTTAGGTCCTTCTATATATTTTTTAATGTTTGCATCGGCTTCGTCACTGTGGCTCTTTGTATCCTGTTTAGACTGAAGCGATATATAAATTTTATAAATGAATAAATTATGGAGAGTTGGAACTCTCATGCATGGGATATATTGCACATTCACAGCAGCTATTTCTAAAATACTAGCATTAACTGCTTATTTCACATTGAGATGAATTGCATGTAATTTCATTCTTTGGGTCAAACATTATTCACACATTTGCTCTGTGCAGCACTGAAATGTCAGCTTTCTCAATAATTTAAGCTCCCGTTGTGATAAATAGGGATAGGAATACTCGCTTAAAGAAAAATAAAGTTCTCCTGCCTCCAATAAATAGCTGGCATTTTTACAGAAACATCACTCTACATTAAGAACATTTTGCAGAGAGGAGGAAGGAAAAGACTGCAACATGCATGGAATTAGGGTTTGGCTACTGGAGGACATCCGTCCAGTTTAGCCTGCTGGCTTTTCGAGGTCAAGCTGGATTCGCTACAGAGCTCTTTCAAGTCCATTAGACTTTCACTTATGGCTTTGACAAATTGGCTGGAAGAGGTCTCTCGACAATTTTTGAAGCTTGAAATGCAGAATAAGATATATTGGGACTGTGGATTGTAGCAAGCCCCATAGCCTTGAGGAATCACCGGCCCATAACAGCAGAACATCTCCATTGTGGTAGGAACCTAATTTTAAGTACAACAAAACAGGGTTAAGATAAGATGGCCAACTTAAGGCCTCCCGCCCACCACTATGGCGCTCTAGGGATACATCAACAATAAGCTGATTTTGGGATTGTCATTTTGACAGTGAAAGGAGGAGAAAATGGCTAAACCCATTCAGGATCAGCATCTTCAATTCATTGAACACATTTTAAAATATCAATTAAGCTCCAAGACAGAGACCAGACATAGTGCTTGGATTGTAAAATGTATAATTATTTGACCCATTCAAAATCACAAAACTGCATCTCACTTATTTTGAGGGATTCACTGCAGAAAGCAGTTATGTTTCGAAGATTTAGTTGTAAAAGGAAAGCAGGCTGCCAAAGAACACAGTGGCTGGACACCATCAAAGGTGACACCAGCCAGAGCATTCAACAACTCAAAGTAGTGCAGATGTCAGGGATCCAAATAACATCCCCAACAAAATAAGACTCCAAAGTTCCTCAAAGTTCAATTTTATTAGAGATGTCATATTGGCACATCTGGGAAAACCCGAATCTGAAAGCTTCCTGGTTTTCCCCATCCAATTGAAAGTTCATAATCTATGCCTCACACCCACATGTTCATCACATGGTCCAAATCAAAGCATCATCCCAACTGATTCGCGAGCTGGAGGCTAAAATGTAAGAAGAACAGTTGCAGGAACTGGGTATGTTTAGTTTAATGAAAAGAAGGACTAGGGGAGACATCATAGAACTGTACAAATATTTAAGGGGCTCCTAAAAAGATGAGGGGAGGGAGGGTCAAACTATTTTCCAAAGTGCCAAAAGGCAAGACAGGAAACAATGGATGGAATCTAACCAAGGAGAGAAGCAACCTGGAACTAAGGAGAAATTCCCTAACGGTGAGAGCAATCAACCTAGTGGAATGGCTTGTCTTCAGAAGTTGTGGATGCTCCATCACTGGAGGCTTTCAAAAAAGACTGGACAACCATTTATCTGAAATGGTATCAGCTCACCTGCTCAAGCAGGGGGTTGAACTAGAAGACCTCTGAGGTCTCTTCCAACTCTATTATTCTATGTTCTATGTGACCTCTTCACTGGTTCCACTCCACGATTTGACTGCCAAATTTTGGAATTATTTCAGGACCTTCTTAGGAGATGCTTTTGGTTTGGAAAACAAAAGCTATGAGTCCAGTTTACTTCATCCTAATGCATTTTGAATGATGATGATTGGGTGGATGGACAACCAAGCTGGCTATGCTTGTTCTTTTAATTGGATCATTTTATTATATATCTTCTGCAGTCTACAGTTGGCCAATCTAATCCAAAGGTAATCAGATTTTTGAGCACACCCTCTGCGAGTTCAGGGGAAGCCATTAGTCTTGAAATAACGTTATTCCTTTATTGTCAATTCTCTTTCATTGGTAACCTACTAATGTGAAACATAGTCATCTTCCCCTTACGGTCCCCTTACAGGGGACAGTTACTGAGTGTACATTTAAGAGTTGAGCTTATTCAAATCTCAGAGATTTATTATCTTGAAAAAGCCTCGGAGGCAGTAAATTTTGCAAGGAGCTATTTCTTATGGACCTCCGAGCCCTACGTCTGTCGTTCTTTTCTTTTTTTCCCCCAGTTTGCTTTGAGTTTCAATATTGTTGCGGAATGCAAACCTTTCTTTAAAAGCAAAATGCTGGAGGTTAAGACATCCTTACGCTCCTGCCTTTGTTGTGTGCAGGCTTTCAAAAGTGGCATTTAGCTTTTAATGGCACAGGACAGGCCATTAGTCCCACTAACAGAGTTACAGAAGAAGCAGATAAATTTGCTGTATCCCAGTCAAAGGCCATCAAGCTATTTAGATTCTTTCCCCCCCCTCCCCCATTTTTTTTAGACCCATGGATGGTTTCGTGGAGAATTTATGTAAGGATGGCTGGCTTACGCACAGTCGCATCTGAAAAAATCCCCAGACAGCATGATGAGATCAAATGATTTATTAGATTCCTGGTCTGCACTGTGCATTAGAAGCTTCCCTCTGACCATTTTGTGACAGGCAAAAAAAAAATCTGACCTTCTGTATCTCACGCAGAACACTGTGAATACAATGGTTGTTAACATAGTTTGGTGGGTTAAGACTGTGTGTGCACAGAAATGTTACACTTGCAGGGTGAGCAGCTCAAAGAATCCACAAATGAAATGATCTTGACTTGAGGAGCAAAGGGAGAGAGAGCAGTTTGGATCTTCATGCTTGGCAGGTCTTTGCAAACACTTGCAAGGAACACTTCATAACATTTGAAACCAGCCATGTGAGCGAAGGCTGAAAGAAACTAGCAATCCTTCTGATGAAGGATTCAATAAGAATGCATAACCTGGAGCCTCATTTGATAGAACATTGAGGTGGGGTGCTTGGAGCACTTGCTCCAAGCCATAAAATTAAGATTAAAAATAAATAAATTGAGAGAAAGAGAATTCTTAAATACCTGGCATCATTTCTTTATTTTATTCTTTTTATTAAATTACTTGTCTCCCACCTCAACTATGTTTACAAATAATTCAAAGTGGCAAACACATTTGATATACCTTCCTTCTCCTCTTATTTTCTCCACAACACCAATGAACCTGAGAGGTGAGTTGGCTTTCATGCCAACTATGCGAAACTAAAACTCACCACCTTCTGGGGATTGGCCCAAAGTCACCCAGCTGGCTTTCATGGCTAAGGCAGGATCCAAACTCATGGACTCATAGTTTCTAGCCTGGTGTCTTAACCACTAGACCAAACTGACCTTCATATTAAGGATATTGAATCAAATTAATTTTAATTTACTTTTAATTAAATATATTTATAAATTCTGTTCAGTTTGGTTCTTTTCTCAGTTCTTCCCACTGTTCTGCCTGCTTGGCATATCACTTAAAGATTAAGCATGACCCTTTGACAGAATAATAGTTTATATTTCTGGTTATATTTTGCTTGAATGTCTCTCAATCAGCTTTGATCCACCTTTTGGGGAAGAGAACATGGATTTACCATATTTTTGGAGTATAAGACGGATCCTTTTCTCTCAAAAAGAGGCTGAAAACCTGGGTGCATCTTATACACTGAGTACAGCATTTTTGGCTTCCCGAAACCCTGCCCCGTTCACCAAAATGGCCATGCATAGCCTTTAGAGGCTTCCAAGGTGATCCTGGGGGCTGGGGAGCGATGAGTGAAAATGGGCCACTTTTGCTCATTTTGGGCCCCCCAGCCTCCAGCAACATTCTATAAGCCTCCTAAAGGATATTTATGCCCTTTTTGTGAGCAAAAATGGGCCCATTTTGCGAAAACTGGACCATGTTTTGCTTGTTTTTGCCCCCCTAGCCCCCAGAAGCACTCTATAAGCCTCCTAAAGACTATTCATGCCCTTTTTTGATAAATAAATTGGCCCGTTTTTGTGAAAAACTGGCCATTTTGGGGAGGTCTGCAGAGTGCAAAAACTTTTTTTTTTAATTTTGCCTCTTCAAAATCTTGGTGTGTCATATACTCCAGAAAATACAGTACTTAAAGTAGTGTTTACCCTTTGTTAATTTATTCCTTATCCATGTTCATTGCCCAAACAGACAGCCGTTGGCTATTCATTTCTCTTGTCAAAAGCACAAGAAGTGGAAAGTCATAACATTTTAAAGAGTTGTTGAGTCTCAGAAAGTCTTTACCGGGTTCATCTCAAGTTGTCACTGATTCATAAGGACTGTCACAGTGAGAATAATGGAGATTCCTTCCTCTGATTAATCCCAGGAAAATTTCACTCACCTGGCTGGTGGAGAGAACAAATCGATTGCTTGCCAAATAAGTTTCATCAGTAAAGAAGTCTGGCAGTTCTTCGAAGTTTTCTCTGGCCGTCTCTCGCAGTCCCAATAAATGGTTGTCGATAGCCATGCCTGTAATAGCCTGTGCCCCAAACAGGAGAAAGGAGGCAGAATCAATCATTGCAGCAAGACATCAGCCTATCAATTTCTACTTTGGGATTTAATACAAAACTATTTCCATTTTGAGAAAACAGACTAGCAGAGTTGGAAGAGAGGTCTATTAGTCCAACCACCTGCTCAGGCAGGAAGTCCTATACCATTTCAGACAAACGGTTGCCTAATTCCTTCTCAAAAACTTCCAGTGATGGATCCCCACGACGTCTGGAGGCTAGTCGTTCCACTGGTTGATTGAAAGGCTGCTATGATGTCAGCCCAGTCCTCCTTTTCATAAAACTAGACACACCCAACTTGTGCAACTGTTCTTCATATGTTCTAGCCTCCAGCCCCCTAATCATCTTTGTGGCTCTTCATTTTTACTCTGTGGACTCTGTGGCAATGTTCAGCTTGATATTCCTACTTCTAAAGAAGTGGAAAGTCAAGAAGGACATAATCCTAGCCTTGCTGTTTGAAGGAGCTCTACTGAACTCAATGAGATAAAGTAAAGAGGAGAAAGGATGACCTTGAAAGAGATAAGCAGGATTTGTTGAGGATGGAGCTTTTTTAAAAAGAGGATGGAGCTTTTTTAAAAAGTGAAATAACATTCAGAAATGGTTCGGGCATAATCAGAGTTGCAAAATTTTGTTATCAGAATCAGTCTCAACAAAACAAAATGCTAATTATCCTATAGATTTGATTTCCTGGTCTGGTCTACCAAATGGAGCTGACAGACACACCTCAGAATTTCTCCAGTCTGTTTAGTCCTGGATTGGATTGAGCCAGTCAAGAATCTTATTTGTTCACCAGTACTGTTTCCTGGATTTGCTATTGTTCTTATTTTATCCTATATTTTTAATTCTATATTTTAATGCTTTATGTAAATTTGTATGATTAATCTTGTATCTCCCTTCTAGGATTTTTATCATTTTTATCATAAAAGCAAAATGTGTTCAATAAATTTATAGGGTGGTAATATTAAACTACTTTCATTAATGTTTACAATAGTGTGTCTAGAAACTTTGCAATGCCAAGTAAATTGTACATTGACTTAGGACAATTTTTCCCAAACTGCAAAAGGGAGGATGACAATGAAAGACATGGAGCTTAACATGTTTATGGGTATAATGTGGGGGTTCTTTATTTAAAAGACTAAAATTTTCCTTCCAAAAATTAAAAAAAAACAAAAAACCAACAGCCACATTTTCACTGCTACAATCTAACAATTTCATTCATTCTTCAAAGCTTTGATTCAACAATTACTCCAAGAAAAGAATCAAGAACTGTCCATTGATCTTTAGGAAAGCAAAAAACCAGTTGGCCTGTCTGACATCAGAATGAGTGCAAGGCAAGGTGATCAAACTGAGGTCACCATGGTTTCCTCCCATCACAAGAAATGGATTGGAGGATCAATGAAAATATTTTCCTATCTAGTGTGATTTATAAGGCTATAAGCGCTAACATCCTTCCAAAGTAGATTAATGTCCTATCTGAAGAGAAAGAAGCCGCTGTGTCCTAACACAATAAAGGAGGTGCCAACACATTCTTCAGAAGTATTGGGGGGGGGGGGGGGAGAAGAGAAAAACTTAAATTATTTTTGCTAAGGGTACAAAGTTTAATTTATCACAATCCTTTGCTGAGCAAAGAATAATGAAACAATCTAGGCTATCTAGGCTACACCTGGAAGAATTGCTTCTGGAATAAAGATTGTGAAGGAAAGATCTCAAGAACTTGGAAAGAGCCATGCTGGATTTGGCTCTAGATCCAATTAATGCAGCATTCACTTGGGAAACAGATGAGGTGGAGAATATACATGCCAGGAGTTACTGCTAACTGTGATGGAATCATGGCCAGATCTTAAGACACATGGAAAATGGAGCCACGCCATTACAGAGCAACACATCCAGAGGTGGTATTCAGCTGGTTCTTACTGGTTTGGGCAAACCAGTAGCGGCAGCTGCTGGATGCTCCTCCCGCCCACCCAAATGTAATGTGCGACCTTCTCCGCATGCGATCACATTTGCAAACCGGTAGCGAAGGTAAGTGAATCCCACCACTGAATACATCCCTAATAGAGGAATAGAATCAAGATTGCCACTTTATAATGCCTTGGTAGCACCACATGTGGACTATTGCATCCAGTTTTGATCACCACGATATAAAAATATGTTTAGAGTCTAGAAAGTCTGCAGAAAGATAGGAGCAAAGATAATTAGGGGACTGGAGGCTAAAACATATGAAGAACAGTTGCAAGAATAGGGTATGTTTAAGGAGTAGGGGGAACATGATAGCAGTCTTCTTATAACTGAGGGGCTGCCACAAAGAAGAGAGTGTCAAGTTACTCTTCAAAGCACCTGAAGGCAGGACAAGAAGAAACAGACAGAAACAGAAGCATCCGAGAACTAAAGAGAAATTTCTTGACAGGGAGAGCAATTAATCAGTGGAACTACTAGCCTCAATTAATCAGTGGAACTACTGGCCTCAATTAATCAGTGGAACTACTGGCCTCAAGAAGTTGTGGGTGTTCCATCACTGGAGGTTTCAAGAAGATATTTGACAGCCATTGGAATGGGCTGTTACAGAGAAAATTACTTAGTTCCGGGGATGAGGAAGAGGAGCTTAGGGACTCAAGCTTATGCTAGGTATAAACTGATTTGGGGAATCTTTGGCAGGCTTTTAAAATTCTATTCTTTTGCCCTAACTAATGATAAAAATTCTTCCAGAAATTCAAGCCTTACAGGATTCAACATTTGCTTTTCTTATTGGAATTATAGATGGTTTCTTGGTCTCAAAATGACTTCAACATACAGAGATTTGCGGGGGGGGGGGGGAGTGGAAATTTGATTTTTTTTTTAGCTTGAAGACCATATTAGGATTTTAAATAAGGCTACCTGAACTGGGATGCAAAAGTCTCAATGGCCATTAGATGGCAGCAAGTGTACCTTTGCTACCCTCTAGTGGCTGCATAGTTGAGTAGCAAGCAAGGGATTGCACATTAAAAAGCACATGAATGCATTTGGAAGAAATTTTATCTATGTAACTCATTCTATAGGTATCTTTAAAGTCCAACAGATTTATATCAGACATCAAGTTGAAAATAAACAAAAATATTCTATTTCAGCCTCAGATTTCTTGAAAGTGAAGTACTTCTATTTCATAGTCATCACCATCACTAAGATAGGTTTTCCCCCCAGCAATGGACTTTTTTTTCATATAGTAGATACTTACCAAAACAGTGTAATTGGTCTGAGCGGTTATTGCACTCTTAAATAGCTGCATTTTTTCAGAATTCTGTAGATAAAACAGAACACAGAGATTTTCCAAATTTATATATCCACGTGGGCAATCCCATTAATTTTAATTCAGTGATTAATTCCTTTAGTACAGTTCTGCATTAGGAGTAGAACTGATTCTAAACTAGAATGCAAGTTTGAACATTTGTTCAGTTTGAAATCAGTTTGAAAATGCAAGGTTAAGTTTCAGTCTTCAAGTGAAAAATAGAGAAAAAGGCTGGCATGCAGAGTAGTTGTACAGAAACTGATGGAATTGGCAGAGTTGGCTAAATTGACAATTTGGTTCAAAGAAAGGAATATAAGTACTTTGGTTTCTACTTGGAAATCACTTCTGGACTTGGTCCTTGAGATGGAAAAAAATGAAACTTTGATTTTGGTTTTTACCTATTAGATTGATTTGCCATTATGGAAATGGCTAGTTTATATTATTATGGAAAAGTAAAAAGTTGAGATCCTTGTTAATGCTTGTTAATGCTTTAATGCTCTACTGCAACAGAGAGAGTCGGAAGTCAATATCTTTTTTTTCTCTCCTCCCCCTCTTCCTCACTTCTTTTTTCCCAATTCCCTCCGCTGGGTCCTACTATTTGCTTTTATATTTTATTCTGTAATCTAATAAAACGTTAAAATACTGGATGCTGAATATGTCAGTCTCCGTAATACTGTAGATATTGATTTCTACTTGTGTTATAGGCATGGAGAAAGAACATACAAAAAGTTGTAACAGTCCAGAGATAGGCTGTTCTGTCCAACCTACCTTATGGCTGCCTTCCCCAACATGGTGCTCCCCAAATCTGATGGATTACAACTCTTAACATCTCTACTCAATATATCTGAAAGCTTCTCCAGAAGCCATCAAGATTCAGATTCAATCTAACTGAAGCCAGCACAATGTATGCAGTTTTAATAGTAACAAACCAATCATTAAATGCTTCAGTGGCTGAAGAATTAGCTTGGTGTAATCAGCAAAAGAATAGCTCACCACACGCAGAAGCTTTTTAACCAAGACTAAACAATGCCCAATTTTACTGATTCTGCAAGTGCATTATAGTTACCCTTAAGGTGAGTTGTTACAGCTTCATTTGAGCTTACTAAATGGGTATAGCTTAGCATAGGATTACTTTTAACTCATCATCACTGAGCATCTATCAAGGATTACCATACTTGCTACCAATAAATTCATTATACAATCCAGTATTTCTTCTCTTTCTTGCACTTCCTCTCTGTACACCTGTCTTCTCTGGACAAGCAAAGAAGTAAAGCATCCCTCAACCTCTCTATCTCAAACCATTTATAGAGTAAGAGAATGATCCTCTCCAACAGTAGAAGATTTGTCTTCTTAGCTGTCTTGGGTTCTTGATGAGAAGAAAGACAGGAATAGAAATGGAATGCATATATAAACCTGAAACATAAGCCAAAGAGTCAGAGACCTGGAGACCCGATTTCTTATCTACCATTCCTTTTGCAAACGTTAACGCTTCTGGAGTGGCGGAGCGGATGTTGTCTACCCTCCCGCATTCATAGCGACGAAGAGAAGCACTTTCGTAGGTGGGAACCAGCTTCGTGTTCAACCTACAGTGGAACAACAATAGAATCCTGATTGGATCATCCCCTTATTATAGAAGCTCTAAACAGCTTATTCTGAAAACAGTAGCATCCTAATCCAGGTGTATATTTTACTATTGCAATTTCTACTGGGTTTAGGACTTCTATTTTAACTATGGGAAGAATCTAATGGCCAATGGAATTTTGGGCCTCCCAACTCTGTTCTAGATTAAAAAGTGGTGGAATCCTTAGAGGAGTCTAAAGACGTATCCTACAGAATATAAAGTATAATTGATTTGGATTTGGATGTCCATTCATCTCCACAAGTGACTCTGGGTGGCAAGCAAACTTACAATTAATCAAAAACAAATTCTCATCAGAGATACAAAAATTAAGAAGCCCAATACCTAAGGAAATGTCTTGTTACATCTAGACAGGCTACCTGGTTCTATCTAAATTGTGTGTGGAATGGCTGGCTGTGTGTCCTCTTTTGCAATTGTGAATTCTTTCTTTAGAAAGTCCTCCAATTAGATGGCAGTACTTAGTTAACCTTTGGTAGAACTGGAAAAGCTAAGCAGGATGAGTCCTAGTTAGTATTTGGTTGACAGTTCACTAAAAAGAAAATTTTAGGATGACAGCCCTAGACTGGAAAATGAAAAGAAAAAAGCACTTGAAATATATCTGTGTTACCAGGAAAATTACAGAGAGGGCTATGAAGATTGTAGGTAGGAAGTGAGCTGAAGTCAAAAGCCACCCTTTTCCAGATTCTGAATTTGTGTCAAGAGTTCTGAAGTCAGTGTGTAAGTGGTGGAATTTGTGTGGCTACAGCATCATCAAACGTCATCCCATAGCATTGTCACAGGATTACAGAGCTTTATAAAGTGAGTCTTCCCCAAAAGATTCCTAGGATCAGGTTATACTTTGGTTGGACCCTGGAAATGTTGTATCCCCTTCTTTGGTCCCTTCTGACTACCTTGAGTGTGAGAGGGAAAAATAATCATTCAACTTATCTCCACGATATCCAGAAGACAATTTGGACTGGGAAGAATTTATTTACTTGTTTCTGTATGGGAGGATAGTTCAACCATCCCTCTGAATACCCCATGTGGGAAGACACGGTAGAAAAACCTTGAATTTTCAGAAAATAGGTCAGAGAAGAAACCAACATCTCAGGATTTTCTCCTTAATTCTACCTGAAGGTGCAGAAGATTGGTGGCCTGCTCTGAACTTTCTTATTCCAGGCAGAGAATCTTTGAACAGCCTGGACTTTTGACCACAAAGTGGACAGCAGGCTCTCCTGGAACTCCACTGAATTATATGCTTCTTTATCATTCATTGGCATCTAAAATATGCTTTCATTGTGTTCTTTATCAACAAACACAATCCCATCTTCTGAGCTACATGTGGACACCAATTCTATGGTCCATGCTCTCCCTGGGATTTAGAATGCTGTTTAGTTAAAGGCTCTCAGTTCCATACCCATTCCAGCTGCTCACTCCTGTGTAACGTGTAGCTTTGCCAAAACAATCTGTATTAAGGGAAGCTATAGAGAAAGCCACAGGTCATTTACAGTCTAATGGAGAGAAGGACACAGCAGGCAATTTGGCCCAGACTGAAATCTGTGCAGTCAACGTATTTCCTTCACGTACCGGAAAAAGGCCAACTGGAGTGCTACTTGGATGTAGGCATCTGGACTCATCTTCTGTTTTTTGATAAATTCTTTCCCATAGTTTTCAAACTTATAAGCAACAAAATCCAGATTCTTCACCAGTCTAGAAAAGAAGAAAGAAGAGGAATAAGTGTGAGAAGTCCACACCATCTTTTAAAAAAATAAACATGTTTCTCCCGACAAGCCATCCAAAGCATTGGCAGCATTGTGTCCATAAAAAGCTTGAAGTTCAGGCATTAAACTCAGTTCCCAGACATCTGATGAATTGTTCAGTGTAATTGAAGCAGCTCTACATCTCCTCTGAACCCTGGAATAAGCAGTTCAGGAGAAACAGGTTTACAACCAGAAGCACAAGCATATGCAAAGAGCTATGGCTTGAATTCAAATGGGCTGCTCTAGGATTCAAATTAGTTCCTTTTACTCCCATGGCAGAGGTCGCTGGAGCTCTAGATGTATTCCTCAGACTAATTAGAGAACACCTTGTGCGCCCACAAAGGGTAAAAGTTTACATAAAATGCAAAGACTAACATCTAGTTTATTTCCCCTCTTGTTTGGAGTTATGATTAATGCAACAGGAACACACTGACAATAATACACAGGACACCACTGTGGTGGAGGACGGGGCCGAATCCTGCAGGGGCTCCACCCTGCTCCTTTGCATGGATGTTTTCCCAGATATTTATATATTTAACAGAGCTTTCTGAGGGGCATTTGACTTACTTCAAAGGTTGTGCACAGCCCTGGCATTTAATATATTTCTTTGCCATTTTTCAAGGCTGGGATTTTTCTCAAGTTGCTTCTAATGCAAAAGCAAAATAGGAATTGTAAAATAAGCGAATGGAAAAGAAAATGTAAGGGAAATATCCAACAGCAGAAAAGAGCTTTTCCTTTTAGGGACGTGCCAGAGAGAACAGATGTTTTAAAAGGAGACGCTTTCGATGAAACCACGATGCCTCTTGAGGAAGCGAATTTTCTGATGAGACGTCACCACAAAAATAGTTTTTCCTATACTGCCTATCTTACATTTGCTAATACAGAGTTACAAAATATAGAATTATGACTACAGATGAAAAGAAAAGGAAGGAAGGAAAGAAGGAAAAGAAGGAAACAGGCGAATGGATGAGATAAAGGCAGGAAGGCAGGATATCCTTAATCATATATAACATGTTTTTCTGCACTTTCTTTCACCAGCAAGAACTGTGCTTTTTGCTCTTTACTCCACCAGTATCTCCCCCCCCCAATCAGTCAATGAACCCCCTGTCTATTTATTGTGCTCCTCAGATTAATCCTTGAAAACCTGCAGCCCTCATATCTCTGCATGACGTTGAACCACCAGGAAACTCCTTGTACCTTTCCAATTTTTCCGCAGAAGAAGCCAAGTGACTCTGAATTTCTGGAGAACATTTCCACCGCAGCCTCCTTGGAGCAGGAAGCTCACTCACGGAATCTGCTCTGACCAGTTTCTTTGCTCCTTCTTTCCTGTTCATAGAGAAGTAGAGGAGTCCAGTGGTTGGTTGGTTGATTCATTAATTTTGTGACCTGCCTTTCTAAATCAACTCAGGGAAAGTCTCCCCATATATTATAGCTTCTGAGTCAGAACTACTTTGACAAATTACAGGAAATATTTTTTTTCCTGTCTGAAATAAGAGGTTGAGCTTGGTTCTTGGTGTCTGTGTAGGATGAATCTCACCCTCAAAAATATGGAAGCCATTGTCTTTTGTGGCAATAGCTTCTTTTTGTGTTCTTCTCAATCTACCTTACAAACCTTAGATTCCTTGGTGGCCTTTTATCTGGTTCACTGACAAAAGAAACCAACATGGTTACATCCACGAAGTCTCTAGGAGCTAAGTCCAACCTGAACTAAACTTCCTCCCCACCATCCCCTATTTTTTCCTTTGAGTCAATGGCCTTAAATTTGGGATTGTCTCCTTTTCTAGAAAGTGCAACATAATTTACACATTACTCATTCCATCCCACTGCTTTTCTCCAAGAGGAGAAAATGCCATCAATAAGTGTTTCCTTCCAAGATTTGGCCAAATATGAAGGTGTCCATCATGTCTAGATTTCTGCATGGCCTTACAAAAGGAAGTAATGAATAATAGGAAGACATTCCGTTAAGTGGAGTTGGCTTCAAGTTATTTCTGAAATCTGAATGTCACTGGAAAACATGCAATGCACACATTGAAGTGAAAAGGCAGATGGTTTCTTAGAGCAGCTGAAGGTAACTTACATGTGCTTCAGCAAGTGTTCGATGCACTGCACAAGAATGATCCCATCAAACGGAGAGTGTTCACACACTGTTCCACAGACTCCATCTCGTCCTACGACAAACTAAGCAGGGACATTAAATTAGGCAGAAGTGAAATATGGATTTAGTAACTCTTGAGTTCAAAAGAATGCAGTACATTTTACCTTTAAGATATCAGTTAGAGAAATAGACCAGCCAGTATTAGAACTGGAGGCTGGGTTTGTTTTATGCATTGGCCAAATATCACAGAAACAATTTTAAATTTCTCAGTGTAACAATATCCAAAGGTCTTAAACTTGACATAGTTGGATGATGTGAAATATCAAAAAGCACATAGGAGAAAATTGAAAGGAAGTGTAAAAGCATAAACATGTCATAGGTTTTTTAAAAACAACAACAACGGAGTGAATGATGCTCATGAAGATATTCAATAGGAAGTCATTCTATTTCTTTCCAAGTGTTCTCTCTTATTTTCACTTCCACACAGAATAATAGAGGTGGAAGATCTGTAGTCTAATCCCCTGCTTAAGCAGAAGACCCTATATCATTTGAGGAGCCAAAGAAGAGGTGGTCAACCTATATTCTCCAAAGCCCCTGAAGACAGGACAAGAAGCAATGGATGAAAACTAATCGAGGAGAGAAGCAACCTAGAAATAAGGAGAAACTTCCTAATAGTGAGGACAATTAACCAGTGGAACTTCCCTCCAGAAGTTGGCACTGAAAGTTTATAACTGGAAGTTTTTAAGAAAAGGTTGGACAGACACTTGTACAGAATGGTATAGATCTCCTGCTTGAGCAGGGGGTTGGACTAGAAGACCTCCAAACAGTGACGTGCAGTGAGGTTTATGGCAGGTGAGGTATTGACACAGAGGTTTCAAATTTTTTTAGACTTGTGGATTTCACCTCCCAGAATTCCACAGCCAGGAATGCTCAGTTCTGATGTAAAGCGACAGCATTTTTTCTCCTTTGCGAAATACGTTTTCCTTCATTCTTTTTCTTCTCCCTCCCCCTCCTTCCTCCCTCTCTCCCTCCCTCCCTCCTCTCTCAAACAGACACACGCACACAGAGAAGTTGGATCCCTTTCTCACACACTCACTCTCAAACAAACACAAACACAGAAGTTGGATTGGATATATTTTCCAATGGCTTGAAAGCAGCTCCTCTGCCATACCCTCCCCCGCAATTCCCCTGTTGCCTTCCGATCCGAGCCTTTGATTGCAGGTGGAGCCACGTTGCCTTTTCAAACTTGTAATCAGTGAAGCTGGGCTTATATATTTTTATTCAGCTGTGTGTGTGTGTGTGTGTGTGTGTGTGTGTGTTTGAAAAGACAACGTGGCTCTGCATGCAATCAAACTTTTTGAATTCCTCCCCCCTCCCCACACACGCACCTTTTCCAGCTGTTTCAGAGAGGATTTCAACTCTGCTCTTGCCTGCCATCATGAAAAGAAAAAAAAATGTAAAAAGAAAAAGGCATGGGCTCTGAGGTCAGACTGAGCTAGTTGCTCCCAGAGCCTCTAAAAAGCCTCTAAAAATGCCCTCTACAGGAGGCAGGAGGATGACGTGCCACATCTACATAAGGAATTTTTCGGCTTTTAACCCTTGCTTAGCTCTGCTCGAGTGATCATAAAGTCAGACTAAATGAGGCACCTCGTTCTCCTGCCGCCCCCTGTAGAGGGCACTTTTTTAGAGGCTTTTTTTACACAGTTAAGCACTAAGCAGTCTTTAAAAAATAAGTCTAATAATTTGAACATTCTATAGGCATTTATAGTTATTGACTTACCTTCTTGCAGCAAACAGCCCGATTAGCACAAGAAAAAGAAATCTGCCTCTGCCTCCCAGTAATTTGCCTTGTGGAGCAAACAGCAAGTTTCACTTTCAGTTTAAGTGTCCCTCTGATCATCAGCTGTTTCAGGCTGCAGGATTGCTATAGCTTATTGTAACCTCCGCAAGGCCCATTTTCCCTGTTTTCCCCGTTTGCTGAAAGGAGGTAAATTGCTGGGAGGCAGAGGCCAAAGGGTGGGGGATGGTGGGTGGGTGGGGCTACATTCACTGTATAAGACACACCCAAATTTTCATCCTCTTTTAGGAAAAAGGTGCGTCTTATACTCTGAAAAATACAGTATGTATTGCTGGACAACTTGAAGCAAGTGATAAGTTGAAGAAAGAACCCGGGATAAATTCCAACGTTTCCTTCATTTTCTCTTGTAGAACCATCTGCTTCCAATGAACCAGCAATCACTTCTAGACTGTTCTGGGAAGGAAGGAAGGAAGGAAGGAAGGAAGGAAGGAAGGAAGGAAGGAAGGAAGGAAGGGAAGGCCTTTAAAGACAGTCGGTCTGGTTGGGTCATAGAAGTAGAGAGGTGGGCTTTGTTGAAGACAGACCTCCTGCAGAAGGCAGATTTGGACCCAGATCCATTTTCGGCTTCTTAAAGCTCTTTTCTTTGAGAGTCCCACATTGTAGCCAGATCACAGGTAGTCATCAATGTCTGACCACAATTGGGCCCAGATTTAATGTTGTTAAGTGAGAAATTTGTTAAGTGAATTTTGCCCCTTCTTATGACCTTTCTTGCCACTGTTGTTCAGTGAATCACTGCAGTTGTTAAGTTAGTAAAGGATTGTTCAGTGATTTTGACTTCCCCGTTGACCCTGCTTGTCAGAAGGGGATCCCGTGACCTCAGGACACTGCAGCTATCATAAATATTAACCAGTTGCCAAGCATCTGAATGTAAAGAACATGGGGAAAAGGTTGTGAGTCATTTTTTTCAATGTGATTTCGAATGGTAACTAAACACACTGTTGTAAGTCAAGGACTATCTGTAGAAGATCTTCATTGGCTCCCCCCATTCAGCCAGGAATCATTGTGTGTGTGCTGTTCCCCTCTGCTGGTTGTGGGGACTTACCTGCATAGACTTATCATACCAGCGATTGGCACCATTTCTAGAGTAGCCACCACCATGGAGAAGCTGCAAAGCCCTGTTGGTGTCATTCAGCTCTTCTCCAGCTGGACTATCAAGGCAGACTAAGCACAGGCTTCGTTCAATCATATCAAGGGAGTCTCGGTTTGTAGAATCTAGAGGAGAAAACTATTTGCTCAGAATAATGGCAGACTGTTCCTTGATTTTCCGCTCCGAAATGCAATTGTTATGCTTTGTACACACATTCTCTGAGAAGTCTAAGAATGCAAGTATTTTGTTACTTCAGGATGAAGCCAGTGGAAATTTAGGGTGAACAACATTTGGGTTTTTACCCATCAAGGCTGGGAGGAAATTAGCTCTCAAAGCACTTAGATTGACTTCCCTCTACAAATTTATCTGCTGAACCTGGAAAGCACCAGATCTCTTTGGTAACTTGATGGACTTACGCCTGGAGGTGTAGTCGTATGCATTTTATGAGATCGACATCTGAAATAAAATCATTAAAACTGGATATTAGATAGTCTTACAATCTAATCTTTGTGGGGTCCTTGATGCTCTCTGAGCTTGGATGTTTCCTTGCACACATTTCATTACCTGACTAGGTGACATCATCCATGTGAAAAGGGAATGGGATTTGCACACCCAAGCACTGATGATGTTGCCCAACTAGGTCAATGTTTGCAAGAAAGTCACCAAGCTCAGAGACCACCAAGGATTCCACAGTTCAACCCTGAGTTACAGAAATTCTCTTCTACTGGTAATCTAATCTTTGCCTAAGGAAGCCTTGAAACTTGTTCCACCTCTCAGAATTTCATGAGCAAATTCCTTACCTCAATAGGCTCACAATAGGAAATGTGAGCATTAAAATTTATGAAAATAAGAAGTGTCTTTTTAGATGGGACCAGAGATCTCTCTTGTCTGGGATGAGATGGGTCTACTTGGGTAGGAGGACCCTCTGAGCCCACAGAAGGGGAGAACTTTCAGCAACCTCATTTCAGTTTTTGTAATGTGGAAACAAGGCCTAGATGGATGTTTTTTTTAAAGAAGACATAATAGGTGGGCAGGCTCCTTTGAAATTGGGCTTTTTTGATATTGTCCCCAAAATTAAACCTGGATATGATTTTAATCTGGGTTCAGATGTGGTGGAGAATTAAAATATACCACCTGCTAAGAATGATTGGAGTGTTGCTCTGTAGGATTCCCAGACTTCTTGACAGGTTAAAAGGAATAAGTAAGACGGGCTTATTGGGTTATTATTACTAGTGTTATTGCTATTGTTATTACTATTGTTGTTGTTATTACTGTTATTATTAGACTGTAGGCAGTGCAAGAAGTCCCCAGGGCAAAGGGAAAAAGAAAAGGGGAATGGAAAAAGGCTAGAAAGGGGACAACCACTGTTGAGGGCAACTCTGCCAAAGAACTGGATGATGGGGATTGGGTGGGACTCCCAGGTGGCTCTCACTGACCTTCCATGAGGATCGCCCTGGCGGTGGCCCACTCCAGCCTTCCATCTGAGGTCAGGAGACCAATTGGAGGCAGTCTCTCTTCCTCGCTTTCCGACATCTTAACTATCTTCCGTAACTGAGTGAAAAGGTCTCCTTCACTGAGACGCCGGAAATTAATCACCACGTCCAAAACAAAAAACTGCGGAGAAAGAATCAGGAATGAAAAGAGGAGGATGGTTTCATCTTTGAATCAAGGGACAACGGCTGCTGCCCGAAGGCCATTCTTCCCTTGCTGATGTCCTCTTGGAGGCCATTCACAACTCCTTCCTGCTTGGCCCACTCACAGTCTGCCCCCTCCCCATCACCAGCCTCTGAGCATTAACAAACGCATTCAGAAGGGGCCAAAGCAAAATTGAACGAGGCATGTTTGTGCCACACATCGGCCAGCTAGACTTTTAATTCCAAGACGTTGTTTTACAGTGGGGTGTGTGTGTGGGTGGTGGATATCAAAAAAAGTAAAAATGGTGGCTACAACCATACAAAGTGTCACCTTTTTTATTTTGTTTGTACATGTCGAGCGTATAAAAAGGGGTGGGGCTCCTATCACATGATCACGGCTGCCATTTTGAGGCTTCTGAGATGTGGATTCACCATAATATAGAGTAGAAGTAAATAACTTTTTGATCCCTTTTTAAAAGTCCTATGGTGCTGTCCGGCTCCACTAATTTCGATTATAACTAGTCAAAAATCGCCAGCGCTGTTTCCCTTTGTTTTGGTGGATAACAGAACCAATTAGAGTAGAAATTTAAAATAGCTGGTAAAATCCAGTGTTTAGGGAAGTTGGAATTAGAAGACCCAGACTAAAATCTTCACTAGATCACAGACTCATTGGGTGAATGGGTTAGTCACTTTAGCACAATACATTTTACCTTGTAGGATTGTAGTTGTGGAGATACACCTGTTTAATGTACTCCACAGTAATGTCTACCTTATTTTCCTCATGCACTATGTGTCAAAATCTTTGAGAAAAGTTGGTTGGTAAATATAATTAAAAATTACTAACAAAAAAAGAAAAAAAATGTAGCTTTCTTTGGGAAAAAAGGAAACACACAGAAAATCTGCCAATTTCAGTCTCAGTCTGTGAGGTCCTCAGGTTCTTGATTGTGACTCCAATCACCAAGAGTATCTTCAGTTTTGCTTTGATGGTCAAAAGTCCACTGAGAAAAAGGAGGCATTCATTTGGAACAAACTTTTCACTATCTTTTTTATTTCTTCTTCTCAAGCTGTTTGTAAGTTCTTGCCTCCCGGAGCTTCCCAAGAAAACAGGGCTCTTGAAACTGCAGTTGTTCCAAAAGGAGCTTTTATTGAAAGACTTGTGATAGCAAGAGGTCTAGGCAGGAACTAAATCTTCCCACTTAACAAACAGCAAATTTAAAAACAGTGCAAACAACTCCCTCCCCCCCCCACAGCACAGCGATGCAGGAAACAGAAACTTCAGACAGAGATCCCTCCAATCCTCTCCCCTCCCACCAGACTGCCAGCGTCCCAATAGAAACATATGGGACCTGACACTTATGGATTTTGTTTTCAGGCATTTTTTAAAAATTCCAGCTCTATGGACTTCAATCCCCCTAATTCTCAGCACTGGCTGCATTGGTTGGTGAATGCTGGAACCTGAAGTTCACATATCTAATGATCCCCCAAATGAGGCAAAACTCCCATAACCTGAATTTGCATACGGTCTTGATCAATTCAAGAAAAGTGGGTGAGGGTAGATTTTTTTAAAAAAAAAACAACAACAACGTAGGATTCAGATGCCCCCACCTGATTGTTGCAAGCAACAATGATATGATCTGGTTCAGGCATAATATTGCTTTTCTGGGACACGAGGGTGTCCTTGGTAAGTCCTGGAAGACGATAAGAAGAGAAGAGTCCGTAGTATTGTTTCATACAAAGAGGGTGACCGGACAGTTGTCCACGAGCGAAATCCACAGGGAGCGCATGGCTGGAGGGACAGAATAAGAGACAAAACATAACGTCTGTGGGTGAGGGTAGAAAGAAAAGAAATCTGATCAGATCAACTAGAACCAAGAGAGATAAAAACAAAGTATTGGTAGATGGATGCCAAAGCCATCATTCTTAACATGTCCATGTTCCAACCATATAACCATTCATGAATGAGCATTGGAGAAAACACAGTAATAGTCAATAATGACCAAAAATGTCTACTTCTTCCTGTCTTGTAAGGCTCTGCTGAACTTTGAAATCTCAGACAGAAAAATATGAGTGTGTTGCCATGCACGGCAGAGCTCCTTCCGCCAGAGATGATTGTATTTTTTTGGGGTGGTGAGGCAAGGAAGATGTTAGATGGACTTAGTCCTTTTTAAAGGGCAGGCAAAATTGCTAGGACAATGTGATGTCTAATTGCCTACAATTTGGGAGAAGCTTGAGATGCTAAAATTGAATTATAGTATCATATTAATGTCTCATTCTAAGGACAGTAGAAAAATTAATAATTATAATGTTTTGTAAGCAATGTTCTCGGGAGACACTTGTAAAAGACCTTGTGCTAAACTAGATGGAAACAGCAGAATTGATGAATTGTTTGGCAAAATATCCTATCACTGCCTTCTCTGGAACAAAGGTTCTCCCCCCCCCCCGAGTTTCAATTAGAATAATACTTGATAGAATCTCTCAAATCAAACTGTTGAATCCCAGTGTTGAATAACTCAAGATGCATTTGAATAAATTCAAGGATTTTGCATGCACGTAAAAGCGTCTCCCCCCCTGCCCCCCCGACCCTCCCTGATTGTTTCAACAAATTAAATCAACCCAATCCAATCTTTCAAATCACATCAAATCTATTTTATGGAGATGATTCAATTTTCAAATAGTTCTCGTCAAATTTTTGACTGTTTAGATTGATGATCTGAATGGAATGATTTGAATTGGATAATAGCCTATCATAGTCTGGATTGAAGAAGATTTATTGAACAGATCTGAAGCAGGAATGGAAGGGAGTGTGTTGTTGAGTTAAGGTGTAATCTAACACAACAGGATCACTCAACACAAGACACAACAAGTGCAGTCTGGTTCAGCAATGCTAATAAACATACACTGGCCCTCAATGGAATGACTACAAAGCTTCTGTGCTTTGGCAAATGATCATATCTATTCATAACGATATCTTAATTTCCACTCACACGGGTCTAGTTTTGTTAGGCTGCTCAGTGTTTTAACATCAGGATTTCATAAATCCTTCCTGCAAGGAACTGGAAATTGTTGCCTTTTGATGCCAAACTATAATTCTGGGGTGCACAGCTTTTCCAGGGCTGAAGAGGACCACACTTGGGCTTTTGAACATGACCACTGGAACATCCTTCCAGGAGTAATGGGTAGAGACAAGGGCAAATGAACATTCTTTGCTTTTCATTTATCTTTTATTTCCATTCAACTGAAATGTCATTGTACTTCCAGTTGTGTCTTCTATAATTTCCTTCATCCTCTTAAAAAAAGGGATGGGAGGATGGGAGGATGGCCTTCAGCCCTGGGATGATATGTCATTTAGCAACGTTGTTCCTGCCGAGAAAATACACTGTGCCTAGAAACACCTTTTGTGCTTTTCAGCTCTTCTAATCTTCAGCCTTCTTTCCAAGCAGTTCCAGAGTCTGGGACTGAAGTCAGATGTAATCTTGTTAATTGTTTACAATTTATGGGACTTGCCCCTAAAAGCGGTACATCTAAATTCCATCTACAATTCTCCCCAAAACATGGTTTACTTTGAGAGAGTGACTTTGTTGCTGCATGAACGGATCTCAGCCCCCTTTTGTTTCTGTTCCTCATTTAAGAAGGAATTCTATTTGTAAGAGACAAATGGCTTACCTGTCCAGCAGAGCTTTATAATCCAGAACTCCAGAAATGAGATTGGCCGCAAACCTAGAAGTCAAAATATAGAAGCCCTATAGGATTTCTATAGCAAAAAATTATATACACATCATTGTCATCATCATCATCATCATCGTCGTCATCATCACCAAATTATCATGGTGGTCCTTTGCCATCTGACAATCAAGGAGCAGCTTGATAGATTGTTCATCAGTATTAATTGATCTTATTACTTCCATTTTTAAATCTCCTCTGAAAAGGAATGGATGAGATTCTCGGCTAATTTGTGCTGCAAAGTATGTTAGATTCCTGATATGGCGTGTGAATTCAAACCTAGGTCTTCATTGAATCCTAGGTCTTCAATAAATCCATTGTTTTAACAATATATTAAGGAAGTCTCTTAATTAAGTTTCTTGAGCCTCTTCAAATTGCATTACTCCTTGAGGTGGGCCAGCCAGGAGATGCCTGTGGTTTAGCAAAAATGCAGCAGGACAGAGCTATTTTAATGCTCCCAATCCTCTCTTTCCCTCACAAACTCTTCCTACAAAAGAATATCTTTAATCTTGCCTTACTTTTTTCCTGAAGACAGGCAAACAGTATCATGGGTTAAAAGGCTGTAGAGATTCTCAGTCATCTAGGTCATGGTTGTCCCATGACACATGAGGACATAGATAAACCTCCAAATGCTTCAACGACCCTCTAAAAGGATGCAAATGACCAGCTGTCTGCATGGAATATAAACCCTTCCATTCCTCAGTTCTGACATTCCCCTGTCAGTGCTGAAGAAGCTTCTTGGATGAGAAGTGAAACATCTTCAAAAAAAACCCAAGAAAGCCCAGTTGTCTCCTGAAAAACCAACTTTTGGAACAACCATGACCTGGATGACTGAGAATCTCTACAGAATTTAGCTATGCAATTTGGGATGAAGACCCTTTGAATTGTGTGGGAGTAGGAATGGATTTCCAGAGGAAACATTGCAGACCACAGGAACCAGGAATGCTACTCAGGTGATCCTGAGGAGACAGATAAACCTCCAAGAGCCTTCAATGACCCTCTGAAAGGATGCAAACGACTTAGCTGTCTGCAAGGAATATAAATCCTTCCATTCCCCATCATCCTGTCAGAGTGGAAGAAGTTTCTTGGGTGAGAAGCGAAACGTCTTCAAAAGAAAAAGCAAGAAAGTCCAATTATCTCCTTAAAAAAGCACCTTTGGGAAGATCATGGATTGTTTGTTTCAAGCCAGCTTTCATTTAGACTAGCCTTAACTACTAATGCTAAGTTTATGGTACTGTGCAGACTGATATTTTGGATGCATTATCTGTTTTTCTCTGAACAATTTTTAAATTAAAATTGTCTTATTGCAGTTCATATCTGGTCAAGATTGTGTCTGGACAGCATTTTATGTTTCCTCCTCCTAGTTTAAGGTTTCTCTATAGAACTCCAGCAGGCTGAGGCCTTTTCCAGGTCAGGATGTGTGCAAATAACAGATGCAAAGCAGGGAAAAAAAATAGCTGCCACAATGAAGCTATTTAGTTTATAGAAAAACCAGCACTGATAATACTTTTTTTAAAGATTCTGAAGAAGAGCTTCTGGTCAGGGATGTCATTCTGCATGTCAACAACATTTGCAGATCTAATGATTTAACCAGCATACATGGGACTCAGGGAGGGCTAATTGAAAAGCGGAGGCTGAGATGCAACTCAGATAGAAATGGAAGTTATATGCAGAGCTGTCGTCCTTGTGCCTCATGACAGACTAAATAAGAAACAAGGCTTTCAAGACTTCACCAGCATTGGAATTCTTAGATTGCACTCAAAGTAAAAGGAGATGAAGCATATGATCCCATTAGCAGAACAATCTCGATCAAGGCATTTAATCAGAATTTCAATATTTTCAAATTGCCTCTGTACTTTAGAAAATGCTATCTAATATGACCTATATTCAGGGAAGCCTTGTTGTAATAAAAAATAACAAATATATCTAAAAACATTTTTTTTAAAGGAACTTTGGAAATTTTTAAATGAAAAGTCTCCTTTAATTTTGTCTTGATTTGAGGTGGCTACATGGATAGGATAAGATGTGGCAACTACTTCTTCCAAATACTAAGATCAATCTTCTTTTTTGGGGGATCAGTCAAGTTTCTTACAATATTAGAAGCTGTCTATTACATTTTGTACCTATTTCAACATTTGAATTCGTAGGCAATATTATTAATTGAACAGAATTAAGGGATGGCCAGGATATGCTAGAAAAATATACCGAAAAATTTACCATATTTTGGGGGGTATAAGACACACCAAGGTATTGAAGAGGCAAATTAAAAAAAAGTTTTTACACTCTGTAGAGCTCCCAAAAACGGTCCGTTTTTGTTTTTGTTTTTTTTCAAACAAATGGCATGTTCTTGGGGGCAGGGGGGCAAAACTGAGCAAAAAATGGGTCATTTCTTGCTCATTTCTGCCCTCCCCAGCCCCCAGGAGCACTCGGCAAAGCTCCTAAAGGCTGTGCACAGCAATTTTGGTGAAGGGGGCGGGGTTTCAGTAGGCAAAAATAATGCTGTATTCAGTGTATAAGAGGCACCTAGATTTTCAGTATCTTTTTTGAGGGAAAAGGGTGCGTCTTATACTCAGAAAAATACATTGCATAGGGGAGAGGGAGAGGGAGGGAGGGAGAGAGAGAGAGAGAGAATAAGTATAAGTATAATCGTTATTGTCATTGTTCTTAAATACAACAAAATTGGTTTGGAGAGGGAGAGATTCAATAGATCTGAGAGAGAATCCTCTCTGTAGCCCCCAAGAAACAAGAAAAGATCTTTTCCTCAACTTGCTGCCTTCCAAATATGTCAATAACTCCTAGAAACCCTGTAGTCTAATATTGATCTGGATAGATCAGTTATAAAATAGCTTCTTATGTTACTTCTATATATTGTGCCATGTTGCTTAATCTATAATGTTAAGACTGCAATGCTAATTATATTTACCTGGAAGTTAACAATGGGATGTATTTCTGGATAATTATTTTAGTTTCCACCTTAACCTTAAGATAATGGTTTTCTTGGCATCACTGTATTAATGAATACTTAATTTTGTTCCAAAATCATGGGAATATATTTTAATCCTTGGATTGGCAGTCATTAAATATAAGAATTTGGATTTAGAGATGGTAATTTCAGAATATCAAAGCATGTAAAATTAGCCCTAGATTCACTGCTACATATCTGAAGACTATCTAAATTGTTCGTTCATCCAAATCGTCCTACAATGATACTCATAATATATGAAAATCTCTAGGAACCATTTGTGTCCTATTAAAATAACCTTCTTTTCCATTAGTGCTTCATACGGATCCCACTTCAGGTTTTAAAAATGGCTAGCTTAAAACCCCAATGGTTCACCAAAGCACGTCTATTTTAATTCCACAGTTCTGAGCAAGCTACAATCCAAAAGGCAAATGTTTTAGTTGCTCGGACATTGCAATTTGATGGAGTCTTCAATCCCCTCTGGCAGTGGCATCACTCAAGCAAAAGAGAAATGGGCCTTTGGTAGACAGGAGGGTCCGAGAGACTGTTTTACGTGGTGGTGGGGAATAAGCCATAAGTAGCAGAAGCCATTTCCAGTCCAATTTATCTTCCCAGATCATTTTAATTTCCAAATCTATAGGTAAGGGCAGACACAATGAATATGTTTTTCTTGATAAATGTGATCCTTAGCCTCCAGTTTACAGCATTAGTGGAAAATATCATACTATCTCTGTTTTTGATATTTGTTTATCTGTTCTGACAAGCAGGGCAATGTGTGTGTTTGTGTGTGTGTGTGTACTTACACACTCATACATATAACAACTACTCATTTCCATTGTTTTTATCTACTGGAGCTGTCTGTAGTTTATCTATTTTTATTGCTTTTATTTTACATGTCATTGTGATTTTATGATGCTGCTTGTGACTAATGTCTCCAGACAATGGAAAATGAATCAGAGGGGTGGGATATAAATTATCTAATAAATATGAAAAATAACCAAAAGAGAGTGAAGGAAGAAAAAGCTGTTTCCATTTTCAACACAGGCTTATTTAAAGCAACACAAAGCACCATCCTAACATTCTTTACCCTTTTAAAATTAAATGGGGCAGGCCAGAATCTGGCTGGGCTATAGCTGAGCTGGCATTAAAAAGAGTTTGCTTAATTGGTAGGCTGATGTCAGGCAGAGAGACGAAGGAGCCACTGGGGACTTGAAAGTTAAACCCATGAATGTCCCATGAATGAAGGGGTCCATTTCGATTGAGGTCGATTCTTGAAACAGTGATTGGAACAAGAGGATTTGATATTCTCTCTGTCTATGGAGATTCTCAGTCATCCAGGTCATGGTGGTTCCAAAGGTGTTTTTTTCCCCCCTAGAGGCAACTGGACTTTTTTTTTTCTTTTGAAGTTGTTTTGCTTCTTATCCAAGAAGCTTCTTCAGCTCTGACAGGATGGTTGGGAATGAAAGGATTTATACTCCTTGCAGACAGCTGGTCATTTGCATTTGATTCTAAGGACACAGATAAACCTCCAAGTGGCCTCAACAATTCTCTAAAAAGGATGCAAAGGACCAGCTGTCTGCAAGGAATATAAATCCTTCCATTCCCCACTATCCTGACAAAGCTGAAGAAGCTTCCTGGATGAGAAGTGAAATGTCTTCAAAGAAAAACAAGAAAGTCCAGTTGCCTCCTGAAAAAAGCACCTTTGGGACAACCATGATCTGGATGACTGAGAATCTCTACAGAAGTTTGCTGAACAATTTGGCATGAAGGCCCTTTGGATGGTTCTAACTGAATGGTAGAGGATGGAAGGATTTATATTCCTTGCAGGTTGTTAGTGCTCCTTCTGAGAGTCGTTGAGCCCACTTGGAGATTTATCTGTGCCCTCAGGGTCATCTGAATAGTGCAAATGGGTGTGGAGCCTTCTTGGGACTGCGGAAAGGACCATATGGTAAACAGCCTGTGTTTATAACATATATGCCTGTTTATCCAACATATATACAGTATATACAACACAGTATATATTCCCTGTGTTGTAAACATTGTACATATTCTCTCTCTCAATCTCAAACTCTCTGTGTAAGTAGGAGGAGGCGAACACTTCCAGGGTTAGGAATATGGTTGCTTCAAGAAGTCAGTTTCTGAACAACCTTAGCATGAAGTTTGAAGCCTTGTCCTTTTTAAAACCTGTGTTGCACTGGGATACAGGGAAAAAGAGTCGAGATACAATCAGAGAGTTGTGGCTACCATCTTGACTTTTTTTGACACATCCTCCTGGTGGATGGGCCTGATTGGGAAGCCCCAGTTCCCAAACTCTGCTGTTCAGATGTGCATAGAGAAACCCAAAGGCCCAGAATGATTGTAAACATGAAGAAATAACTTAGAGATGATGCCACTGAAAACCATTTTTGTTTAGATAGCTCTACTTCGGTTCTTCAATTTTTTTTCTAAGACAGAATAATTATGTATGGAGTAAAGGATAGGTTTCATCAGGGTTTTGAATGCAAATCTGTGGATGGTGGGTTAAATTCACATGCATTTCAGCAGTCTTTCATTTAGAAAAGAGGAGGACTCAAAACAGAAATTCAAAATTGGCCGTGGAGCTGGAATAAAAATAAATAAATATATTTATGACCTTCCTGTGCATCATTTGGACAGCTGTTGGTCATAAAGTGCTACAGATGTGGCCAGAACAGAATCTTTGTGGTCTTTGGTGAGTCTTCAGATACTTTACCTCAATTGATCATCTGCTTCTTGGAATTGTTGGCAAGCAAAGATAATTCCTGGGCTAGAATTGATGGGAAGAGCTGATCGGTTATTAAGATACATGTCATCTAGCCAGTATTGCAATACCTGAGAGAGAGGGAGAGAGAGAAAGAGAAAGAGAGAGGGAGGGAGGGAGAGAGAACATGGTCTTTTACCATAAGTGCCTTTTTCTTTCTATTGTTTAAAATTTATTTGTGCCCCGCCTTTATTATTTTCATAAATAACGCAACATGATGAACATTTCCAATACAGTTTCCTCTTCCTATTTTCCCACAATAATCACCCTGTGAGATGGTTTGGGCTAAGAGAGAGTGATTGGCCAAAGTCATCCATCTGGCTTTCATGGTTAACTAGAACTCACTTCCTAGTTAACTAGTCCCACCATCATGGGACTAGAACTCGCCCTCTCTTGCTTTCTAGCTTGGTGCCTTACCCAAACTGGAACTCAATTTTAATATTAATGTTCTCTGATGACTGCAGGTCTATAGTCATTTTTCCCTTCAATGTTTATCTCCCATTGTCTTCAAAAAAGGAAGTCTGTTAATAAACATTTGTCTGTGCTGATAATGTCTCTGTGATATCCGAGCACCTCAATCAATTCCTTGGTGGAGGGAATAAAGGGGAAAGAAGCATGGACCCCAGTGTGATTCTAGCTCTTTTCACATGTTCTATGATGAACATACATATTTGAAGTTGAAGGGCAGAAGACTTACCCAGTTTTCCATTTGTTCATGTCTTTCAAGAAGCTTCTTCTGAAGGAATTCTCCCTGGCCTCCTGGTGCCCCAAACTTCTCCACAAGAGTCTTGGTTTTCTTATATTGTTCATCAGTCACCAGATGTTTCATGCACTGAAGGTACCTATCTAATGTTTGCTGGAGGGAGGGAACTGGGAGCTTGGGCAGTACCTAATGAAAAAGAGTCCAAGCCATTAGTCACGGAATATTCCCATGCCATTTTGTTTTACAAAACTATTTTTTGTAATTGAACTTCTGCCTTGATATTCTAACCTACCACACATTTTCTTTCAGGTTCTTTCTAGTACAATATTATTATATGTTGGGAAATATCTTGCATAGAAGATGTAATTTGCTACAGATAATAAACCCTTGCATTGGATAAGACTTTTGAGTGTCCCTTGAACTTCAAGGAAATCAAATCAGTCAATCCTAAAAGAAGTCAACCTTAACTGTCCTTTGGAAGGACAGATCCTGAAGCTGAAGCTCAAATACTTCAGCCACTGAATGAGAAGAGAGGATTCCCTGGAGAAGACCCTAAAGTTGGGAAAGATGGAAGATGAAAGGAGAAGGGGACGACTGAAGCCAAAACTTTTATGCTTTGAGAAGATTTGTGAAGAAGGGACATCCTGAGCATTTCTTTCAGTCCAGAAAGAACTCATGTCCTTTGTCTTTGACCTTGAAATGTTATGGTTGATGATCTAAAAGTCTTGGTTACCTTCTTTCCTTCTTTTGCTTTTTGGTGTGTGTGTGTGTAAATGGGAAGGGGGATATTAGCTGATTTCTAGGTAAACATCTATAGAATTGTTCAGTACATCCATAATCTTAATCTTAATTGACAATCCTTCTACCTGAGCATTCATTCTAATTTGTTTTCCAAGTGAAGTGAATTGTTCAATTTTTAAAGGCAGCTTCACTCATTTCATCCATGTAGAGGAACACTTTGATATCTGTTCCTCTAAACCAGGGTTGTCCAACCATGGCAACTTTAAAACATGTGGACTTCATTCCAATAATGCTAGCTGGGGAATTCTGGGAGTTGAAGTCCACAAGTCTTGAAGTTGCCAAGGTTGGACATCCTTGATCTAAGCTCTTCTCCACCCCAATGGAAATTCCCCCATCCCCACCCCTCCAAATGCAACTTCCATTCTGATGCCTCTTTCCATTCCCTCACCATCTCATCTTGGCTTTGGGCGCCATTTTCTTTCTTTGCTGTGATCTTCTCTCGGATTGGCATTTTGAGTTTCCTCTAGAGCTTTTCAATGGATCGCAAAACCTGAAGGAAGCAGAGATAAACTTAACATTGCAATGCTTGGATCAGGCATTACATATCTAGATAAATTATAGTCTTTGTAGAGGAAAATCTAAGAAATAGACTTTTCCAGATGAAGAATATTTCTCTACAATCTAGAACCAAATCCCTCTTGTGTCTCCTTTTTGTTGCCTTCTAGCTACAATGGTTCAGAAGCTAGAAAGTAGAAGGGGAATCCTAAAATATTGCAGGTGACAAAAATATTCTCTATTTTTTCCTCCCAATTTGTTTTAACATGCACTTACTCTTGGTGTGGTGGCACTTATTTGCAGGGAGGAAAATGAAATCCCACCAAATTCTTTTTGATCAGCAATTTGTTTGGGGGGGGGAATTGGGCACTCCAAGATGAAAGGATAACACATCAAACAATCAACCCTCTGTGAAAATGATGAGAAAATTGAGCTTGAGCACAATTCAGTCTGTGTTTATAAATGTGTGATCAATTTGGATAAATACAGGACTGGACAATACAACCACATAGGAAAGTGAAGGTGGAATCTCCCATCCAAGAAGAGAATAAGAGCTCTCTCCATGACAGTCTAATTGCTAAGCCGAATGCCTCCCAGCCAAATGTCAAATACAACATGTACTTATTTCTCAAGGATTCCATGCTGTAGAAAACTTAATTATGCCAAAGGCAAAAATGCTCCAGAGGCCTTTATGGACACTTCTGTCCAGTTTGATTTAAGGGGTCAAGCAAATGCTAGGAGTCAAATTAATGCTGGCTGCGTTGATTGTGTTGAACTTCTCATGCCCCATCCAGCCAGTGGACCTGCAAGGGGAGATTGAAATTTAGGGGTTCCTGTGGCCTTTACCGTCCTTCCAAAGCAAAGAGTCATCTGCAACAAAAGGAAGGGAGAGGGGAGATTGATCCGACTTTAAATCATGTCTTGAGTCAGATTAGTGTGGCTGGTTCACTCAGGACCCACCCAAAGCCTCCCTCAACTGTAAGGGAAAAAAAACGGGACATTCTGAAAATCTTCAGGGGTACAGGCAACAAGGTTGTGTAGGCTTCAATGGGAGAAAATTTATGATTTGCAGAATAAAGAGAGAGAGAGAGAGAGAAAGATGAATGAGAGAGAGAAAGAGAAAGAAAGATGAGAGAAAGATGAACGAGAGAGAGAAAGAGAGAGAGAAAGAGAGAGATGAGAAAGAAAGAGAGAGAAAGAGAGAGAGATGTGAAAGAGAGAGAGAGAGAGATGAGAAAGAGAGAGAGAGATGAGAAAGAGACAGAGAAAGATGAAAGAGAGAGAGAAAGAGAGATGAGAAAGAGAGAGAGAAAGATGAAAGAGAGAGAGGAGGGAGAGATGAGAAAGAGAGAGAGAAAGATGAAAGAGAGAAAGAAAGAAAAAGAGAGAGAAAGAGAGAGGAGAAAGAGAGAGAGAGAAAGATGAAAAAGAGAGAGAGAATGAGAAAGTGAGAGAGATGAGAAAAAGAGAGAGAAAGATGAAAGAGAGAGAGAGAGATGCATTACCAAAGACAGGAGTTCAAAATGGAGAAAGGAAAGGAAATAAATGGTATTATAAACAGTTGTACCATTCCAGCTGGGGCATTTCTTATTTTCAATTTCAAACATCTTGAAGGTTTTAAAGAAGGAGAAGGAGAAATCTTATTTGCTCCACCCCAATGGTCCCGCGGGCTTCCCTGCTGTCCTTGTCTTCTCCAAACTGAAAGGCCTGATCTGAGACCACCAAATCCTTTGTCAGTTCTAAAAATGACGCAGGATTCATTGTCTCCTAAAATCGCTTTTCTGTGGCCATTTTCCCTAGAGCCCCACCAGGAGAGGAAGGAGGACTCCAAAGGTTTGGAGAGAGGGCCTGGTGAAGCTGGTAGCTCAGAGAGTTCAACCCTTGTTCATTGGATCCTGTCTCAGGGTTTCCAT